>NC_060138.1:160759603-161360226 GCF_021461385.2 Schistocerca piceifrons
CTTATATCTCCCGAGCAGATCACGAATGTAAATTAGAGAGATTCGGGCGCGCACGGAGGCTTTCCGGCAGTCGTTCTTCCCGCGAATCATACGCGACTGGAACAGGAAAGGGAGGTAAAGACAGTGGCACGTAAAGTGCCCTCCGCCACACACCGTTGGGTCGCTTGCGGAGTATAAATGTAGATGTAGATGTAGCTAACATGTGGAGTATGAGCAACAGGTTCTAGAACATCTATATCGTTCATATGTGCATTGCAGCACTGGTCCTTACCCTATACTTAGTATTGCAGAGCCCTTCCAATTACATTTTTTTGTGCAATCGCTGAACTCCCATTCTTGTTGGACACCCTTTGTCGGAATACCTTTCTGCGCACAACTCAACTGCTGTTTTCGCATTCGTTCTACATGTTGTGTAAAGAACTAGCACATTCTCTTTGTTTGTGGAAGACATTTATTTTTTTTCATGTGAATCAGCATTCGCTACACGTGAAGCATACAAACTGAATGAAAACTGCATTACCTCTGTGTCCCTTTCACACCGGTTATGGCGGTGGTGAAACATTGTTTCTTCCTCATTCCATCTGACGTATTTCCTTACCTGGGAGTGAAATCACGAACGTCCGCAAATACAGCAATCAGTTTCATGTTCAAATCAGATAAAGCTTAAGTTTTAAATATTGAAAATACTCAGAAACAAGTAATTGGACTTTGAATAGTGAAACGAAATTGAATTTGTCTCCTTTTGTATTTAATATAGCTATGAAAAGGCCCTATAAATCGCTTCGTGAGGACTTTCTCGTCATTTATCTGGGTGAAAACAGAATAACGATGTCTTAAAAGGTTCATAAAATAGCTGACGTGGATCCTCCCGTACGTATGGGTGCCAACTGTCTCATGTACTCCCCATGTTTGGCCAACCAGTGTTTTCAGTAGCCTTAGCCTGCTGTGAGCTTTCTTTTGGATTATTAGGAGGTGGACGTTCCATGTTAAACTTTTATCAAGTGTAATTCCGAGGTACTTTATCCCATAATGGTTCAAACGTTACAATCCTACGCATTGTAACATATAGTACTTCTACTCAAAATCACATAAACGACAATTCCAACTGTACAACTGTTACTTCACTTCCACTGCTAATGCAGATAAGAAATATCTTAAATGGGGGACCAACCAGTTATTTAATATTGGTAGTTACCAATTAGTGTATTGAACAGTTATTTTAATAAGTGTTAATGTAAATCTTGTGGTGTTACAACAACACGTAATGGATGCGAAAACTCAGTCCATGTTTCAGAATTCAAGTGCGTTGTCAAACGATCATAAGTCAGAGAAATCAGCGTAGTCACCTCGCCAAAACATATGAGAAAACACTACAACATCAACGCCAAGTTGTAGATTTTGTAGCAGACTACCTGCCAACATCAATACCCAATAGCTTCATGTAAGTAAGAAAATAAAATAGCCCACAGAATATAGCACACAAAGTGCTGAAACATGTCTTGCTAAAACGAAACTGAAAAGGTGAATTGCGTAAGGCGGAATTCCTCATCCTAAATGTTAATGTTGCTAGTCATCCGTTTATCAAAGTGCATATTTCAGTCCAAGCAGTATGATGATTAATTTGAGCTCTTGGACCGTTTGATTTTTTTACTTCTACAGAAGTAACTCACTCCCATAAATACAAGTGCCGAATTTCAGAATTCTTACCTTCGTTGAGCTAACGTATCTACGTAGAACTGTGGATTTTTTTAAAAATATCTAGAATCCAATATATCGCTATTTAAAAAAAGTATCATGATCGGCCCCGGTACATCGAGATACAGTATAGATATATAGATATAGCAACGTAGGAAATTTCGACGTACCGTCCTATGAAAATATCAACTGCATATTGCAGTTTAAGAGCTATACATTTAAGTATTGATTTTTGTTAGATATTCTGTACATCAACACGCTAGCAGCCTGCTTATCCCCATTAGAGAAAGAATTGGAAGGAAAACGGTGCACGTTAACGCTTGGCGGTAACCAATTTGCTAACAATGGTAACTGCATGTAAGTGGCACAATTAAAGGAGTCCGATGGGTCCGTCGTCACATATCGGATTCGTCTGGAACACTTCATGTCGAATCCCTGATTTTTTTATTTCTGCAAACGCCAGCTACCCATCAGCTGCAGTGTCAAAATTGCGTGGTGAAGTTAAACGTTGCATTTTCTGTTGGTTGCGCCGAGCGCCCATTATGTCGGCATTTTCCCTCTCACGTCTCCACCCAGGACAAAGACTAGTCTCGTCATTTAGATTCTTGATCATAAATTTCAGTAACAGTTTTTGAAGAACGCCGATGTGAAGAAATAGCACACTATTTGCGTTAAAAACTGTTTTTAACGCAACTGGTGCGCTACTTCTTCACATCGTAAATCCTTTTATTCTATTCACACAACCACCCCCTCTTTGGAATCGGACTTCTTTCTACCAACTATACTTGCTTCACACAGTCAAAAAGAGACTGGACTTGACAAAAGCTCCAAATGTAGTGAAAGTAATATTATGTTCTAATACAAATTTAGGAGAACGGTTTCAAATATTTACAGAAAATTGGGAAAAAAAACATAAAACAAAAACATAGGCATACGGTCTTGCCATTTCGATATCGATATACCGATATATTGTGAAAGAAAATACCGCCGATATATAGTTATTTTATCAAAAGCCCTAGTATCTAGACAAAACGGTAAGAACACTAGAACGTACAGCACATGGTTAGTTAACACATTGTTAGTTAGCGACCAATCGTATAGACGTGTCAAAAATATAGCACAAATCGGAATAAAGTTCTTAATTCATGGAAATCATTCAAATTCGAAGAAATTTTACAGAAATCAGGCAGTTATTAAACAATCATTTGATCTCCTTTCGAGTGGAAATAGCTTTCCTGTAACAGAGTATCTTGCACAAGAAGCAACTTATCTATTATCAAGCTACATAAACTACCTCACTTCTACGCCATCATTATCGCAACAAGTTAACAGCAGCAAATATTAAGCTTCTTACTTCAAACTTGCAAAATTACTTCAAAAATGGTTCAAATGGCTCTGAGCACTATGGGACTCAACTGCTGAGGTCATTAGTCCCCTAGAACTTAGAACTAGTTAAACCTAACTAACCTAAGGACATCACAAACATCCATGCCCGAGGCAGGATTCGAACCTGCGACCGTAGCGGTCTTGCGGTTCCAGACTGCAGCGCCTTTAACCGCACGGCCACTTCGGCCGGCTGCAAAATTACTTGTTTAAAATTTCGCTTTTAATTGTATAATTACAGTTTTCGTAAACCTTAGGAAATTTCTGTCGCTGCTTCGAAAACTGAGTTGCATATTAGATCTCAATACACATCTCGTTGAAACAGTGATAGCATCGCCACTGAGAATGGAAGACATTGGGAAGCTCATGAGACCTTCCAGTAGATATCCCTGCCAGTTATTAACCACCATAAGAACAATTACACTGATATACTTAAGTCTGAATTCATAATAAGATGTTCAGTTGCACCAGTAGTGTATTCTATAGTGAGAATAACTGACGATTACAACAGGCACAGCAATAATCGTTTATCTCATCTCTACTGACTGCCTCTGCTCTAAATTCCCGCTACAGTTCTCGTCTCTAGCGCAGCAACACACTAACCATCTAGAGCACAAACGTGACCCAGCAGATTTAGAGATGCTCGAAAGTCAAATGATGATCATAAATGGTTCAAATGGTTCAAATGGCTCTGAGCACTATGGGACTTAACAGCTATGGTCATCAGTCCCCTAGAACTTAGAACTACTTAAACCTAACTAACCGAAGGACATCACACAACACCCAGTCATCACGAGGCAGAGAAAAACCCTGACCCCTCCGGGAATCGAACCCGGGAACCCGGGCTTGGGAAACGAGAACGCTACCGCACGACCACGAGCTGCGGACGATCATAAATGTGTGGAAGCTCTGACCGATCATGGACGTGAAGTTCACGTAGTGACATGTCTTTCACGCCATTATTGTCTTAATTTCAATACAAGTTGAAAACGGAATCATTTAAACATTAATTCAAATAAAACTGAATATCTCATGTTCCTTTATAAATAAATGAGAACAAAATTAATCTTAATGTAAACACAAAACTTCAGATTTATTAAGCTACTGCAGATCTCAGTTAGGATGCATGTAAGCAGAATGTATTGAGTATAAAAATATCTCTTACGATTTTGACATTATAAATGATAATTTGATTGAGTGTAATGGGCTTCTGAAGAACAGGGATTTTGTTGGTCCCCTTAGTTTCACGTCCAGCTTCTAAGAAAGTAATTCTACACATTCAGTCTGTGGCAGAAGTTCCCTAAAACGAACCCATCATGGAAAATTAAAAATGTTTGGTAAACGGAGTCTCGACCAGAAACTTAAATTCTCAAAAATCATTGCGTATTTTGGAAAAAAAAAATTAGAAGCAAAATACCAAACGCAGAGACACCACAAAGAGTCAGGATTCGGCATATAGTTTTATCACAGACGTTTAAAACTCTGTTATTTGTAACTAAAAGTCTTAGGATGCAATTATCTGGAACAGAAGTCAACGTCATCCAAACGTAATTAATTTAATGAACGGTTGACATATTAAGCAGATTCCTACGTAATTCAGAGCATAATTAACGCAGGTACAACTAATAAATTTTCAATGTCCCAGATTTCATAATGTTGTTAATATTTTTTGAATATGCACTCACCTATAGTTTCTTCGAGCAGAAAAGGTACAGAGAGCTGCTCCGCATGTCTGCCACGATTAATCACGTAACGCTATTTTGTTTTCGTTTCTGTGGCAACGCCTCATTGTTGCCGCAGTATTAGGGGAATATGGTTTCCTGCTGTCAGTAGGCCTACTACAACATCCTCTTGTACTTAACTGTTGAACGCTGGTGACAGTGCTACAAGCTGTCAGGGACCGTCTCTCACCGTGTAAAGCTATGCAGTAGTAACATGAGTAGTATTACCTCGCGAAAAGAACAGAAAATTGTACAACTGTTTTTCTGCAGTGAAGAGATTCCCTCACATGCAGTGACGCGGTGTAGGTGCACGCAGTCGCTCTGTATATCGCATGTGTGTGGGCAAATCGCAGCGATCGCTCGCTGATAGCATTGAAATCACAGGCAGCCGAATGAATCGCATGCGATATGGCTGTCTGGTCACAACTCGTTTCTCTAGTTATTACGTGTGGTCGTGCAACTTTGTTTAGATCGTTTTATCCATTCTGAGAAGTGCAGTTGACACCGGCGTTGTCGTTTGTGTTAACTAGTAGCACGAGTACAAAACAATGAGATCCCAATACTTACAGCGATTAGCAGTTTGAAGTTCCTGTTGCAGAAGCAGAGTCAATGGGGAGGTCGTACAGACACACACCGGACTCCGTCTGATGATTCTGAGTTGATAAGGGAATGCAGTATAACATGTTCAGTAGTCATGAGAGAATTTGTTCTAATTTCCAGTTCAAATATTCTTACGTGGCGGAAGTTAATTTCTCTGGCATGTATCGTAGGTAAATGCTTAGGGTTATGCTGTAAATATGGCTCGTTCACAAATCAGGATCAGAGGAATTCCGTAGAGTGTCATGATAAAACGAGTGTCAAAATGAACAAAAAGACCGCTGATGTTGGCTTCCCCTTCGATCTCTACTGTACAAGATGCAGGAAAAGGACTTCCATAAGGAAAAAAAAAACAACAACAAAAAAAAAGTTAGTTTGATAGCGCGAAATTGACCACTGAAAATGGTATAATTACCGTTTCGTGCTGGGTAAACGATTAAAAATTACAAGCGACTGCGTCAGAAAGTGAAGTCTCAGTGAATACCGTATGTGAGTATTATGGGTTTTGTCGAGAGGGCTGCTGTATTATTGTGACAAGTGTCCCTATAAGTGGTGACAGCAAGATTGTGTCACTTGAGAGGACATTTAGGAAGTAAAAGTGTATAGGTAACATATTTAAGTGATTAACATTGCAAGATCACAGTTCAATAACAGCCTGACATAAGCCATTGCAAATGTGAAATGCTGGTACATTAATAACCTGTGTAACCGGCTGATTATTGAATGCAAGTATACATTGGATTGGAGTCAGATATGGTGATCAGACAGACCAAGGCAAAGTGGCAACATTCTGTAGAGCATGTTTGGATAAAACAGAGGTATATGGGCGATCGTAATCCTGTTGTAAAACACCCCCTGCATTGCTATTCATGAATCGCTAAGCGACAGGTCGAATCACCAGATCGACGTACAGTTTTTCAGTTAGGCTGTGTGGGATTACCAGGACACTGTCATACGAAATCATACCCCAGACCATAACTCCAGGTGTCGGTCTTGAGTGTCCAGCACGCAAACAGGTTCGTTGCAAGCACTCAGTTGGCCTACTTCTACCAACACACGACCGTCATTGGAACCGAGGCAAAACAAGCTTTCATCAGAAGCACAAGAGATCTTCACCCTGCCCTCCAACAAGATCTCGCTTGACACAAGTCGTAAATGGCGGTGGTTAGGTGTCAGTGGAATGCACGCTAAAGGTTGGCCGGATCAGAGCTGCCCTTGTAGTAATAGATTTGTACCATTTCTTTGTGTAACTGTGGTGCAAACTGGTGCTTAAATTGCTGATGCAGATACAGTACGAGGCACCAGAGCCATACTGCGAACGCGATGGTCTTGTCTGTCGGTAGTGCTACGTGGCCGTCCTGGACTCGGTCTTCTTGCAATCGTACATTCTCGTTACTGCCGCTGCCGGGAATCAAGTACAGTGGCTGACAAGTATTTCTGGAACCTCGCGGAGGGAACATCCAGTTTCTCGTAGCTCTGTTACACGACCTCGTTCAAACTCAGTGACATGTTGATATTGGCGCCTTTCTCGCCCTAAAGCCATTCATGACTAACAACAAATCACAACGTAGGTCTGAATGGTAAGTAACTCTCACGAACTTTGAAGCATGTATCTGAAGCAAACCTGATTTACATTCTCATAGGGGCTCTACTGCCGCACTCTTGTCCGACTGTCGCGAAATTGAAGTAGACATCATGTTACAGATGCAGAAAAACGCGTGCTAACTTTGTAACGCATATCCCATTTTTGGTGCTGCGATTTTTTTTCCGTCAGTGTATATCGCTAGCAGTGAAAGCGCGGCTTCGATACCCAGGGCTTCTTGGAAATTACCGAGTTATTAATAAAATGACTACATGCGTTATTAAGGTTTTCAACTTCTGAACAGAATGACGTACCGTAATATTAAGTAGCCATTTTAATTTAAATGTTTATTGCAGAAATATTATGCAACTGTACTCAAGTCACTTGTCGTTTCATATAATCTAACTCTCCCTCATACAATTTATACAACAGTTATGGCAACCAAAAGTGCTGACTTTGACAACACTTCTATAGACCCATCGATATTGCAAAACAAACTATGTAAATCCTTGCAGGTTAATTAAAAGACTTGAGAACTAATAAATAAAAGACGAATTGTACTAACTCACTGGAAAGATGTACACACTACATGTGGTGTCAGTGACAGATGTAATATGTTCTGTAAAGTAACCTACAGTTCCCCAGAAAAACACATCAGACTAATTTTAATAAATTAAAATTGTCAGTTATTTTAATTGATTATTTACAGGTATTCATAGAGATCCGGAGATCAACTGCCATTGCTGCTAGATATTGCATTTTCTATAGCATATCTTTTCGACACAGAGGAGTTCCTAATAACTGGTTCAAGTCACTTGGAAAACCGTTATTGTGTGGCGGGTTTGAGGCGAGCAACCAGCTGCAGCGATGTCGCTTGCGATGGATTGCAGCGACAAGTCGCTCGTCTAATTATTAAATTCGTAGCACCAGCGGCAAAGATCATCGGAAGGCATTTCACCCTAACTGTCGCAAGTAGCTCTACAGTTCTACTGAAACTGTCGAGTTTTTGCGCTCCTCGAAGGCAAATTTGTGTCAGTTAATGCATATAATTAAAGTCGACTGTAGTGTATATTTGTAGCACAATAGAAGAGGATTGAAAAGCCCTCCACTTCAAGACTCTGAAAGTGACATTTTTGACAAAAATGATTTGGCCAGGTTCAAGAAGTAGAGTCCACTCAGAATGTCAAGCCCAGTAAATACACACATGCCAGGGCATGCGTGTAGTAGGATGACCTTGGTTCTGTCACACTTTTTACGTCAAACTGATAAACAAATTGATTAAATTGTGACAGGTGATTGATTTATGGCCCTCTCCCTTTAACCTGTTGTACTGCTAAGTAGTTTATATGCCCTGGGAATAATCCGTTCTTCTGAGAAACGCCCACCCACCGCTCCCTCTTGCGAGCATTTCGCTCTCATTTAAGTATATGGCCAAAAGAGTCAGCCTTCAGAAATTGAAAAAAGAACCCTGTCGCTCAGGACCGTTTGCCACAAAGAGCGCAGATTCACCACAAGATGGGGAAACTCACAGGTGTGTATTGTCTATTCAGGCCTAAGTACTATAGTGTGCATGTGAGACAGACGAGAACCTACGTCATAGGGAAACGCAGGGAAGCATAGTAGTGTTAAATATGGCGGACCTAAGATCCGCCAGATCGGCCATAAAGGGAAACATTTATGAAAACTATTCAATTCTGTAGTAATTCAGGGAACTAAGCTACAGTCATTTTAACCTCCCATCCTTCATAAATTTTCATGATAATCCCAATAAAACTTGAATATTGATCATATGTATAATAGTTTAATATTTTCTGTTAAAGTGAAATTAACAAGTTTTGTAACAAAGACCTGAATGCTAAAATATGAACGCTTTGGTCTATCTTAACGATCGACATTTCATACAGAAGCGCATTATTAAAATGACAAACGTTGTAAATATCAACTCTGTAACTTTATTTGTTTAAAAGATATAGTAAACTTAAATTATCTGTATTTTTAGTTAAGCATCAGATGATCATTTCCTCCTCACAAAACACATTGAACGATTGGAGCATGACACCTTGTTGAATCATTAGGTAATAGAATATTTGCTGTAAAGTTTAGTGCATAACAGTTACTACTGTTCTTTATTTATTTATCAGAAAGCACATGGGTGCAGGGTCACTGGCCGTGACATTCAAAGTAAAGAAGGAAATTGTATTGGTTTTAAGTAAAAGAATTTAATGTTTATTAGGTAATGGATATTATCGTTGCTTTATTTAGAACGTGAAAGTGGTCTAGCTTAGATTATTTAAATGTGTTAAAATCTAAAATAATGTATAATTAAGCTGGAGCCAGTCAGATGCACGGCCTCAGGAAAGGAAACTGCCCAGTTGAGCGAAGATGTTTGGTGCGCGGGGAAAGGCGGCCGGTCACGGGCAGTGGCACAGTTCTGGTCGAGACATCAAAGGGGGACAGTTCGGATGGAGACGCGCAAACGGACAGTTCGGCTGGAGACACCAAAGGGTACAGTTCGGACTGCTCGCGAAAGCGGACAGTCGGTCTTTAGACAGCTAGAAAGTGAAACGACTCAGAAAATTTCGCGTTGTGTGGGATCGCGGGACTTATGGCCGGTTCCTACTAGGGCTGCCGCGCGTCAAAACGGCGCGTCAGCGGCGTGGTTGCCATGGAAACGGCGTCAGCGGCGCGGCGCGGCAGGCTCTGCATCGCGGTTTGACCATGTCGAACCGCTTCCGCTGCCGCGTGCCGCGCTCCAGGTGCGCGCCGCCAATCACAGAACGCGCTGAGCGTGACGTCAGGTACGGAACCCCGGACCACACGAACTTTCGCCGAACCACTGGCGCGGACGCGGCCGCAGCTATGAAATACTTATCATCCGATTCCAAGGAAACTATTCGGTAGAAAAATTTGATTCGTGGGCATGATACGGCCTGATATCTTCTCTCGATAAAGGACCGAATTTCTTTTCGTTATTCGTCGTGGTTACTTGCTGCATCGCATTTACGTAAACCTTTACACGAAATTTTAATGAGTGTGCAGAGGTAAAAACGCATTGCGTGGACTTTGCGTACAGTTCATTTTAGGTAACACATTATTGCGTATGAAATTTAGTCAACATATCGAAATTGTTTTTAAAGCTGAGAGCAGAACGATAGCTATCACCGTTCTCGAGATATTGAATGATATGTCGGCGGACGGGCTGTGCGGTGACCGCGCGCGGGTCGCTCGCGACGCGACCGCTACTTTGTCCTTCTCGTCGTAAACCATGTGGTTCTATCAACCGCAAATTTCGTAAACGGTTCAAGAAATCGAAAAGTGTTTCTTCTGCAAACGATAACTTGTGAAAAGTCATGTATTTCGTCACATGATAAATATCCTAAATCTGTTTATCTACCGAGATATGAAAGAAAATACAGTTTTTCGGAAGGGATAGATGAATTTTTTTAAACGGCATTTACTAGCATGTGGAATGAGAAGTTAAACCGAGACTAATTTACTGGTATGTCATAAGATGTAATTTGCTAAGTATCTACAGCTATTGATTATTTCCTTTAGAAGTAACAAACTTTTTTTTTTTTTATCCAGTGTACTTTATTGGTTCAAGATGCGTTTCGCCTTTTACGTTAAGGCATCTTTGGTGGAATCTAGAATGATTCAGTTTTGTTTTGATATGTGATACTTGCAGATTACTAAACAGTTCACATCTTTTTTTACATGAATAACTGATTACTTACAGTGAATCGAGTTTTTGGCGGACATCTGCGTTTCCCCTCACCTGGTCACATGCTGGAGGTTGAACTAAAACTTAGATTATGGAACATAAGCACATTTTCACGTTCTTTTTTTTCTTCTGTCACTAGCTGTTGACATTTTATCGAAAACACTGATTTGTAGTCGTAACTACAGTGTGTTCACCTCATGTCCCTTCCTGTTTGGTTTGTTTATGTACACGTTGCCAACCTAAAGAGTTATATGCTGAAAACTAATGTTTGTTTATTTCTGTTCTCCTTATATCTGTATGTGTGTGTGGCTAGCCAGTGATAGTTATAGAAAGTTGAAAGTGAATGCAGTAGTTGTCAGACAGTGGTTGAAAGATTTGGTGTTCAGCTGATTTCAGTTTTGGTTTAAATGTTTTGTGGAGGAGTGCATGGAAGAGTAAATTCACTGCTTACATTAATAGATAAAATAGTGGAATAGCATTTCAACAGATGATTATTATCAGAATACTATCACCCAACCCCTTTGTCGTCACTCTTTGACGCCCCATAATATGTCCTGTCAACTAACCCCTATTGTTGTCAAAGTTGTGCCGTAATTTCCTCTTCCTCCTCTATTTAATTCCGTACCTCTTCTTTAGTCACACGTTCCTCGTATCTAATCTTCAGCATTCTTATTGATCACCACGTTTTGAAAGCGTCCATTGTCTTCTTGACAGAGCTGTTCATCGTCCTCTTTTCACTTACATACAAGGCAGCACTCCACACAAATACCTTTGTAAAATAGTATCCAACCATTAGAATTTATATTTGATGTGAACAAATTTTCTTTTTCAGAACGCTTTTCTTGCTATTGACAAGTCTTCAGTCAGGTTTGCGTCTGCACCAGGAAATGCCTTACAGTTTAAAATCTGGTTTCGAAAACTCTGTTCCAAATATATATTATTCTTAAACAAGGTGCTGGCGATGATTGCATTATGCTCTGTGGGAAATGCTATCAGGTGGCTCCCACTTTCATCCCTTCCACCTAGCCTTTGTGTTCTTACTGTTTTCGTGTACCTGCTACCGTATCACATTTTAAATTTTTGTCTCGCTTAACTATCTGAATAATCTCTTTTATCGTACATTGTTTCAGTGTGTTAGGAGATGGTGAACAATCATGAACGGTAGTCATGAAATCTGTTTATGTTGAAATGAGAAAACATGAATAATGAAATATGTGAAAGAGTACATTTTACAGAAAATGAAAAATTGGTATGTCTTCACCCAACTTCGTCTTTCCTTCCTGTAGGTATAAGATATAGTTATTTAAACACACCGGTCGTTTCGGTGGGTCCCACCCCGTACCTCAGTGCCTGTCCGTCATTGGCTACCGCTAGCGTCTGCCGCTTCCAAATGGGAACGCCAATTCCGCGAGCCGCCGCGTCAAAGCGGGAAACGCTTACCGCTGCTGTTGCCGTACGCCGCGCTGCCGCGCTCTAGTGGGAACCGGCCTTTAATCCCCGAGCGGTGAGGTCTCTGAGTGGTGAGGACTCGCGCGCCTGGTGTGAACTCTAATTTTCGCGTAGATAACTTGTATTTTGCGATGGGATTGTGAATGATCGAACTGTGTCAAATAGATATGCGCTCGAGTGTAACAGTAGCTCTAAATACGACTGCTTTCGCTGTTAGTTTTCTTTCTGAATAAATATTATTGTAACCAAATCGCAACTATGTGGCCTACATCATTTATGGTTCGTTAATTTAGTTCCCAATATTATTATTACTGTTATTATACGTGATATGAACTTTTTATTTCACAAACTTGCCATCAACCAGGCAATTTAACCAAAGGGTCACAAGTGTCTAATTTAGGGCGCGTAATGCGACACGTGCAGTTCAACCCCTAGACGAGTTTGAGCCAAGACATTTCGAAGGGGAACCGCATGTAAGACCGAACATCTCTAGGATGTTAGCTCGCACTCTCCACCACTCGCACCTATCTGGGAAACCCCAACTTCACTCCCCTCCCCCTCACCGATACAAGAATACTTTTGATACCAAATTAATTGACTAATGAATTGACTCGATCAATTAATTAACTTCCCCCCCTCTGGACAATCCACAGCCCTCACCTCCCATCCACCACTGTCTCTACCGTCCCTCATTTGGAAATTGTGGGAAAAGGACTCAGTCTGTGCTGAAGAGAAAGGATCTCATGACACGGAATCAATGTCAATAACACAGTGATGCATGTTCTTTATTTAATCAGTTTGCAAGAGACAAGGCGCCCCCACTTGGATAGAGCTCATGTTTGCGCCTCCCGCAGCCGCCCGCTGTTTGAGGTCTCCCGCGATTGTGTCTGTGGTCCACAGAGGTCAAAACCACCGAATTTCCTAATTACAGATCACAATACTAAATACCACCAGTCCTGGACCTCTCCTCTCTCTCTCTCTCTCTCTCTCTCTCTCTCTCTCTCTCTCTCGCTGCTCAGCGAGTGTCTGTTGTTTGCCACACCAACCCCTCTTTTCTCCTGAACAGAGTAGTGGATAACTGGTAAATCACAAGCTGTGGAGCCCCGCAGGGTTAGTGGTTCAAATGGCTCTGAGCGCTATGGTCATCAGTCCCCTAGAACTTAGAACTACTTAAACCTAACTAACCTAAGGACATCGCACAACACCCAGTCATCACGAGGCAGAGAAAATCCCTAACCTCGCCGCAGGGTTAGCCGAGCGGTCTAAGGCGCTGCAGTCATGGACTGTGCGGCTGGTCCTGGCGGAGGTTCGAGTCCTCCCTCGGGCATGGCTGTGTGTGTGTGTGTCTGTCCCTAGGATAATTTAGGTTAAGTAGTGTGTAAGCTTAGGGACTGATGACCTTAGCAGTTAAGTCCCATAACATTTCACACCAATTTGAACATTTTTTGAACAAGCTGTGGATGTCTTGGAAATATTCCCTCACTCTATCAGATTGACTGACTAAGTAAACAAATCGATACTCTCTGTGTGAGACAGTTTTTCGTTGCGTCCCCCATTGCTGGATACTAGGTCTGGTATACTTGGCAGGATTCGATCCTGAAACTGCCCGATTCCCAAATGCTTCTCGATTTTTTTTTCCTTTCCTCCTATTCGTAGATACTGCCACAGTTACATCGTTTGCTAGGAAGTCCATGATACTAGACACATCTGAGAATTTCAGATTTCAGCTCTATTGCATGCTATATCCCTTAACAATCAGCAGAGGGGTTGGACTGGTGTATGTCCTCACAGTCGCACTATTTGAAAGTCAGTTGACCAATCTGGAATTCGACATCTCGATTTGAAGCGGTGCTGCATAAAATGATAGTTGGAATTTCGAATTACGGCGTGAATTTGTACAGTCACGGTTGTGGAATTCCCGAACACCACAGGACTAATAAGCGTATTTTATTAACCACTATAGAAATCATAAGTTTGTTCTATCAGTAAAAAATGTAAATGTCGTGTGGCTAGAGCCTCCGATCGGGTAGACCGTTCGCCGGGTGGAAGTCTTTCGATATGACGCCACTTCGGACCACTCAGTTACCGGGGGTAGACGTTCTCTCAGTTACATGGGGAGAAGGAGGAGGAGGAAAGGGTCTGTCACATAATAGGATAGTAACAATAACAAATGGCACCACAAGACAGAGTGCACTGCAATGTACTTAGAAGCACTAAAAAACGATCCTAACGGTTGTCATATTTAGGTGCCGGAGGTCGTTGAAAATAGTCGTACATACATCCCACTGGCCTCCCAGATGTACACACGCAGTGCACCCATCTCCTCGACACCGCCAGTGCTAATGTTTACAGGCTGGAGAAAACTATTGCCAAGACAACAGCCACAGTCGGAGATGCGCGTGTCTGCCAGAGTTAACCACCTAGGGCATGGAGGGCATCTGGGGATAAATGGAGTGGTAGTGATTCAGATGTTATCATTGCGTCAAGCATCAACTCTTAGCAGTGATCGACATTGAATCACTCAATTTTCCACAGAGAATACAAGGAACACAGTCAATCATGGAGAGAGCCCAACGCATACAAAGTATTAGTTCACTATTCAGCTATCCAGAGGACACCGCGATGGCCGCCGTCGGCACTTGTCCCTTCGGCTGCGGGCGAGAACCGACTAGCCGGCTGGGTGGACTTTTCGTTGTACCCGCCTCTCGCGACATCCTTAAGCCGGAAATGTCAAACCGTTCTGATCACTGGCTACCTCAGCCAAGCACCTGGACGGCCGACAGAGTCGTAATGGGGAACCATCCACATATTTAACACTGTAATTGAAATTAAATATCACGATATAGTTACATTCGACAATGAGCCAAGTATCAGAAAACTTGTTCCTCATGGCTGTGGCCCTGGGATGAGTCTCACGTTGAAATATGAACGTCTACGTCCTCCTTATGACTGCACATAATCTTCCACATACAATTTTTCATCTCCCTTACGAATATCGATGCGTTCAAAACGTTATCTTCCATGTCAAATCCACACCTCTCTTATGAGCGGACAAAGTGATTTTCTTTGCAAATCAATAATGAAAACACTTGGTCATTATCTTTGCACATGCTGGAAGACTGACCACAGTAACTTTACACCTCAACACATACTTTATGAGCATGCTGATCACGGCGAATCTACCACTCATCCCCTACTAAGTATAATAATTAGCCAATAAATGAAGCTGGTGGCACAAAACAATACTGAGCGAAAATTCTGAGATGGATGGAATGGTTCATTTGTTTCTCTTGCGAGTTGTACAAGTGCGTTTCAGGAAGAGAGACGTAATCGTCTTACAAGCGACGAGCTATTAAAAACACGATCGCAACGACTATGTTAATGTCGCGCTGCATAAAAAAGAATCCTGGTTCCACAGGCACACACAAGTATCGCTAACGATATCCATGTTAAGAACTATACATCTATACATGCTATATAAAATGAATCATGGTGTTGCTACCGAATAAGGTGTCTTCCAAAAAATACTGCGATGTTGTATGCAGACGGTGACCACTGGTGTGAGTATTAACAGAGTGAAAGTGGGGATGCATGTCGCCAGCGTTGTAAGTTCGTAATAGAATCACGGTTCTCGCAGAATTTAGAAAGTTATCCATCTAAGAAACGTCGTATTTAGCTTATATTTGCAGCTCCCTCATATCACACCTATACATTTCTCACACTAACAACCAATATTTGCAAAGCATTCTATCTCAGTGCGATGTAACAGAGGTTCAGCGATACAGGCGCAGGAGGATAATGGATGAATAAGAACGATAAAGCGTAATAGATGGTGTGCTATGTGAGGAATCGCTTAAAAACGAACCGCTAGACTGAAGTCATAAGAAATTTACAAAATCCTATGATGAATACATTGGCTTTTTAAGTCTATAGTGTTATACTTTCTGGCAGAAATGCTGTATTGTCACCTGTAGTGAGGAGATTGGCCGGCCGAAGTGGCCGTGCGGTTAAAGGCGCTGCAGTCCGGAACCGCAAGACTGCTACGGTCGCAGGTTCGAATCCTGCCTCGGGCATGGATGTTTGTGATGTCCTTAGGTTAGTTAGGTTTAACTACTTCCAAGTTCTAGGGGACTAATGACCTCAGCAGTTGAGTCCCATTGTGCTCAGAGCCATTTGAACCATTTTGAGGAGATTGTGTGGTTTTTGACCTACATGGGGGCGACCGGACGTCAGACACACACACAGGAGACCCCAAACAGCAGCTACTGTACTGCACTTCTTTCAATTCCTTGATGCTTACATTTATTATATCATGGGAAGTGAGGGTGGGGGTGCAGACTTGAGCTCTACACAATTGTGGGAGCTTTGTCTCCTGAAAACTGATCAGAAAACCAGAACCGTAGGTTAAGGGTAGGGGGAGAAAGTCATAAATCAATCAGCTGTCACAGTTTAAAAAATATGAATCGGTGCCGGCCCGTGTGGCTGAGTGGTTCTAGGCGCTTGAGTCTGGAACCGCGCGACCGCTACAGTCGCAGGTTCGAATCCTGCCTTGGGCATGGATGTGTGTGATGTCCTTAGGTTAGTTACGTTTAAGTAGTTCTAAGTTCTAGGGGACTGACGACCTCAGATGTTAAGTCGCATAGTGCTCAGAGCCGTTTGAACCATTTTGAACTGTCACAGTTTATTTATTTGCATATTAATTTGATATCAAAAGTGTGCCAGAACGAACATCATCCTACTACTCACATGTGGGCAGAGCGGTAGTGGTAGGGGCTTCAGCAGGCGCTGTAGGGGAAATGCCAAGCGGTGGATTGGAAGTGCCATTTGAAACTGAAGCCTACACTCACTTTTTTTGTAAATATTAAGCAGGGCCCCTCCTCGTCCACACTTTAATGATGACCATTCAAAAAGATCTATCATCTACGCTTTGGTTAGCATATAAACACAATTCCGCCGAAAATGCAGCGATTTATTTTCGCCTAGATTTTTAACCATTTGTAATTTTCAGAGAAGTGTCACTAGTGGCAAATTTTGAGCAAAACTTACACATTTCTCTTGTTACCATGTTAAAATTTGATTCTTTTGTCGAAACACAGCAGAGTTTACACAGTCTCACCTTACTATTTATTGTGCAGATGCAACTGCGAGAGAATGACACGTTTATTAAGTGAGAAATTGACGAAAAAGAAGGTCAGTATCTTACGAAAAGCACATTTGCGAACTTTCTACTCCCTTCGTAGACTTGCTGCTGTGACAAACATGCATCACCGTACTAAACTTTCATTCGTCGATGAATTTCAGTATCACACCTCCACTACACAAAAACCGAATAACTGAACTCTGTTCTTCCCTGGTGCAAGTCGCAAGTGGGGCGGCCATCTTTATACTGATACTGCGACGGTATGTGTGCATCTGCACTATGCTGCCACCCACAGGCCATTCTGCACGCTGTTTGTAGCACGCTTACCAACTTACAGGATAACGGCGCGAAATTTCGATTTGTTATTACAAATTTAAGGTTTTCATTTGACTCACCCTCGTACTATCTAAATTTTATACGAAACATAATGTAACACGCACCAAACGCAAAATAATAGCGATCCCCATTTTCATAGCAAATTTTTTCGAATTTCGCGCAGTTTCTTACTTCGCCGTAAATATCACAATAACTATGATCATTAGCGAAAGAACCTAATGTATGAAGCCAGAAGTAAAGAAAGTGATTGTTTTTACCGGATAGTTTCTGTAAAATCGGTTGAGAAAGATTGCAGGTCGTGCGCTTCCATTCTGCCATCGCCGACCGTCCAAAAGGGAACAAACACTGTCGGCCTCACGGGGGCCAGTGTTAGATTTCCGGCCGGGTCGGGGATTTTCTGTGTGTTTGTGTTGTCCTCGTCATTTCATCACCATTCAGGAGATGGCGAGACTGGGAAGTTTACAGATTAGGAATTGGTACCGGCGCTGTTAACCACGGCGTTGAGCACCCCATAAACCAAAATCATCACCATCATCAGTGTCGGCCTCCCCTTCCGAACAAACGAATGAACTTGACCAGCGCTTTGGACGAAAATGGGTCAGTGCACGCCGGCCATCGTACCCTGTGCGGACTGTCATGCCACAAGAACTACATTTTACAGGTGACACACAGATTTATTATATCTCGAAGAATTTCTGGTTATCCACTCACTATCAGAAGAGTGTGCGAATTCTGTTATGAATAAAAGTTCTCTATCCCAGTTTCCGGGGGAAGGGGACGGAAGAGTAGAACAACTCGATACACTGTCAGACAAGAAATAAGAAACGAAAACAGAAGACAGGTACTGAAGGCGTCTAATGTCAACGATAAAGTCAGTTGATACAAGCACCTCTTACGAATGGACACCAAAGTCCAGTGAAAGAGGCTTTGATTTACATGAAGTGACTGGTAGTAGCGAGGGGGTGGGGGGAGTCCTACGGGAAAGAAGTAGGTTTGCCTTGAAATTCCTGTTTCAAAGGATATGCTACGAATATGAAGATGCTGATGGTAAGTAGCAGAATATCATCTCGACTAACCGATTATAATAGCGCTTTGACAGTGATTGTACTGCACAACATCACTGGGTCGTAGGTGAGTTAAAGCAGGAGCGATGATGATTATAGAGCAAAAAATTCGCTTGTACCACGAAATGCGACAGTTAATACATCACTGTTGGGTGATGGCGAAAGTGTACGACTTTTGCTTATAACTAGTTTCCTGCCCAACCAATTCCCAGTTTTGTTCCCAAGAGAGACTCTTTTCTATTGCAGAACCTTCAAGAAGAAAGTAATACGTGGGAAACACTGACAAAAAAATGACGGGGGTGATAGGACATGCTGCAAAACAACATGGAATAATTTCCATGGTACTAGAGGAAGAGATTGGCACAGGAAAGAAACCCGTGGCGGGTCGCATTAAATCAAACCATTAAGATGACTGACGACACCAAAATAAACGAAGAAAGTGGTTTTCAAAGAATAAATTTGTATCGATGAAAAGATTATCTGTGCTGTAAATTAGTTTCATGCAGAGTTGGTAATAAGTATATTTTATGAGGGGATGAGACATCTGGACAAAAAGCATTACGTTCAATATTGCTTAAGCAGAGAAACAAATTTTTGTCTTCGCAAGAAAAGTTTATCAAACATGTCAAAGTAACGTCGTATGTTAGTGCAGTGCTACTCTTTTAACACACCAGACAACTAATTGTGTAAAATTTATTTTCACTTCACACGCTGCATCATTTCTGTGTAGAGACCCAGTGGCAATCGTTATCAGCTTTGCGGTGATAGGATTGAGTTATTTTTGTAGTTCATCAGCTGTGATCGTCAGTGTTACGATCAATAGCACGACGAAAATTGGTGAAGAGAGGACGTATATTTGAGACGACCACGATTTGAAGAACAGGAATGTGAGCAGCCGGACAAAAGGAAACGTGCTGCAGCAGATTTTAGAGTGAACGTGTATCTCGGTCTACATGAAACTGTGTGTGTGTGTGTGTGTGTGTGTGTGTGTGTGTGTGTGTGGAGGGGAGGGGTTGGGGGGGGGGGGAGGGCAGTGGCGGTGCACACGTGCGTGCGTTCTGTGCTTTTTTTATTAAAGAGAATATTTTCTGATTATTAATATAGCCTCGTTCGTCCCATCGGGAAATCGAGATAAATAATTACGGGAAAGTAACTTATCAGCTGCCGAACGTAATTAACATTTAACACAGCCAATATAAAAAAATTCAAGAGAAAACTGAACACATAATCAGCACATAAAACAGATATGTTGTGAAAGTGTAGGTTTCAGTAACGTGAAAACAAATTATCCACAATACGACAATTCAGTAGGAGCTGACAACTTGGTGCAAAATGAACATGTAGCAACTTTCGAGTGTATTTCTGCTAACTTTCTTTTGTGAACATTACAACACGCAGTATGAATGGCTCGCACGAGTATAAAGGCAGACTATACGTAGTGATTATGTTAGAGAGAAGGTCAGAGCTAAAAGTTCATTCAGCGAAGAGTCGCAAAAAGGCGAACGTAACAGAATGCCACGACGTCATCAAAGGTTGACGTGTTCAAAAAGCAAGAGCAGTTCCCTTACATTAAAATACATAACTTTTCATCAGAAAGCTGTTTTATTCGTGCTACAAACCTACTTCACTCCCGAGGCGTAATCACCGTTCACTTTTAACCGGTTTTCGTAATGTTGCACTAACTTCTTTCAGCCGTCTGCTCAGGATTCCTCTACATGGGAAATGAACCACTTGACAACGACTGTTTACTTTCCATCACAGTCAAACGACTACTGAATCAAAACAGTGACTTCTATGGAATAGTAATAAATCAATAAATGACGATACGTTTTGGCAACTTTGTTCTGAGCTAACAACACTGAAGTAAACTGCCCTTACTTTTCGAGTACACACCGTGCCAAGCATTTCAGTTATGTCGAAAGGGCAGAATGTCCAATGTACAAGAACTGAGTCATTCTTAAGTCTGCCAGACGGTTCGAAGCCTAGGTGAGGAGGAGGGAGAGGAGTAACACCCATTAACAAAACTTTGTTGACCTGGCATCACGTGATGGTATCTGGTAAGGGTCTTTTGTCAGGGTTATCACGAGGAAGTTAACGGCAGCAGGGGCGGAAGGTAGTCTCATAACGAGATGCTGGCGGAAGATGCAGCCTTATCTAGTCTAGGAAGGGGTTACATCCAGGGTAGATTAAAGTCCGAAGATTTTTAGAAGGCTACTCGCTTATTGGAAGGAAACCTTAAACGAAGTCTAAGGGTAAAAGTGCCATCACAATCTCTACATTGCTAAAGACTAGTGACCCATACCGAGGACATCCTCAATTACTCATAAACTTCACATACAGTGAAATTGGAAGAATTTAAAAGATGACGGACAAGGCAAGAGAAGGGCTAATTATTTGGCGTATCAAGAACAATTAAAATAGATACATGGAATGTAAGCGGGCACAAAAAATGGCTCTGAGCACTATGGGACTTAACATCTGAGGTCATCAGTCCCCTAGAACTTAGAACTACTTAAACCTAACTAACCTAAGGACATCACACACATCCATGCCCGAGGCAGGATTCGAACCTGCGGTCGTAGCGATCGCGCGGTTCCAGACTGAAGCGCCTAGAACCGCTCGGTCACACCGGCCGGCTAAGCGGGCACAACAACAACCAAGAGGAGTATTATGAAGAATTTAAATTTAATAAAATTAATGTAGTCACAATAACGGAACCAAAAAAGCAATTAAAATTTAAAAAAGAACAGGAAGATTATATGATGATCTACTGTATAGTGGAGTTTCCCTAGATCAGAAGAGCTGCCATGAAAAGCAAAAATCGTAAGCTAGCCTTAGGCGTCTAAAAGAACTCTAACTGTAACATCAAAAATAATTAGAGGCCATTTGATTATTGTCGGGGTTTATGCTCCAGAAGAAGGAAAATTGATGAGACAATAATATTCTAGGACAAACTTCATAATATATTGAATAAAATACTAAAAACAGATCAGGTCTGCGTTGGAGGAGACATCATTGGGAAAAATTTCTGTTGCTTGAATAGTAAGCATCTTGGTGGAAGTTGATTTAAATAGAGGCAGGCAAGGACATCGTCAGTTCTTATCATTTAGCAAATTGAAAACAATAACTTTCTTTGTGCGAAGACAAATATTCACAAATATATGTGTACAGCCAGAGCACAACGATCACTCATTGACTATATTATCGTCATCAATACTACGAGTACCCTTTTTAAAGTTACTAGCGTATTTACAGGTTGAGAAATCGAATCAGACCACTGTTCCATTATTTCGGAAATTAGATGGAAGAAAACCAAACTAAAATGTAATAACAATGAAGAAGTATATAAAGTATACTTCATGCAAGAAAAGAGCAAACAAATTTTCTATTACAGATTACAAGACTGTTAAGCTAAGGCAAAAACAAAAGAAGACGTAAGCGAAGAATGGAAAAGTATAGTGACATACGAGGTCCTCGGAAAAAGGAAAAGAAAATTATAAAAGCAAAGGCTTAAGATATGGAATGAAGAAATTGAAGAAATAATAAATGAGAAAAATGGAGCCTATAATAAATAAATACCTACAATTATGTACGCTAGAAAATCATTAAGAATATAAAATGAAGAGAAATCAGGCAAAAGCTTTTACCACCCCCAGGGGGATCACTGTTCTTTCGTGAGTTCCTGCGTGGCGCAAACGGGGCCCCGAACTATTGCAGCCAATTCTTCCTTCCCTGGCTGCATTTCCTTCACCCTGCCCTCCCTTCCCCGCTGCCATCTCCTTCCCCTCTCTTGGTGTTCTGATTTATGTAGACCTGGATATCCACTTGGTTTCCTGTATTGGTTGCAGTTTTGTTCCTTTTTCCTGTTCTTTTATCCTTTTTGGCGATTAGGTCCCCACTTGAGGTTCGACCTCCACTTCAAAATTTCCTGTTTTTAGTGTGAACCTTACGAGGAAGAACTCCCTCCCTAGCATCCCCTTCCTTCCCCACTCCCTTCCCATCTGTAGCCCGCTTCCACCCTGCTAGGTCACCAGCATGTGTAGCCAGTCTGTGTGGTGGGGCTGTTGTGTATCCATACGACTGAACTCCCTGACAACACTATTGATGTCTGAGCTGTTTCCTCCTCATGTATGCCAAGGAGTGGTTGCTTATCTTCTTGGAGCATCGGAACTCCTGGCAACTGCCGCCATGCCAGACAGCCCTTACTGTGGCTGGGTTGCGCCCAGGGGGAGAGTGTCTGGTCGGAGTGTGTGGTATCAGGGCGGATGATTTGCACATAAAGCGTATCGAGCTGCAAAAATCTGGCCATTCTCAAACGGCCGTATCTTTGAATGGTGAAGGATCATGGAGTGCTGCTTCATATGACCCGGCAACCTTCCCTTCCCTGGCTACACCATAGGAGGAGGGCCACACTAGCCATCTTGGGATAAAACCCTTTCCCCTTTACGTCGTCTGTACTAGGACGTATGGGGATACATTCACCGCCACAAACCCATTGATTTCTTGAAAAATATTGAGGACAAGTTTGGTGAAGTGGACTCTTTTAGGAAGATGTGGTCACGCCCCCTGTTGATCAGAGCTTCTTCTGCCACCCAATCCGCAGCTCTTCGTGCCTGTGATCATCTTGGCGATGTCCTGGTGTCTGTCACTCCTCACCACTCTCTGAATATGGTTCAAGGAGTAGTTTTCCATAGGAACTTCATCCTGAAAGCTGATGAGGAACTCTAGGCTAATCTGGAGTGGTGTGGTGTTCATTTGGTTCGACATGTGCAGAACGGTCACAAAGACAACTGCACCAATACTGGCGCCTTCATTCTGGCTTTCGAGAGGCATACCCTCCCAGAGGATGTCAAGGTTATGTGCTACAGATTTTACGTGAAGCCGTACATTTCTCCAGCTATGCAGTGCATTCGCGATTGCGTTTTGGGCATATATTCCCGCTGTACAGCGGACCCTTTGTGTGGTGACTGTGGCTACCCACTTCATGAGGGAATCCTCTGTGTTCTGTCACTTGCGTGTGTCAATTGTGCTGACTGCCACTTCCCTACTCGCTGGATTACCCAGCTTACATGAGAGAAAAGAAGATTAAAGAATACAAGTCCCTGGATCGCCTGTCTTATTCTGAGGCTCAACAAAAGTATGAGAGACTGCATTCAGCGTCACAATCTTCAACTTTTGCCTCTGTTACTTCATTTCCTACTCCTCCCTCGTCCTTAACCGACCCCCATCCCTCTGTCCACTCCCCTTCCCCTACAGTTCCCACGACCTCCCGTCAGGGAGCCCCTCCCTCGCCCTGGCCAAAGAAGTGCCCACCTTCTTCGACTTCTGCTGCTCCCTCCCTGGATCCCTCTGAACGGCGTCTCTCTGGCCAGAAGACTCTTACCACCACTCGGCCACGAGGGGCACCAACTGTGTGCCCCAAGGTCGCCTACTCTCTTTCGGTTCCAGATCTTGCAGAAGCCTGTACTCCCACTGTGCCCTACCCTCCTTTACCTCAGAAGGAGAAGAAGAAGAAACAAATGCCAAAACAAAAGTGGTTCGAGTGCAGACGATTCTGGCAATCACCATTTGCAACTTCTGCCTTCCTCCAGATAGGCCACTTCCTTACGTTGCACTGTCTATCTTAATCCAGTAACTCCTGGCCCTATTTCTCCTCCTTGGGGCTTCAATGCCCACTATCCACTGTGGGAGTGTGTCACTTCAATGGGTAGGAGTATCCTAACTGACCAACTTATCACCGACCTCTCTTTGTGTCTCGTCAATAATAGTTCCCCTACCCACTTCAGTGCCACTCATGGCGCCTTCTCTCTGCTATCAATCTCACGATCTCCGCCCCTGGTCACGTGTCTTCCCTACATTGGCCATCCCATAATGACCGAGGTGACAGTGACCACTTTCTGGTGATTCTATCGTTCCTCTGCTGCCGCCAAGCAGACAGGCCCCCACGTTGGGCATTCTACAGGGTCAGTTGGCCTTTATACACGTCTTCTGTGAACTCTGACGCCTCCCTCTCGAATTCCAGTCATCTAGTTGTGCAACGCATCTCTGCCACTATTCATCATGCTGCTGGCACTGCTGTCCCCGAATCGACAGGTCCCCCTCGTCCAACAATGTTGCAGTCGCTGTACAGGACCGACGGTGGGCGCTGCAGCGATTTAAGCGACACACTTCACAGACCAACCCCCTCACTTTTAAGCGTCTCTGTGGCAAGACTCGCTACCTTATTAAGCGGAGTAAAAAGGAATGCTGGGAGCGCTACATTTCTTCCGTGAGGACATACGTCTCTTCACTGCAGGTTTGTTCCAAGCTCCGTAGCCTTCTGGGCGGCCAGTGATAGTTAACTGTCCAGTGCCTGAACCTCCAAGGTGCTCTGTGAACTGATCCATTGGTCCTCGCAACGGCATCATCGTCATGCCGTGCGGGAATAGCCGAGCGGTCTAGGGCGCTGCAGTCATGGACTGTGCGGCTGGTCCCGGCGCAGGTTCGAGTCCTCCCTCGGGCATGGGTGTGTGTTTGTCCTTAGGATAATTTAGGTTAAGTAGTGTGTAAGCTTAGGGACTGATGACCTTAGCAGTTGAGTCCCATAGGATTTCACACACATTTTTTGAATACCATCGTCCTCTCCCTACCCTACTACCTTCCTCCTGCAGAAACACAGAGTTGACCTCTCTGTTTCATCCTGCACCACGTTGAGCCCTATAATAACCATTCACTGAATGGGATTTGGTGCAGACCCATAGCTCTACACGAGATACAGCCCCAGGCCCGAAATCCATCCACAACCAGATGATGAACCACTTGGACGTTCGCCAGAGACAACAGCTCCTTCAACCACATTTGGCTCATGGGTGCTTTTCCATCATAATCGCGAGACAGCATAGTTATCCCTGTCCTTAAGCCTGGGAGAAACCCAACATCTCTAGACAGCTACCGCCCAATTAGCCTGACGAATGTACTTTGTAAACTGCATGAAAGGATGGTCGGCTTCAGATTATGTAGGGTACTCGAATCTCGGGCCCTTTTCTCCCCGTATCAGTGTGGCTTCTAGGAAGGGCCATCTCCAACAGACCATTTACTACGATTGGAATCAGCCATCCGCCGTAACCTTGTTGCGGTCTTCTTTGACCTACATAAGGTGTATGACATGGCTTGGCGACATCATATTTTCATTATGACTGGGGCTTCTGTGGTCCCATTCCCATTTTTATCTGCACGTCTTTATCTCACCCGCTTTCCAGATTCGAGTTAGCACTTCACTCAGTGCCCCTCAGATCCAGGAGAACGGTATCCAACAGGGTTCTGTGCTAAGTGTCACACTCTTCCTCATTGCTATTAATGGGCTTGTGTGTTGGGCCTCTGGCTACCAGCCGGCCGGTGTGGCCGATCGGTTCTCGGGGCTTCAGTCTGGAACCGCGCGACCGCTACGGTCGCAGGTTCTAATCCTGCCTCGGGCATGGATATGTGTGATGCCCTTAGGTTAGTTAGGTTTAAGTAGTTCTAAGTTCTATGGGACTGATGACATCAGTAGTTAAGTCCCATAGTGCTCAGAACCATTTGAACCTCTAGCTACCCCGCCATTGTACATCTATGATTTTTGCATTTGGTGCAGCTCCCACTCGACATCATCTGCTGAGCGCCAGCTCGAAGGCGCCATCTGACGGGCCTCTGCGTGGGCCACCGCCCATGGCTTCCAGTTGTCTCCCTCCAAAACGCAGGTTATGCATTTTTGTTGCCAACCCACAGTACACACCGATCCAGGACTTTATTTAGACAAGCAGCTTCTCGATTTTGTAGTACAGCCCCGTTTCTTGGGCCTTGTTTTTGATAACAAGCTGACATGGCTGCCCCACCTTCATCATGGCGATGGCAGGGTGTGTGTTAGTCGTCTTCCAGGGGAACATTTCCTTGACACCTGTATTACGAGACGGAGACAAGATGGCAGCGGCTCCCTTATACGCTGGGGAACGTTCACGTTTGCGTCCACGGATCCAGAGGAGCTCGGACAAGGCACCATGACAGTCAAAGAGTATCGTACGCTGGTTGTAGACTACATAAATCCCATCATGACCATCATGTTTTCCTATGGCAATGACATTTTTCTGTAGTATAATGCGCCATGTCACAAGGCCAGGTGCGAGGAACGCAGTGGCCCGTTCCAGTTGACATCCTGGCTCCGAACTCGCCAGATCTGAACCCGATAGAAGACATTTGGGATGCGATAGATCGTGGCGTCAGAGTTCAACGCCCCCTCCCCGGAATTTACGTGAATTAGGTGACTTGTGTGTGCAGGTCCGGTGTCAACTCCCTCCAGCGACCTATCAAGTCCACATTGCTTCCATGCCACGAAGCGTCCCCACTGCTATCCGTGCCAAAGGTGGACGTACCGCCTATTAGGTAGGGTAGGTAGGTCACAGAGTTCCGACAGATCAGTAGGACTATATGTGTCTTAAGAATAACTGAGAAGGCCGGTCTTTCCGTCGACAGCGAGAACGATAAGAAAGAATGACTTTTACACACACACACACATATACGTGGAAATCGTACTTAAAACTTCGTTTCAATTGGCTCATTGAGAACACACATGATGAGAAACTTTTTGGTGAAGATAATTTGACAGGTCTGAGGTGCCATACTACTACTAACAGAGGGACAACGGGTTGAGAATATGCATTACTGAAGTGGTAACTCGAGACCAATAATCAATAATCTCTTACTGCGCTTTTGTAATGTTATTTTTCCTGGTAGGTGACCACCTCGCCGCTGTGATCCTAGACGCCCTCACGTGGAAGTAGATCTGGAATGGCCTTAGCCTTTCGTGCGCCCTCAGTAGACGCTGCTTTGCTTTGTCTGCTGTAGTTGTGGTCCGTTAGTATTGTTTTGGTAGTCGGTGAAAAAAAAAAGAAAAAAAGAAAATAAAAGGTAGCTGACTGATGCCGGCACGGTAGCTCAGCGTGTTTGGTCAGAGAGGCGGTTGGCCTCTGTAATAAGAAACTGAGTGGAAGGATCAACCACCGAACTTCAACAGGATGTCTTGCGACGTCCGCAACGACCAAACACAACGATCAATAACGAACAAAAATGAAAAAAAAAAAAAAAAACGTGGTCAGCGCGACAGAACGTCAATTCTTAGGGCTCGGGTTCGATTCCCGGCTGGGTCAGAGATTTTCTCCGCTCAGGGACTGGGTGTTGTGTTGTCCTAATCATCATCTTTTTATTCCCATCGACGCGCAAGTCGCCAAAGTGGCGTCAAATCGAAAGACTTGCACCCGGCGAACGGTCTACCCGACCGGAGGCCCTAGTCACACGACATTTACATTTATTTTAGCTTTACTTTCCTTCTCGTTACATTAAACGTCTCTGGCAGTGCATTAGCTTAGCGACTCGACTAGGAATATTGTCGTTGTGAAAATAAAAGTGTCAGTTCCTAATTACTGACGCAAGATAGATTTCTTAGAAAGTATGTTATTGCGTTTCATAGTGGCGGCCCATGCTTATTGGTGGGGGTGATGTGTTGTAATATGTTATTCTCGTGTTAGATTCGTCAAATCTACGTAAGCAAATCAATAATTGCTGTAAGACCAGCGCAAACTTGTAGAAATATACACGAAAGTGCCAATGATTGGTGCAACGTACAGGGAAATTAAAGTAAATCAAAGCTATATAGCCTTTTTATGAAACTATCTTGTGGTAATACTAAACGAGCGACTTCAGTTCTCGCCGCTGTTACAAGAGAACACTGACGAGGGGGATTTAATAAGCAATGCACCACTTTTCTTTTACAATTTCGGCTGAAAACATGTCGAATTTGCTGTGACACAACGTGGAATATTCCTGCTTCAGCCCCTACAGTTCCAAGAAGTCCCGATAGGTGACGGCACTATACATAACCTTCAAAATGGCGTTCCAAGCAGAGAGCTGTTATTGAGTTCTTTTTGGCGGAGAAACAGAGCATCAAATGGTTCAAATGGTTCTGAGCACCATGGGACTTAACATCTGAGGTCATCAATCTCCTAGAACTTAGAACTACTTAATAGGTTCCACAACGAAACATTGTCTCGAAATTTGATAGAAAATCCTAAGAAATTCTGGTCGTATGTAAAGTACACAAGTGGCAAGACGCAGTCAATACCCTCGCTGCGCAGTGCTGATGGTACTGTTACCGACGACTGTGCCGCTAAAGCGGAGTTATTGAACGCAGTTTTCCGAAATTCCTTCACCAGGGAAGACGAACTGAATATTCCAGAATTTCAAACACGAACAGCTGCTAGCATGAGTTTCTTAGAAGTAGGTACCTTAGGGGTTGCGAAGCTACTCAAATCGCTTGATACGGGCAAGTCTTCAGGTCCAGATTGTATACCGATTAGGTTCCTTCCAAATTACGCTGATACAATAGCTCCCTACTTAGCAATCGTATACAACCGCTCGCTCACCGATAGATCTGTACCTACAGATTGGAAAATTGCACAGGTCGCACCAGTGTTTAAGAAGGGTAGTAGGAGTAATCCATCGAACTACAGACCTATATCATTGACGTCGGTTTGCAGTAGGGTTTTGGAGCATATACTGTATTCAAACATTATGAATCACCTCGAAGGGAACGATCTATTGATCCGTAATCAGCATGGTTTCAGAAAACATCGTTCTTGTGCAACGCAGCTACCTCTTTATTCGCACGAAGTAATGGCCGCTATCGACAGGGGATCTCAAGTTGATTCCGTATTTCTAGATTTCCGGAAAGCTTTTGATACCGTTCCTCACAAGCGACTTCTAATCAAGCTGCGGGCCTATGGGGTATCGTCTCAGTTGTGTGACTGGATTCGTGATTTCCTGTCAGGAAGGTCGCAGTTCGTAGTAATAGACGGCAAATCATCGAGTAAAACTGAAGTGATATCAGATGTTCCCCAGGGAAGCGTCCTGGGACTTCTGCTGTTCCCGATCTATATAAATGACCTGGGTGACAATCTGAGCAGTTCTCTTAGGTTGTTCGCAGATGATGCTGTAATTTACCGTCTAGTAAGGTCATCCTAAGACCAGTATCAGTTGCAAAGCAATTTAGAAAAGATTGCTGTATGGTGTGGCAGGTGGCAGTTGACGCTAAATAACGAAAAGTGTGAGGTGATCCACATGAGTTCCAAAAGAAATCCGTTGGAATTCGATTACTCGATAAATAGTACAATTCTCAAGGCTGTAAATTCAACTAAGTACCTGGGTGTTAAAATTACGAACAACTTCAGTTGGAAAGACCACACAGATAATATTGTGGGGATGGCGAGCCAAAGGTTGCGTTTCATTGGCAGGACATATAGAAGATGCAACAAGTCCACTAAGGAGACAGCTTACACTACACTCGTTTGTCCTCTGTTAGAATATTGCTGCGCGGTGTGGGATCCTTACCGGGTGGGATTGACGGAGGACATCGAAAGGGTGCAAACAAGGGCAGCTCGTTTTGTATAATCACGTAATAGGGGAGAGAGTGTGGCAGATATGATACGCGCGTTGGGATGGAAGTCATTAAAGCAAAGACTTTTTCGTCGCAGCGAGATCTATTTACGAAATTTCAGTCACCAACTTTCTCTTCCGAATGCCAAAATATTTTGTTGAGCCCAACCTACATAGGTAGGAATGATCATCAAAATATAATAAGAGAAATCAGAGCACGAACAGAAAGGTTTAGGTGTTCGCATTTCCCGCGCGCTGTTCGGGAGTGGAATGGTAGAGAGATAGTATGATTGTGGTTCGATGAACCCTCTGCCAAGCACTTAAATGTGAATTGCAGAGTAATCATGTAGATGCAGATGTAGAAACCTAACTAACCTAAGGGCTTCACACACATCCATGTCCGAGGCAAGATTCGAACCTGCGACCGTAGCAGTCGCGCGGTTCCGGACTAAAGCGCCTAGAACCGCTCGGCCACCATGGCCGGCGAACCAGAGCATCGCAGATATTCATAGGGGCTTGCTGAATGTCAGCGGAGACAGTGAACAAAGGCACAGCGACTCGTTGATTGAAGATCGTATAAACCAGACTGTTCTCCCTCATACCGGCCGATCGCACACAGTTGTGGACTCATGCGATGTTGTAACATGCGGACACTTTCATTCGAGGTGATTGACAAATCGCAATCAAGTATCTTGTGGCTCTCTGTTGATAGTGCTGATACACTCGTCCAGCAGTTGGGACCCTCAAAGGTATGCGGCTGCTGGATTCCTCGACACCTGACAGAAGACAATAAAGAACAGTGAAGGACCATCTGTGCCGAATTGCTTGCGTGTTACGAGGTTGATCATGACAATTGCGGAGGGGCGGGGTTGGTCGTCAGTGTTGTTGTTAATGCTATCGTTCAGTCCGCGTACCTCGATAGGATTCTTGCCGATGTCCCTTCACTCTGTGGTAGCAGATACGTACTAGGCAGTGTAAAGCAGCGTTGAAGAAACCAACACCTAATACCTACCACACAGAGGCCGCGTAACTCTAGTTGGAAGTCAGTTCCTCAAAGTTCATGATTTAAAAAATCGGGCGTTCGGGATGTGCAGTCAACTTGCAGAAAAGCGTTTAAAATTAGATTAATTTTTTTTTTATTTATATCGAAACACATGAAAAGGCTAGCAAGTCCGTATTTAATAAGGTGTAATGTTATCATTGAAAGTTCGCTGTCTCTATAACAAATATTCACTCGAAAAAGCAGCCAAAATTTTAGCAAGTCCGACACGACTAATGTTCACGTTCTACCAGTTACAGACCCACAACTATTCGCGAGTTAAACATTCGGTCGTTTCAGTGGTCGTCTTCGTACGATGTGCTCGCCAAAATATTCTGTACAGAGCACAAAACACGCCACGTGGAGTTTTTACTACGACCAGAAACTTCACACGCTGATATCTCTCAAACTATTTAACCTTGAAACACCAGACTTTCATTAAAATATTTGTAACTCCAGTCGCTTCAGTCACGATATACCCGAACCGATCTTAGCTCACTATTTCCTCATGTTACAGAGTATTTTTAAGAAGCAATCGAACATTGTGTTATCTGTAGGCCGGCTAGCAAGCGACCCTCTCGAGGTACCCTCCTCTCTGCATACTCCTCTATTCGCGCGGGAACAGCATAATTCTGATTGGGTGTTGATCTAAACGACCAATCAAAACGTTCCTTCCCGATCATTCTCGCGGCAAATCTTGCCTCATTCAATCACTAATTTGATAGTAATTAATGTCAGCAAAGCTGCGATTTCTTGTATTATGTTTAATCAAAATAATCAAGTGCGAAATATTCTTCAAACTGATAAACATATTCCACCTCTAACTTCCAGTCCTGCTGCTTTTATACAAAAGCATGCTCACACAGGCATACGTCACCTGAACCGTGGTTGCAACATAACCTTCCCACGGTTCGTTTGTACTAGGTTTAACGTAGAATGAAATATTAAATTTTAACGTATGTCCCACGTACACTCTCTCAATCATTCTCACGCAACAAAATATAATCAGATAATAATTTTGACCGATTTTTGTATTACGCAATGCACAGTGACTAAAGTTTTAAAAAGCAAATTCTAATTAACTGATTTTTATGCACTGACAACTTTGTAATGGCTTCAAATGGTTATGAACGTCAATCTGTTATTGTTCATAACTTGGTTTTTAAAACAAGGTTTTAGGACTTCTAGGTAATTCTCTTTATCTCCGGAACTGTAAAAAATAAAAATCTGAAATTTTGACACCATCATTCCACCAATAACAAGAGGCTTGTACCAAATTTGAAACAAAATCCGATAATAACTAAAATGGATTGTTTAAATTCGTAGAGGGTATAATCTTCGTATCGACTGAATGTTACGCTTGTTACGCTGTGCAGTTCTCACGGCAGGCAGCGTCAGTTGTACTGTGAGCAGAGCAAAAAAAAAGGGTGGTTCATCACCTCCAACACTAAACACAACGGCAATCAATGGCCTTACACAAGTCTGTGCACCCAAGAGCAAGAACAGTTCACAAAACTTCACTGGACTGTTCTTCAGCATCCACCCTACAGCCTGGATTTCGCGTCTTCCGACTTTCATCTTTTTGGCCCAATGAAGGATGCCCTCGGCGGGAAGCAGTACATGGAAGACGGGTAGGTTACTGATGCAGCAAAACCACCCAGTAAGGTGGGCCTCAGACCGTCGCATTCACGTTGAAAAATAGGGTTTAGTAGCTAAAAGCGTGGGGAATAATATGGTGAAATGGAATCTTGAATAAACCAACCTGCTTCCAAATAAAATTCTTTGCATTAATTATTGAACAGCCTCTGTGAAACAAAATCGTGTTGCTGCAAGAAGAGCAAGAGTAATGCTCATTGTTTCCACAAAGTAATCAATAAATTACCAGAGTAGCTGGTTACTGTGACACAGTCAGTTGAGTAGCTGGATACTTCAGTCGCCTAACCATGACAAGTTCCATGCGAGAGTAATGCTCATTGTTTTCACAAAGTAATCAATAAAGTATCAGAGTTGCTGGTTACTGTGACACAGTCAGCTGAGCGGAATACTTCAGTCACCTAACCGGGACAAGTTCCAGGCGAGAGTATTGCTCATTGTTTTCACAAAGTAATCGATAAAGTATCAGAGTAGCTGGTTACTGTGACACTGTCAGTTGAGTAGCTGGATACTTCAGTCGCCTTACGGTTATTGGTAAACGTTTCGCACCAAAATTATGTCCAGTGCAACTCAATACTTTTGCTGAACCAAATTTTTAGAGTGAATCCAAATGACCCTCCCACTTTGCTCGGATGGTGCTGTAGCGTCTGGCTCCTTGAAGTAGGTGCAGAAAGGCGAAAATGTCGTGCCCAGTTATTCTCTGTGGGATGTGGACGACCACGGTGTTCACTGGCCCAGCTTTAATTAGGCGTTGAGCTGGTCGCTTCCCAACATCCACGAAACTGCCCATATCCCAAGAGGAAGCCCTTTTGACCTAATGAGACAAAAAAGGCCAAATACACGTTCCCGGCGTCACACCACCACTGCATGACGAACTGCCTTTCCAAACACATCACTTCTGTATTCTCACTAAAAGAACCGCGAAATAGCGGCAGAAAATGAACTAATATCTGATATCGATATGTGACAGTAATGTCTCAAAACCAACTGAGAGAAGCACCGGTATGAATGTCAAGGAACAAGGAAAGGGGAATTGAAAAGGGCTATGCAGTGGAAGGAATCTTGAAGACTATTACATGGAAATGGAAGAGCAAATACATTATCATTAATGGGGGGTGGGGGGGGGTGGATATTGCAAGACGAAAAAGTGGTTCAAATGGCTCTGAGCACTATGTAACTTAACATATGAGGTCATCAGTCCCCTAGACTTAGAACTACTTAAACCTAACTAACCTAAGGACATCACACACATCCATTCCCGAGGCAAGATTCGAACCTGCGACCGTAGCATCAGCGCGGTTCGGGATTGAAGCGCCTAGAACCGCTCAGCCACAGTGGCCGGCTGCAAGATGAATTTAACAGGACTTAAATCTAAACAAAGCACCTCAGAATTATTGCGATCCCTGTGCGAAGAAGAATGTAATAATCCCAAATGTGAATATTACCAAGCTAAGTTGCAAAATATTATACAAAGAAGACTGGGTGGACTGGCAGAAGGCGACCTTGGACACTCCTTCCATCGGACTGGAAACACATGAAATGCATTCGCATTTGCGAATATGGGCAACCATCAACTGTGTAATGGAATAGCGACAATGAAAATTTGTGCCCGACCGGACCTCGAAACCGGATTTCCCGCTCATCATGAGCGGTCGCCTTACCATTTGTCTATCCGAGCTCGACTGACGGCCAGTCCCAGACTTCCATATGTCGTCAACCAAATTTCTACACTGGGTTTGGGTGTGCTCGGATAGACAAATGGCAAAGCGTCCACTCCCGATAAGCGGGAAATCCAGGTTTCAGTCCCGGTCCCACCCAAATTTTCATTGTTTTCATTCCATTATACAGCTGACGGTTGTCCATATTCGCAACTGCAAATACCTTTCACGTGTTTCAGACATCCATGCATGTCCGAAAGAAGCCTGCATCATAATTCAGAATAACACGAGCACTGCAATATCGTAAAGTGGAAACATTCACATCCACAAAATACATAGAAGATGACATAAAACTAATTACGAAGATAGTAACTGTTTCTGAAATAACAGATACCATTTATGGCCGTGCAGCTTCTCTAGAAAAAATCATAATTAATTGAAACCCTCAGCTGCCGACAGGTGGTGTTGATATACCTCAATGGAGACAGCTGAAAATGCGTGCCCCGACTGGGACTCGAACCCGGATATTCTGCTTACATGGCAGACGCTCTGTCCATCTGAGCCACCGAGGACACAGATGAACAGCGCGACTGCAGGGACTTATCCCTTGTACACTTCCCGTGAGACCCACATTCCCAACTATCTACAATCTACATACGTAATGTTCCTAATAGATATTTGCCCATCCACTCATTACTCGCGCCAACTAAGCTGACGATTCTCGTAAGAGTTCGGGCAATCTGCGCGCATTCGCACAGACGAAGATCAATGGCCAGGTAGCCCTTAACTATATATGAAGATAGTAACTGTTCCTGAAAGAAAAGATACCATTGGTGACCGTGGAGCTCTTCTAGCACAAATGATAATTAATTGAAACCCTCAGCTGGTGGCAGGTGTTGTTGATATACCTCGATGGGGACAGCTGATATGATATCTTCATAGGCCACCTTCGTCTGGGCGAATGCGCACAGGTTGCCCGAACTCTTACGAGAATCGTCACCTTAGTTGGCGCGAGTAACGAGTGGATGGGCAAATATCTATTAGGAACATTACGTATGTAGATTGTGGACAGTTGGCATTGTGGGTCTCACGGGAAGCGTGCAAGGGATAAGTCCCTGCAGTCGCGCTACTCATTGGTGTCGTCGGTGTCTGAGATGGATAGAGCGTCTGCTATATAAACATGAGATCCCGGGTTCGAGTCCCTGTCGGGGCATACATTTTTAGCTGTCCCCATTAAGGTATATCAACAACACCTGTCGGCAGCTGAGGGTTTCAGTTAATTATGATTTACATAAAACTAATCTCGTATAACTAAGATCCGAGACTGAGTCATTGAAACAATCCTAAAGAAATATGGTCCACCTAAAATCGAGCTAGCTTACAAAATTCTCTTTCGACCAATACTAGAATATTGCTCGTCAGTCCGGGTTCTGTACGATAGGATCGACAGTGGAAGTAGAGAAGATCCAAAGAAGAGGAGCGCGTTTCGTTACAGGTGCATTTAGTGAGTCAGGAAGCGTCTTGAAGATGTTCAGCGAACTCCAGTGGCAGACGCTGCAGTGGAGGTGCTCTGCGTCATGTTGTAGTTTCGTGCTAAAGTCTCGAAAACGTACGTTCCTAGAAGAGTCAGTCAATCTATTGCTTGCTCCTACATATATCTGACGAAAAGGTCATGAACATAAAAATTAAAGAGATTAGACTACACACAGAGGCTTAACAGCAGTCATTCTTCCTGTGAACAATTCGTAACTGGGACAGGAAAAAGGGGCAACTGACAGTTATGAACAAAGTACCCTCTGCCACACACCAGACATGAAAGCGCTGTCATCTAGTTCTGAGATATGTTTAAATTTTCAGGCCTCTAGCTCATCGGGAAGTTAGTTTAAAATCAATTGCAAAATTTGTACCAAAGAGGCAGACAAAAAAGCGACCTAATAAAAGCGTGTTAGAAACGGAGTAGCGACAATGGTACAGAAAGTACGCTCCACGACAAACCTAAGGCGACTCATAGAGTACAGATGTAGACGTATGTCTATGTAAGATCCGTGTGTTAAACTAATATGTAACTGATCTGGATACGCTGATGAAGAAAAAATCGCCACACCAAAAAATAGTGGTGTACAATAACTGAATTTTGGGAATACATTTGTCTAGGTAACATATTTAAGTGATTAACATTTCAAGGTCACAGGTTAATGTAAGTGCAACACACGCCATTGCAAATGTGAAATGCCGGTACATTAATAACCGGTGTAACTGCTAGAAGGTTGAATGCAAGCACACAAACGTGCATGCATTGTGTTGTACAGTTGCCAGATGTCAGTTTAAGCGATGTACTTCCTTGCGTGTTACACTTGATCGATGCGGGGATGGTTAACGCTTATCCGTCATCTATCAAAGATCATTGGAACGGCGGAAAATACCACGGGACTGGAAGAAGGCCCAGGTAATAGCAATCTATAAAAAGGGGTAGAAAATCGGATGCACATAATTACCAGCCAATTTCACTGACATCGATTTGTTGTAGAATCGTGGAACATATTTTGTGTTCAGACATAATGACCCTGAGAAGCTCATCTGCAGAAACCAGCACGGTTTTAGAAAACAGCGGTCATGCGAAACACAGCTGGCTCTCTTTGTGCATGATAGACAACAGGCTCTAGATACCGGCTCCCAGATTGATGCCATATTTCTCGACTTTCGAAAGGCGTTCGACTCAGTTCCGCATTGTCGCTTGCTACAAAATGTGCGCGCTTACGGTCTATCCAGTGACATATGCGGTCGGACAGAAAGTTTTCCTAACAGACAGGGTGCAGTATGTCGTCCTGAACGGGGTAACTTCAACAGAAACAAGAGTAACTTCAGGTATGCCCCAGGGCAGCGTAATAGGCCCTCTGCTTTTTACGATTTATATAAACGATCTGGTTGATGGTATTGAGCCCGCAGCTCGTGGTCGTGCGGTAGCGTTCTCGCTACCCGCGCCCGGGTTCCCGGGTTCGATTCCCGGCGGGGTCAGGGATTTTCTCTGCCTCGTGATGGCTGGGTGTTGTGTGATGTCCTTAGGTTAGTTAGGTTTAAGTAGTTCTAAGTTCTAGGGGACTGATGACCTTAGAAGTTAAGTCCCATAGTGCTCAGAGCCATTTGAACCATTTTGATGGTATTGACAGCGGCCTTAGACTGTTTGCCGATGATGCTGCAGTCTACAGGAAAGTAGTATCACACGAAAGTTGTGAACAAAGCAATGAGCATTTGCAGAAAATAAATGCGTGGTTCAAATGGTTCAAATGGCTCTGAGTAGTATGGGACTCAACTGCTGAGGTCATGAGTCCCCTAGAACTTAGAACTAGTTAAACCTAACTAACCTAAGGACATCACAAACTTCCATGCCCGAGGCAGGATTCGAACCTGCGGTCTTGCGGTTGCAGACTGCAGCGCCTTTAACCGCACGGCCACTTCGGCCGGCTAAATGCGTGGTGTAATGACTGGCAGTTATCTCTCAATATTAGTAAGTGTAACCTACTGCGTACAACAAGGCGAAAATCCCCATTAATGTATGAGCACAAATTAAATGATCAGTCTTTGGAGGCGGTAACATCAGTCAAGTATTCGAAATGATCTCAAATGGAATGATCAGATTACACAAGTAACGGGAAAGGCGAACTCTAGATTGCGGTTTATTGGTAGAATCCTGAAGCGATGCAGTCCTTCAGCAAAGGAAATAGCTTACAATACATTAGTTCGTCCAGTCTTAGAGTATTGTTCGTCTGTATGGGACCCTTACCAGTTGGGTCTGATTCAAGATATTAAGAAGGTCCAAAGAAGAGCGGAATGATTCGTGACTGGTACATTTAGCCATCGCGAGAGCGTTACAAATCTCATAGAAAGTTTGAAGTGGGACACACTTGCAGATAGACGACGCGCTAAACAGAAGGGGCTGCTCACTAAATTCCGAAATCCAATCTTCACCGGGGATGTAGGCCTAGAGCATATATTATTACCACCAACTTTCAAATCGCGTAATGATCATCATTCAAAGATAAGGGAAATAAGAGCTCGTACTAAGACGTTGAGACAGTCGTTTTTCCCTCGTACGATCCGCGAGTGGAACAGAGGGGGGGAAATATGACTTTGGTGCGAATTGTGCCCTCCACCACACACCGCTTGGTGGCTAGCGGAGTATATATGTAGATGTAGATGTTTGTAGATGTCACTGGAGTTTCCGTCCGATGATGTCCCATATGTACGCGGTTGGAGACATATCTGGAGACCGAGCAGGCTAAGGCAACATGTCGACACCCCGTAGAGCATGTTGGGTTACAACAGCCGTATGTGGCAGCACAACATGTCGAATCACCAGACGAGGTACAAATTTGCAGTCAGAATGCGTGGGCTAACTGATGTGTTGGTAAATGTGCCAACACCTTGTAGATAGAGGAGGCCGAAATGGAAGCTATCTAACGCAGACGGGCGTGAATTCTGGAACAGGATAAGTATTGAATGCTAATAAGAAAAGTATGCAGCTCCTCGAATACTTAACTTTTATTTATCCTTGTTGTGAATACAGCATTCCGGATGAGACATTTCATACGATAGCTATCAAATTATGTAAGGCTAATGGCGCCTTGCTTGGTCGTAGCCATGGACTTAGCTGAAGGCTATTCTAACGGTCTCTCGGCAAATGAGAGAAAGGCTTCGTCATTGTAGTCGCTAGCAAAGTCGTCGTACAACTGGGGCGAGTGCTCTATCGTATCTCGAGACCTGCCTTGTGGTGGCGCTCGGTCTGCGATCACACAGTGGCGACACGCGGGTCCGACATGTACTAAATGGACCGCGGCCGATTTAAGCTACCACCTAGCAAGCGTGGTGTCTGGCGGTGACACCACACTAACCACAAGAGCGCTCCTGCTGTCATAAGAAATTGCAGTGCAGACCGTAACTCCAGGTGTCTGTCCAGTGTGTGTCGCACGCAGACAGGTTGGTTGCAGGCCCTAAGCAACAGAGCCATCACTGGCACCGAGGTAGAACCAGCTTCCGTCAGAAAACACTGACAGACGTCCATTCTGCCCTCTAATGAGCTCTCGTTTGACACCACTGAAATCGCAAATGGGGAAGATTTGGCGTCAGTTCAAAAATGGTTCAAATGGCTCTGAGCGCTATGGGACTTAACATCTGTGGTCATCAGTCCCCTAGAACTTAGAACTACTTAAACCTAACTAACCTAAGGACATCACACACATCCATGCCCGAGGCAGGATTCGAACCTGCGACCGTAGTAGTCGCGCGGTTCCGGACTGAGCGCCTAGAACCGCTAGACCATTGGCGTCAGTGAAATACACGGTACAGAGCGTGTGCCTTGGAGATGTCCTTGAAGTAACCGATTTGTAACAGTTCGTCGTGCCACAGTGGTGCCAACTGCTGCTCAAATTGCTGTTGCAGATGCAATTCGAGGCGCTAGAGCCATATGCCGAACACGATGGTCTTCCCTCTCGGTAGTGCCATGTGGCCGTCCGGAGCCTGATTATCTTGTGATAGTACATTCTCGTGACCACCGCTGCCAGCAATCAAGTACAGTGGCTACATTCCTACCAAGTCTTTCGGCAGTACTGCATAACGAACATCCAGCTTCTCATAGCCCTACTACACGGCCTCGTGAGGTGTTGACAATGGCTTCTTTGTCGCCTTAAAGATATTCGTGACTAGCATCATCTCATCACGTCCAGTCTCAAAGGATCGTTAAAGCGTGTATTTAAAGCAAAGCAGATTTTCATCCTCATATTGACGCTACTACCACCACTTATATGCGACTGGCGCGAATTCTGAATAGACAACATCCTTCAGATGTAGAAACTAGAGATGGGCAAACTCGTTCATCCTTGGGAACTAGTTCAGTGGTGAACGCTCTTTATTGGGAACCGTTCATTTTTTCTCGTTCACCATTCATTGTGCTTGGTATATGGTTCTTATGAAAAACTGAAAATTAGTAGCTTGGGTGACTGAAGATGAAAGGCTCAAAGAGGGGGCACTTTCCTCCCCCCTGGAGTACAGAGTTTTTATTCATAACAAAATTCTCACACTCTTTTAATTTTCGTGATTCTGCAAAACATGTCGTTCATATTTACTAAGATGGTATCTGTTCTTTCGGACATGTCTGAAAGAACAGATACCATCTTAGTATATATATAGTTAAGGCTCACCGGCCACTTGACCATCTTCTTCTGTGCGAATGCACAAACAGTGCCCGAACTCTTACGGGAATCGGCAACGCGCCGCGAGTAATGAGTGTAATGGGCAAGGGCACTACGAATGTAGTGCGGCACAATTCGTTGAGAATGTGAGTTTTGCAGGAGGTGTGCCAGAGATAAATCCCTGCAGTCGCTCTATCCTCTGTGTCCTAGCCGGCACGGTAGCTCAGCGTGTTCGGTCAGAGATCCGGTTGGTCTCTGTAATAAAAAAACTGAGTGGAAGGATCAACCACCGAATTTGAACAGGATGTCTTGCGACGTGCGACGTCCGCAACGGTCAAACACAACGATCGAGGACGAAAAAAAATGGATAGAGCGTCTGCCATGTCAGCAGGAGATCCCGGGTTCGGCTCCTGGTCGGGGCACACATTTTCATCTGTCCCCGTTGACGTACGTCAACGCCTGTAAGTAGCTAAGGGTGTTCATTTCACTGTAACATCTCGTTGAGCCAATTGTAGCGTTATGTGGCTGATCGCAGTGACATATTAAAGGTGGCACACGAAAATCCGGCCACGAGTACAGACTGCTCGCCAGTTACGCACGATTTGTTGACGGCTACGAGCAGAATAGATCAACATGTAATCATTAGGCAGTAAAGAAATAAAAAATAAGCTAATGCAAACAACTTCGAAATAATAGATGACGATTGGTAAGCGACAATGAGCAGTCTAGTACTCGGAGCCGATTTTTCGTGCGCCACCGTGTACCACTGAAACAATAATGTAGGAGTTATCATATTCTCTTTACAAAATGTGACACCATACACTCGATTAAGAAGCGCGGGCTCCAATCGGTTGTAAGTCTGTCTGCCTTCCATAACAATGAACCTGCTCTTTTACCTTGGATAAAAAAGGACTGAAAATGACCACTCGTGTGTGCCATGCCGACGTCCTTTGCATGTGTAATAACAAAAAATCTTGCCTTTTTGCAAGTATTTCTTCTGCTGTTTATCGAAATGGTGAAGTAAACTGATACACCGTTTTCTTACCTGAAAATATGTATGTATTACATGCCACATAATTTTTATGTAATTTACGTAATTATAAAATATTTTTAATTGCCGGTCGTGGACGCTGAATAGAATACGAAAAGAACCAGAAGTTCAGAGCTCAAAAAAGGTTTGAAACAGATCTAGAATGGGAGTGCGAAGCGAACGAAACGAACAACAACGTGATACTGAACTAGGAGCAAGTCGGCAGTGAAACTGAGACGAGTGGACACGCGAAGAAGGACGAGTCCGGCCGAGCGAGACGGAGTCAGAAGAGAGCGGGACCGAGGCTGGAACGAGACAGGGCGATCTGCCGTTCGGGAACGAGACCGACCGTTTCTCGTTCCCGGGAACTATAAGTAGAAAGCCGCGACCGAAGTGAACTATGAAAGACCGTTCCTTAGAATTCGTTCCTCGCTCGTTCCGTTCATCTTGGTGAACCGTTCCTTTGGATCCGTTAGTTCGCCAACGACCCAACTCTGGTAGAACCACCCCTACCATCTTTCGTTTATGTCGCACTTTGCCTTCTTGGTGAGGCAATTTTTTTCCGTCAGTGTAGTTCCTGATGTAAAATCAGTATTGATACAATTCTTGCATCTAACACTTACCTAAAAATTTCGTAGGGAACATGGACCAAGTCCCGTTCATCATTAAATTTACCTTTCCTAGCAATAACTAGAAATAGTAGTTCATGCAGCAAAACTTAAGTACTGTAAGGTGTCAGGCAAATCCAACACCTTCCACGAAAACCCTGACATGATAAGCAAATCCAGTAGTATGTCACATAGCTCCGAATAAATCGTGACATTAAATTAACCAAAGTAATACGAGTAACGAGTGAGCAAATGGAATACCACAGACTAACACAAGAATGCCTAAATGCATGTCATACCTTCCCACCGTGAGACAGACGCAGTTCCGAGGGGAGAAACGAGAACAGAAGCCGAGAGCAGAACCGTGGTAACCTAGAAGGGCCTACGATAAGGGACGGACACCCATGTCGCCAGCTAACAACGAGGACCACCCCCCCAGCCCATGTTAAAAGCTAGAGCCCTCCAGAAGAACAGTATAGATCTTACGATAACACTAAAAAGGCCACACTAGCCGCAAGTTTTAGCGTGAGACTTTTTCGCGTCTCTGTTACGTTGTAAACGTTAAAAACATTGCCCCACCACGAAAAGTAACCGCCAGGACTACCCCCCCCCCCCCCCCAGCCCATGTTAAAAGATAGAGCTCTCCAGAAGAACAGTATAGAACTTACAATAACACTAAAAGAGCCACACCAGTTGCAAGTTTTAGCGTGAGACTTTTTCGCGTCTCTGTTACGTTGAAAACTTTAAAAACATTGCCCCACCACGGAAAGTATAACGTTTCTCATTGGATAGACAGAATTTTTGGAGGCGGAGCTTAAGGTTAACATTGAGACCCTGATTGGTCAGATGAAAACACAACCAGATAGTTTTTTTTTTTTTTTTAACCAACATCGGTAAATTGTAGCAAGGAGAAGTTAGAAAAGCGTTGCTTCGGAGACGGCGAGCTGGATGGAGCTGCGCCGGTCGCCACCCCCTGACGAACACCGACAAGGTAATGAACGCACACGATGCCGCATTTTTGAGCGCGTAAGGCTTCACTCAGAACTGCAGAAGTCTCATCTGTTACATCCCCTTTTTACGTAATACTAGTGTCAGTCGTCAATTGAAGCTCATGGTATTCACATTTGCTACGTAAGTTAAAATGTGAAACGTGATGATCTTTCTGTTATATAATTATTGAGGAGCCACATCAGCCACTGTAATTTACGACAAGTTAGATAAGTAATTAAAGATAATTGAGGGTCACTGTAGACCATTTTGAGAGTTTTCTCTTTTGTGAAACTTAATTTAAACCTAGATTATAGATGTGATATGGCATAGGTCATCCTTCGATCCATTGTAGAACTTGGAAACCCATTCAGGGAATATTCGTTCACATTTTTGTTGAACGCAGTTGGTTTTTATCATCCTGTATTAAAACATTTCCTTTTATCAATAGTGCAATTTTTAAACAACGTTTTGTGAGTGGAAGAAAATTTCCAATGGTAAACTTAACTGCCTTTTTGGACGTAAATTTACCAGCTAACTAAAAATAGAAAAGCCTTGCACCCCTTCCACTAAATCTAGTTAGTATTAAGATTCTTTTACAGGGATTGCAGTGGAGCTGACGCTGAAGTCATTAAGTATTTGGTTATATCATCGCTAGCCTCACTGAACTCTTCTGAACTCTACATGTCATGTGTGGTCTGGCGTCTCCTTACCAGCAACAGGTCCCAGGTTCAAACTAGTCAATTCCCTAAAAAACACCCTCAGAGCGTCGTTGCGCGAAAGTGGTAGGGAGACACGACATAGAACAACAGACACCACGCAGAATGTTAGAAAACTTTTACACACGTATCACACATACTTGAATGCTGAAGTCAATGTAGACCTACTGTTCAATTACCTTCTAATCTCAAATTTGGCTGCTTCAATTCTGAACCCTCCAAATATTATTTATCGCGAAGGTAAAAATTTTGGAATCCAACTACAGCATACCCTCAAAACACTAATTATTGTAGCTAACACTACTGTATTCGTATTGTTCTTGAAGGTCCTAGGAACACAGCTTTTCTAGCACCGCAAAAGTCACATGCAGTCCGCATACCTGAGATAGAGGGGCGTTTGTTATGGAAGACATAATTCTTTTTTTTTTTTAGTGGTTGGTATTTCATAAACAGGGAAAGAATACGTGACCTATTTTTATTGGACTTACATTTTTTTCGTTTTTAATGGATACTGCCGCCTCTTCATAACATCCTATATACTACACGTTTTCGTGTTTTGTCATCTGAAGTACCTTAAGCATCGCAGCTTGACTGGTACATGTTGTAAGTAGGCTGTTTACGTTTTTATGTTGGTAATGCCCTGTAGTGCTCTGTATGAAAATCGCTGACTGCGCTGTGTGCAGTCTGTGGCTGGTTCGACTCATTGTTGGGACATTCGCTTGTGTAGTGTGGGGCAGTTGGATGAGAACAGCGCATAGCGTTGGGTTGTTGGAGGTGACCCGCCAGCAGTGGTGGATGTAGATAGAGAGATGCCAGAGTTTTGAGAGGTTACTATAAGCGTGTGGACGTGTGTCCGCCAGAAAAAAGGAAGGTTGTAAAGATGGATGTCACGAATTGATAGATACATATATGATGGCTTTTGAACATTAATAAGGTAAATACATTGTTTGTTCTCTATCAAAATCTTTCAATTGCTAACTATGCCTATCAGTAGTTGGTGCCTTCAGTAGTTTTTATCTTTTATTTAGCTGGCAGTAGTGGCACTCTCTGTATTGCAGTAGTTCGCGTAACAAAGATTTTTGTGAGGTAAGTGATTCATGAAAGGTATGGGTTATTCTTGTCAGGGCCATTCTTTTGTAGGGATTATTGAAAGTCAGATTGCGTTGCGCTAAAATATTGTGTGTCAGTTTAGTGATGATCAGAATAAGTATAGAGAAAACTGTTTTAGTACGTTGAGTTTTGCTCAGCTGTTTGAAAATCAAGTAACGTACAAGTTTACCAGCACAGTCATTCTTAATTTTTCTAAGGGGACGTTCCAATGTGTCTGTTTCCTTGCACACTATAGGACACGTGTCGCCACTTTCCGCAAGAACTGCAGTGACGTCTTCTGGGAAAGCGTGTCCCAGCAGCCACTTACTTGGAGAAGGAAGGTCCAATGAGTGGGGCGAGATGCGCCGGCCTGTGGCACGTGCCTAATGCCCTGGGGACGGGGAACGCTGTCACCGCCTTGCGGAGGCGAGGCGGTGTGACAGCCAGGTGGCACCTGCTGAGCTCACAAAAGCGCGCCGCAGACGTCGCCGCCTAATACCAATGGTTTAAACCTGGTATATCGAATCATATGTCGGCCGTCTCGAGAGCGGCGTTTTTTTTTTGTTTTTTTTTTATATATTCTTCGTGTTCGTCCGAAAGCTAAATCATACACTACTGGCCATTAAAATTGCTACACCATGAAGATGACGTGCTACAGACGCGACATTTAACCGACAGGAATAACATGCTGTGATATGCAAATGATTAGCTTTTCAGAGCATTCACACAAGGTTGGCGCCGGTGCGACACCTACAACGTGCTGACATGAGGAAAGTTTCCAACCGATTTCTCATACAAAAACAGCAGTTGATCGGCGTTGCCTGGTGAAGCGTTGTTGTGATGCCTCGTGTAAGGAGGAGAAATGCGTACCATCACGTTTCCGACTTTGATAAAGGTCGGATTGTAGCCTATCGCGATTGCGGTTTATCGTATCGCGACATTGCTGCTCGCGTTGGTCGAGATCTAATGACTGTTAGCAGAATATGGACTCTGTGGGTTCAGGAGGATAATACGGAACGCCGTGCTGGATCCCAACGGCCTCGTATCACTAGCAGTCGAGATGAGAGGCATCTTATCCGCATGGCTGTAACGGATCGTGCAGCCACGTCTCGATCCCTGAGTCAACAGATGGGTCGTTTGCAAGGCGACAACCATCTGCACGAACAGTTCGACGACGTTTGCTGCAGATTGGACTATCAGCTCGGAGACCATGGCTGCGGTTACCCTTGTCGCTGCGATGGTGTAGTCAACGACGAACCTGGGTGCACGAATGGCAAAATGTCATTTTTTTCTGATGAATCCAGGTTCTGTTTACAGCATCATGATGGTCGCATCCGTGTTTGGCGACATCGCGGTGAACGCACATTGGAAGTGTGTATTCGTCATCGCCATACTGGCGTATCACCCGGCGTGATGGTATGGGGTGCCATTGGTTACACGTCTCGGTCACCTCTTGTGGGCATTGACGGCACTTTGAACAGTGAACATTTCAGATGTGTTACGACCTGTGGCTCTACCCTTCACTCGATCCCTGCGAAACCCTACATTTCAGCAGGATAATGCACGACCGCATATTGCAGGTCCTGTACAGGCCTTTCTGGACACAGAAAATGTTCGACTGCTGCCCTGGCCAGCGCATTCTCCAGATATCTCACCAACTGAAAACGTCTGGTCAATGGTGGCCGAGCAACTGGCTCGTCACGATACGCCAGTCACTACTCTTGATGAACTGTGGTATCGTGTTGAAGCTGCATGGGCATCTGTACCTGTACACGCCATCCAAGCTCTGTTTGACTCAATGCCCAGGTGTATGAAGGCCGTTATTACGGCCAGAGGTGGTTGTTCTGGGTACTGATTTCTCAGGATCTATGCACCCAAATTGCGTGAAAATGTAATCACATGTCAGTTCTAGTATAATACATTTCTCCAATGAATACTCATTTATCATCTGCATTCTTTTTGGTGCAGCAAATTTAATGGCCAGTAGTGTAATATAAACAGACAAGGCACACAGCCTAGGAGGAACATGATGACCAGCTCGCAAACAATTTTTTTATTGTGTATTTAAGCCGTAAGTCGCACAAATGGTGTCGTGATCAATTTCACTTTCTCAGCAAGGCATCGTCAGATCTATTTAAAAAGAAATAAAAAGGGGTAATACCATCAGCACAGTAATCACAAAATGTACTAACTTCTACACACAACAAAACGCACTTGAATACGTTACTTACTAACGCTTTGAAATCCAAGCTAACAACTGATATAGTTTTCATACTTGTTTGACGATGACATTGTCGAAATTCTTTGTATAGTATGAGAAATTTTAACAATAATTTCACTGTGCTTGTGTGCTGACTGTATGAAATGGAATCCATAAACATTATACTAAATTTTAAAAGAGAGCCCAATCGCCATCAATAGTGTAACATGCCCACACTCCATTTCCTGTACTTCACCAATTTGAGCTTGTGGCTCCAACACTAATAACCTCGTCATCGATGGGGCGGTAAATCTAATGATCCTAATTTATACCCTGAGACACAACAGAGAGTTCTGGTAACAAATACTAGAGCGTTCAATAAGTAATGCAACAGATTTTTTTCTGAAAGCAAGTTAGTTTTATTCAGGATTACAATACACCATATTATTCCCACTCTTTTGGCTACAAAACCCTATTTTTCAACATACCCGCCGTCCTGTTGTCACCGAGAAAGAGAAGTTTGTTTGCATTTTTGTGGCGACGAACATGAATTACTTCGAAGAAAACGGTCTAATGACACACAGTCAACATGAGTTTAGAAAACTAGCTCTTTATTCACATGAAGTGCTGAGTGCTATTGACAAGGGATTTCAGATCGATTCCGTATTTCTGGATTTCCGGAAGGCTTTTGACACTGTACCACACAAGCGGCTCGTAGTGAAATTGCGTGCTTATGGAATATCGTCTCAGTTATGTGACTGGATCTGTGATTCCCTGTCAGAGAGGTCACAGTTCGTAGTAATTGACGGAAAGTCATCGAGTAAAACAGAAGTTTTTCTGTTGCTCAAACAATTTCATATGAAGTTAGTTTGGCTTTAATTTTATTATCTTTAATTATTTTAATTGGTAGTTTTAACATGTTTGATTTTATAAATTATCAGCTTTATTGTTGATTTATTATTATTTCTTTTCCTTTAGTTTTAGCTTGTTTTGCTTCTTATTTAGCTGAAACTAACCGTACTCCTTTTGAATTTGCCGAAGGTGAATCTGAATTAGTTTCAGGTTTTAATATTGCGTTCCCCAAGGTAGTGTTATAGGCCATTTGCTGTTCCTTACCTATATAAACGATTTGGGAGACAATCTGAGCAGCTGTATTCGGTTGTTTGCAAATGACGCTGTCGTTTATCGACTAATAAAGTCATCAGAAGATCAAAACAAACTGCAAAACGATTTAGAAGAAATATCGGAATGGTGCGAAAAATGGAAGTTGACCTTAAATAACAAAATGTGTGAGGTCATCCATATGAGTGCTAAAAGGAACTTAAACTTCGGTTACACGATAAAACAGTCTGATCTAAAAGCCGTAAATTCAATTAAATACCTAGGTATTACAATTACGAACAACTTAAATTGAAAGGTCAATGGTAAATGTTGTGGGGAAGGCTAACCAAAGACTGCGCTTTATTGACAGGACACTTAGAAAATGTAACAAACCTACTAAGGAGACTGCCTACACTACGCTTGTCCGTCCTTTTTTAGAATACTGCTGCATGGTGTGGGATCCTTACCAGATAGGACTGACGGAGTACATCGAAAAAGTTCAAAGAAAGGCAGCACGTTTAGTATTATCGCGAAATACGGGAGAGAGTGTCACAGAAATGATACAGGATTTGGGATGGACATCATTAAAAGAAAGGCGTTTTTCATTGCGACGGAATCTTCTCACGAAACTCCAATTACCAAGTTTCTCCTCCAAATGCGAAAATATTTTGTTGACACTGACCTACATGGGGAGGAACGATCACTAAAATAAAATAAGGGAAATCAGAGCTCGTACGGAAATATATAGGTGTTCATTCTTTCCGCGCGCTATACGAGATTGGAATAATAGAGAACTGTGAAGGTGGTTCGATGAACCCTCTGCCAGGCACTTAAATGTGATTTGCAGAGTATCCATGTAGATGTAGATGCTGAACCCGTTTCATTATTTTCTTGAGATTGCACAATACAGTTCTGACTTATTCGTTGTTTCGTTGTACCATGAGGGAGGACATCAAGCAGAATAACACCTTCAGAGTCCTAGGAGACCACCGTCATGACTTTACCGGCTCAGGATACGGCTTTTAACTTTTTCTTCGAAGTACAGGTGGTTTGGCTCCACTCCTGGATTGCTTTTTTTCCGGTTCGAAATGATGAACCAATGTTTCATCACTTGCTGTGATGTTTGACAATCAGCCTCGCAACATGCAAGCAATTCTGCACAGATGATCCTTCATTGCTCTTTATCGTCTTTTGTTAGACCGCGATGAACCCCTGGGCACTCACCTTTGTCTTCCCCAATTGGTGGACGAGTATGTCAGCTCTTCCGGCAGACACATCCAGTTGTGTAGCGAGGTATTTGATTGTGATCCGTCTATCACCGCGATTGAGAGTGCCCGCCTGTTCTACCATCGCAGGAGTCACAGCTGTGTGAGGCCGGCCGGCACAAGGGAAACTGGACAGGTTTGCGCGACCTTGTTTGTGATGATTACAGACGCCTCATCCAACAACTCACTGTGCCTTTGGTCTCTGCCAGGTCTCCGTAGGCACCCTGCAAGCATATGTGAATAGCCGGTCGCTGTGGCCGAACGGTTCTAGGCGCTTCAGTCTGGAACCGCACGACCGCTACGGCCGCATGTTCGAATCCTGCCTCGGGCATGGGTGTGTGTGATGTCCTTAGGTTGGTTAGGTTTAAGTAGTTCTAGGTTCTAGAGGACTGAGGACCTCACATGTTAAGTCCCATAGTGCTCAGAGCCATTTGAACCATTTTCGCATGTGAATATCTGCGATGTTCTGGTTTTCCGTCTAAAGGAACTAAATCACATTTCTCTAATTAGAGAACACCTCCGTTACAGACGCCATTTTGAAAGCTACGTATAGCGCAGCAACCTATCGGAACTACAGGGGCTGCAGCGTGAACATTCCACAATGTCCCACAATAAATTTCGCATCTTTTCAATGGATACTGGACGAGAGTGTCCCTCGTATTTTCACCGGGCTATGAACCGTGTTCCTCCGATCTGACAGCCACAATGCGCCAGCGGACGCTGCCCACGCACCTGAATCGACAAGGAAGTTATTTTTCATCGATCCAGCCCCGCAAGGACGCAACGAGATGGAGATCAGCAAACTCGCTTTCGTTAACGGCATACTGGGTGATGTGTCAGTACAACATAGAATTCAACTTTTCCACGACACAAGCTCAGCACAATAGGCTATGGGGTGGTAGGACTGGACCAAGTGACATCAGGCAATCACCATCGACAAGCGCACTGAACATTTATTTGGCACATTTAAACAAGACAAATAACAAATAAAACCATCAACACATTTTTAAAATTACCATTTAGGTGAGAGTAAGTCACTTCGAAATTTAAATATTCGTAACCACGGCACTTATAGCCTATTACACATTTAGTGAAATGAGTTAAAAATTATCTGCTCAAAAACTTTGATCAAGCTGAGGAACAATTTACTAAAATTTAACGAGGAAATGTAGTCTTTCGTTACTGCAGTGATTGGTATTACCAAAGTAATTCAGAGTACAGGCAACAACAAATCAGATACCATGGCACACAACCACGTTACTTAAATGGCAGGCACCCTACAGTGTAGGATATAAAATATAAAATTTCAGTAAAAGAATCAGTTTCAAACTATTTAAACACACAATAACAACTGGCCTCTCAGTAACTTCTAAGAATTTATGAAACTACTCATTTAGAATTAGACACGTGTCTCTCAGACACACTATCAAAAAATGGTTCAAATGGCTCTGAGCACTACGAGACTCAACTGCTGAGGTCATTAGTCCCCTAGAACTTAGAACTAGTTAAACCTAACTAACCTAAGGTTATCACAAACATCCATGCCCGAGGCAGGATTCGAACCTGCGACCGTAGCGGTCATGCGGTTCCAGACTGCAGCGCCTTTAACCGTACGGCCACTTCGGCCGGCAGACACACTATCACTTCAGATAGAAACGTAACAGTAATGTTACTGCCATTAGCAGCAAAATATATCCAGGGAAAATTTTATCCTTGTATGTCTATAGCAACTGGCCAGCTTAACTCCGTCGTGTGATATAAATACAATAACCGGGAGGCACTTAGACAAGGACCTGCCAAACTGTTTTCAGTGGCGGTTAACACTGACAGTACCAATCTAAAAACAGAATGTATCAGCACTCTAAGCCCTAGTAAATGTTTGCTGTCACTAGAGCCTTGCTACTAAGCATGTTGAAATTAATACATTCGAAGACAGACTCAGTAGGAGTAGCAACGGCCGGCCAAGAAAATGAAGTCAACAGCACTGAACCCAGTAGTCGATTCCGGTCACAATTTACAGCACAATCAAGGCCCTTACCGTCTTGCTTGTTCGACGAAGCCAGCCGCCTCAGATGCCGTTGCCGGGAGACATGCAGGAAGCGAAATACACCAACGGCTTCCCAGAAACGTGACTGCTTCCACGCCGGCGATATTTGGTACGGCACCGTCACCCGGGTAAACAGTCCCTTTTAGATGTGCTCTTCCTGCTGCCTCGCACGGCGACTGTACTATCCGCCAGACTGCCCAAACGACGTTACTGCCAGGAGTCCCAAACTTGCTAGATCTTACCCCTCGCTCCCCGATCAGCCTGGAAGGTGGCGCCACCGCGCGCTCTGAGCACACCACTGGGCAGATGACCCATACCGGCGGCGGGAATATCGCTAATCGAGGCACACGGCTCACTGGGTGCTTGACTACTGCAGCGTCAAACGAAAGAAGTCAGTAGGCAATGAAACAAGCAAACAGTCCTAATAAATACAGGTCACGTAACAAATGATTTCCCAAAGAAGAGCGCCGGCCGCGGTGGTCTAGCGGTTCTAGGCGCTCAGTCCGGAACCGCGCGACTGCTACGGTCGCAGGTTCGAATCCTGCCTCGGGCATGGATGTGTGTGCTGTCCTTAGGTTAGTTAGGTTTAAGTAGTTCTAAGTTCTAGGGGACTGATGACCACAGATGTTAAGTCCCATAGTGCTCAGAGCCATTTGGACCATTTGGCACATTTTGGACCCAAAGAAGAAGTATTACAACCGAGCGAGGTGGCGTAGTGGTTAGCACACGGGACTCACAATCGGGATGACGACGGCTCAAACCCGTGTCCGGCTATTCTGAGTTAGATTTTCCGTGATTTCCCTAAATCGCTTCAGGCAGATGCTGGGATGGCTCCGCAGAAAGAGTTCGGTCGACCTCTTTTCCCATCCTTTCCTCATTCGATGGGACTGATGACCTCGCTGTTTGGTCCCCTCCCCCAAACCAACCAACCAACGTATTACCACTGAATACACGAACACCCTATGGCCGAGATCCCGAGTATCCAAACTGCAGACACCCACTTGAGGACGAACGCGTTAGAACAAGTGTTTCACATGGACCCCGTCCAAGTAAAGGAAGGCTTCAGTGGTACTGAAGACCTGCACGGAGAGATACATTCACGGAGAGAGATTTGTGTGGCTCTCTTAAAGTACGCAACAGGCGAGTATAGGCACACAAAGAATTTGTTTCCTGTCTGGTGGCGTAGCGCAGTGCGCTATAGTCTATTAGATGTACTACTAGGAGTTAGTTTCAGTACATTATGAAAAGTTAAATAAAACGTTTTCTGGTTATATGCAGCAGACGGTTACATATGAAAATATACGTGTAAGGACATTTGTTTTGGGTATATTATTGCTTCCGGAATCTCTCATTAAACTAACAGTTCTAACATCCAAAATGGATAAAATAATGTATTTTCGAGAAGGCAAGGGACATTAGACGACTTCTTGTCGTTTCTAGTGAACGTTACGGGGATGTAGTCTCTTTCCGTCCCCCTTCACGCTTACTTAAATTATTTACAAGACTGGCAATTACTGTGACGTGCATTAAATTTTTTTCACTATGTACATAATTTCCAGTGACATTTTGTTGATCACTGAAATTTCTGTGAATAGGCCACACAAGCTAGAATCGACCTCACGTTACCATCAATTCCGAGTGTTTTTTTAAGCCTTTGCAATAGTTTCGTCGGTTTTAATTGCTGACTTCTTTCTTGTTTTCTCTTCGATATTTAAAATTACTCGGTAAAACTGGTGGACGTGGTACTCTACGTCTTCTTTGATTTTTTCCTAAAGAGTAAACATTTGTAGAAACTTCATTCTTCGGCTGCATCCTTCAGAGATGTTGTTAGGGCGATGACGCCTTCTGTTGCAGTTCCAATATTTCTTGGCAGATGCTCATTATCGACCCACTGGCCCTCAAAACAGTCGTAGTAGTCCTGAAGCTTTCGGTTTTCAGGCGCGGTTACCTAAATACACAGCCAAAAATCATCCAACATTTCCGTAGGAAGATGTGCTAGAACTGAAGACATTCTTATGTAACAGCGGATCTCTTCATCTTCCTTATAGGCCGCAGAACTGCTTTACACAGACACTGATTAAAATGATAATTACAACCCCCAGTCTCTGTTTCCGGAAACAAACTTGTTGCTGATTCGCCAAGAGCAATTTCGAAATCCATCACGAGAGACGCAACGTTCCATCCAGGCACCTTGGATGTAATAGCTTCCTGTAGTATCGCGTGCGCATTGTATAATAGTGCAGTCCATTGGCTGAGCTGTCATTTGTACTCAGGTGATTCGTGTGAAACATGATTATGGGTCCGGAAATTAACAGACTTTGAACGCGCAATGGTAGTTGGAGTTAGACATGTGGGACATTCCATTTCAGAAACTGCTAGAGAATTCAATATTCCGAGATCCGCAGTGTCAAGAGCGTAGCGAGAATAACAAATTTCAGGCATTACCACCCACCACGGACAACGCAATGGCCGATGGTCTTCACTCAGCGAACGATAGCAACGGCGTTTGCGTAGAGTCGTCAGTGCTAACAGACAAGCAACACTGCGTAAAATAACCGCATAAATCAATTAGGAACGTCGATGACCGTATCCGTTAGGACAGTGTGGAGAAATTTTGACGTTAATCAGCGACCGACGCGAGTGCCTTTGTTAACAGGACGACATCGACCGCCTCTCCTCAGCCCGTGATGGTATAGTGTAACCTCCCAACAGAAAAATTCCGTAACCTCCCGATAGTAAAAATGTGATTAATCTCTCAATAAAATTGTGGCTTACCTTTCAATAATTAACTGACTGTGAATCTAAACTGGTAAATTTGGACGTCAGCAGTGCTGCGTCATGGCCCTGAAAGATCACACTGAATAAATTGAAAAAATCTTACCTCAATAAGGTCGCCGGATAACGCGTATATATCTGCTCCTACAAGAAATTTTTCTTTCACAGCCCAGTGCGATGCTGGCCGTTAGATTTGTCATGTATAAATGGAAACAACTGATTTTTCTTTACAATAATCTGGATGATCATGGATTGGAGAAATTAGTAAATTCTTGAAATTGAGATGAATGATTGTCAAAAATTAATTTTTATAAGAAAGATCATTATTAAGATATTTTTTAAAAACATTTATATGGACTTGATATAACAATTGTACATAGGCGCGAGGTTGCTTTTACCTTATACTACAACGCTCAGGCGCCGCCATTGCTCCCATGACCGGTCCAGCCAACTCGATACACCAGTCTGCTCGCTCCTCCTTACTCCTACCGCTACACAGTTCCTACTGCTGACAACACTGCTCTCTGGTCTGAGATTCTCTTATAGCTTACGTATCGCAGGCAGAGCGTGAGCAATCCATCTAAATTACATCTGCTCGAGTGCGCTAGCAACAAATTCCTTAATCATGGACCTCTCACAATAGGTTGGACCTTAGACGACTGGTCAGATGAGTCCCGATTTCAGCCGATAAGAACTGATGGTAGGGCTCGAATGTGGCGCAGATCCAAGAAGCCAAGGACCCGAGTTGTCAAGTAGGCACTGTGAAAGCTGGTGGTGACACCATGATGGTGTGGACATTGCTTACAGGAAATAGAATGGATCCTCTGGTCCACTGAATCGATCATTGACTCTAACTGGCTATGCTCGTCCACTTTGAGACCGTTTCTTGCCAAACACGATGAGATTTTTATGGATGACAATGCGCCATGCAACCGAGCCACAATTGTTCGCCGTTGGTTTGAAGAACGTTCTGAACAATTCGAGCAAATCGTCGGGAGATGCTGCACTACTCCGGACAAAAGCAGGTCCGACACAATGTTAGGACGATCTATGACTTGTGTCAGTAAACTGACGGGCGGACATTGTTCTTGTAACAGGAAGTGGACTTTCCCAGCAGTACGCAGCAGGTAGCTGTTGGCAGGCCTGTGTATTCTACTTTTGGAAGACCCTCTTTCGAGGCAGTACTGCCTGGAGTGTCTTGGGCTCCGTGGAAATGTCAAGGTATTCCATCTCCGTGCGAGTTTCAGTCGGGAAAGTGTCACGAAATCGGCGTCAGTTTGTCTCCTCATCGATACCCACACCCACTCAAGCATTCCAGGCGAGATCCGCATGCACTGACAACCAACCAAACTGCGTTCCCGTAGTTCATTCACACTATCAACAGGGCTGGAATGCACCAAGTCTTTCAAATATCTGTGGTGTGTGTACTGTAAGACCTTCATTACACACACCGTCAGATTATTTGACTTGTCGCTCTGACAAAGTAGGCGAGTGTCAGCAATATGTCTCGGGGTCTTATCTTGGCGTTTTTATCTTCTGCTGTTAGGTCAGACGATAGAAATGCCACTCGCACGCTTAGAGTAGCAGATTGACGGTGACCAACTTTAAACAGAACTTGATTAATTTTCACACACATTTATTAAAATAATAACAAGCATAAAAATTACTTAACTTGGTTCGGGATGCTATTTACAATTGACAGTCTGAAGTTCCTTTGGTATTGGTATGTTAATCTTATTCTCACATATATCTTGGATACTTGACAAAAGTGTCTATACATTTATCTTCATGGCTATGTACAGGAATATGGTAATCTTATTAGGCGCAGACTGGAATTTGACTATAGACTGGTACAGACAAATGTAGAACTCGTACAGACTGGTACAGACTAACACAGACTGGTACAGACTGATGGAGACTCACTAATCCGAGGTCTGTACACTCGTTATAATACCTTGCGCGTTCATGTATCACTGCGCGAGTGTGATTCACGAGGTGAAAAGGTTCTACGTTAGCAGCAATCTCATTGGCTGCGTTACATTTTAATACGCGGATCGGCTGAAGCAGAATTTGGTCCGTCTCTATGTCAGCGCCATCTCGTAGTGCGGAGATGGACGAGCGCTGCGCCTGCGCTGTTGTGCTTAGCGGGGCGCGCTCTAGTGGGAAAGTTGTGTACATGCTGACTACGCGGAACTATGTGCACAACAATATCCCCACGCAAAAAAAAAATCAAATAGGTTTAAGTCTGGGCACCTGCGAGGCCATGCTACTGGCGAGCCACGAGCAATACATTTGTTGTCGAAACGCTATTTAACAGTTCTTAGTTAGATATCAGGAATAATGGGAACAATAAATGAGGGCATTTTATCACTTTGTAATTTACGACTTATTGATGGCGTTTCGTGATGAACTTAGCATTAGACATTAGCATTGTTCGTAACGCTGACGTGACTGCACTTGGACCTAGATCGAATCGAGGGAACCATTGGTTTCTGGATCTCTGTTTATTAGTATTCTTTGCTTGTTTCATTGTCCTCTTCTCGCCGTATTTTTTGTACCTATAACAGTTAAAGGACCTGTATATGGGTATTGATGGACAGAGAGGAAGCAGTTTTTTAAATACTTTGTTACTTACGGAAAATAGTGCAATTTCAAAATCTTCATACGTAATGCCAAATAATGATCTCCATACGATCCTCACCAGCTTGATAAGGACCTAACAATGGAATACCATTTTTCATATTTCAGTTTCTGAACTGCTGTATTTCATAATTTTAGAATTATATATTCATTGTAGGTTCATAAAATTTAACTATAAATGTGGAATCGCTAGATGGTATTAGGCAAAACACGTGCAAAACTACAATAATGAAGCGATATAAAATTGTGGTTCTAAGGAGCTCTCTACAACGTGAGCTCACACTTCAGCGACAAAATTTCGGAGGTTGTTCAGGGACATTTTCTGAGTACTGTATGTGTTTCGCTGTAAGGGACTCCTGGTATCCGGTGCCTCGTTACTGTAACAATAATTTGTTCGCTTTGTTACCCGAGTTACTTTTGTTTGTGTGAAAATAGAGAACAGGAGAAACCTGTAATAAGCACCCACCAAAACACACAAAACAAAACACAGAGTAATACAAAAGCCGCCAGACAGTTGCAAACGCGCTGTGTTGAGCCATGCCCACTCCTCGCTGCATCGCGCCGCGCAAAACCACGGACAGAGGTGCGGCGCAGCCGGTGTGACGTCAAACTGCTTCCTTCTGCGCGACAAGTACCACGCAGTGTCGGCACATCAGAGGAAACGGTTTGTCGTGAGCGCTCGGTTTGGAAGACGTTTTCGTTTTCCACCTTCATTGATGCACGCGCGCGCGCGCGGACACACACACACACACACACACACACACACACACACACACACTGGTACATATGTGCCACCTTCGAGCACGGAGCTTCATTCTGCGCAGATTTGCCCTGGTCTGCTCCGTTCTGCGCTGCTCCGCAATTCTCAGCGGTGCTACGCTCGCGGTTCTGCATGTCCAGCGTGGGCTGTGACTCTCGTCGCTATGGGGGCCCCACCGCTCTTCCCTTGCTTTCACTGAATCTACGCTACCCGGCCACGATATTATTGCACTTGCCTCCCGTGGTCTTTATGAGAAGGGCATGGTTCTAGGCGCTTCACTTTGGAACCGCGCGACCGCTACGGTCGTAGGTTCGAATCCTACCTCGGGTATGGATATGTGTGATGTCCTTAGGTTGGTTAGGTTTAAGTGGTTCTAAGTTCTAGGGACTGATGGCTTCAGATGTTAAGTCCCATAGTGCCCAGAGCCATTTGAACCATTTGGAAAAACACGTGGTGACGCAACAGTAAGCGGATACGATGGTGACTAAGATCAACGCACAGGACTGTGGGTGATTTCAAGACAGTTGTGCATATATTCTCAAGTGGCTCAGCGAGTCCTCGTGAAATACCACAATAAAAACTCACAATAAGCCGACCAAAGCCTCCTCACTCCGAGGTGCAGTAATACCGTGATCGACTAATAGACTATAACTCTTGACTATTCAACCTGTCCACACTACTGTGTACCACTGTTAACATACAGCTAGCAATGACGGAAGCAAAAATCCGAGGCAGCACCAAGAAATACTGAGCGCCAGCTTGAGAACATACAAGACAGTGACCATTACTGTTGGTAACAGCACTTAGCCTACTTCGAGTGTATGTAATAAGTCGAGCAAGACACACATCACACACTGTCGACATTCGTAGTTTTTGTGCTGAAATTTTCAGTGCAGTACAGGTTCAAAGATAAGTGGACGTAAGAAGTCAAACGAAATACAATCGATCTCTAACTAGCCATGGAGACCACAGGTGCCTTATAGCAGGTTGTTGTTGTGGTCTTCAGTCCTGAGACTGGTTTGATGCAGCTCTCCATACTATTCTATCCTGTGCAAGCTTCTTCATCTCCCAGTACCTACTGCAACCTACATCCTTCTGAATCTGCTTAGTGTATACATCTCTTGGTCTCCCTCTACGGGTTTTACCCTCCACGCTGCCCTCCAATACTAAATTGGTGATCCCTTGATGCCTCAGAACATGTCCTACCAACCGATCCCTTCTTCTAGTCAAGTTGTGCCACAAATTCACCCCCAATCCTATTCAATACCTCCTCATTAGTTACGTGATCAACCCACCTAATCTTCGGCATTCTTCTGTAGCACCACATTTCGAAAGCTTCTCTTCTTGTCCAAACTACTTATTGTTCATCTTTCTCTTCCATACATGGTTACACTCCATACAAATACTTTCAGAAACGACTTCCTGACAATTAAATCTATACTCGATGTTAACAAATTTCTCTTCTTCAGAAACGCTTTTCTTGCCATTGCCAGTCTACATTTTATATACCCTCTACTTCGGCCATCATCAGTTAATCAGTTATTTTGGTCCCCAAATAGTAAAACTCGTTTACTACTTTAAGTGTCTCATTTCCTAATCTAATTCCCTCAGCATCACTCGACTTAATTTGGCTACATTCCATTATCCTCTTTTTGCTTTTGTTGTTGTTCATCTTATATCCTCCTTTCAAGGCACTGTCCATTCCGTTCAACTGCCCTTCCAAGTCCTTTGCTGTTTCTAACAGAATTTCGATGTCATCGGCGAACCTCAAAGTTTTTATTTCTTCTCCCTGGATTTTAATACCTACTCCGAACTTTTCTTTTGTTTCATTTACTGCTTGCTCGATATACAGATTGAATAACATCGGGGAGAGGCTACAACCCTGTCTCACTCCTTTTCCAACCACTGTTTCCCTTTCATGTCCCTCGACTCTTGTAACTGCCATCTGGTTTCTGTACACATTGTAAATAGCCTTTTGCTCACTGTATTTTACCCCTGCCACCTTCAGAATTTGAAAGAGAGTATTCCAGTCAACATTGTCAAAAGCTGTCTCTAAGTCTACATATGCTACAAACGTAGGTTTGCCTTTTCTTAATCTTTCTTCTAAGACAAGTCGCAGGGTCAGTATTGCCTCGCGTGTTCCAGTATTTCTACGGAATCCAAACTGATTTTCCCCGAGGTCGGCTTCTACCAGTTTTTCCATTCGTCTGTAAAGAATTCGGGTTAGCATTTTGCTGCTGTGACTTATTAAACTGATAGTTCGGTAATTTTCACATCTGTCAATACCTGCTTTCTTTGGGATTGGATTTATTATATTCTCATTGAAGTCTGAGAGTATTTCGACTGTTTCATACATCTTGCTCACCAGATGGCAGAGTTTTGTCAGGACTGGCTCTCCCAAGGCTTTCAGTAGTTCTAATGGAATGTTGTCTACCCCTCGGGCCTTGTTTCGACTCAGGTCTTTCAGTGCTCTGTCAAAATCTTCAGGCAGTATCATATCTCCCATTTCATCTTCATCTACATCCTCTTCCATTTCCACAATATTGTCCTCAAGTACATCTCCCTTGTACAGACCCTCTATATACTCCTTCAACCTTTCTGTTTTCCCTTCTTTGCTTAGAACTGGGTTTCCATCTGAGCTCTTGATATTCATACAAGTGATTCTCTTTTCTCCAAAGGTCTCTTTAATTTTCCAGTAGGCAGTGTCTATCGTACCCGTAGTGAGATAAGCCTCTACATCTTTACATTTGTCCTCTAGCCATTCCTGCTTAGCCATTTTGCACTTCCTGTCGATCTCATTTTTGAGACTTTTGTATTCATTTTTGCCTGCTTCATTTGCTGCATTTTTATATTTTCTCCTTTCATCAATTAAATTCAATATTCCTTCTGTTACCCAAGGATTCCTACTAGCCCTCGTCTTTTTACCTACTTGATCCTCTGCTGCCTTCACTACTTCAACCCTCAAAGCTACCCACTCTTCTTCTTCTACTGTATTTCTTTCCCCCATTCCTGTCAATTGTTCCCTTATGGTCTCCCCGAAACTCTGTAGAACCTCTGGTTTAGTCAGTTTATCCAGGTCCCATCTCCTTAAATTCCCACGTTTTTGCAGTTTCTTCAGTTTCTAATCTACAGTTCATAACCAATAGATTGTTGTCAGAGTCCACATCTGCTCCTGGAAATGACTTACAATTTAAAAGCTGGTTCCTAAATCTCCGTCTTACCATTATATAATCTATCTTCATGCCTTGGAGGTATATCTTCAGGTGATATAAAACTAATACTTCATTTTCCACGACTTCCGAGGTGCAAACGTCCATAAAAACATGTCACTCCTCGGTAAAACCTTGGATAAAAAAGGCAGATGGGCAATCCGATCCGAATCTTGCATGATCCAAAACTCTGTCAAAAGACTAGTCTGGACAGCACATGACAGGCCACGTATGATAGGATGAAACCATCGTCTAAATCCGCGGGGGAAACATACTAAAATATAATTGCAAGCGTCGAACAGAACTGCACGTCACAGCGATAGCACCTTGGAAGTAGTGGCAAATCAACTATCAGTTTTATATGACCTCCAAGGTATGAAACCGGTCGTAAGTACAGCGAAAATTCAATAAATAGCTGTTGCGGGTTTGGGCTGTCACTCAGTTTAATATAGACTATTTCACCATCTCTGATTTTAAATTGATTGTACTCTTTATTATGTTTGTCGGAGAAGTTTTAAAAGAACCGAATGTTGCGGAAAAGAGGTTGCTGAGGGAAGTTGTGGGTGGTACATCAAAATATTGAATCAGAAACCTAGACATTCCGTAAGGTGTCTAACTTACGACAGCTTGGTAGATAAAGTAGGAGGAGGTTCCAGAATATACTTGATCGGATCCATCGTCTACTTTTTCATGAAAAAATGGTGCTTCAGATATGACGAAAGGACTGCCAGTATCGAAATAATAGGATGCTCTCTTGTTTCTTTACTTTATGCAATTGAGTAGAGTAAAGGACCCAATGATTTTAAAAACACAAGCTAAAGTTTAACTTCTCGTCAATTTGAAGCTTAACATAGATGAAAGTAGCTTGAAGCATCGCTGGAGGTTTTGTTGAAGGCATAATTCTGCCATTCGGCGATGCAAGTTATGGCAAATTAAATGAGACTTACTGAAATATAGTTTAAACTTCGCTCCTAGCGAATAATAAGAGCCCCACATCTACATAACTAATCTTTGCCCCAAGATATTGCGATTTCTTTGTGTGCCAACTTCAGTCGGCACTAATTGCTGAGGACAGGTATGAGATAAATTCACTGTACGGCTTCGCAGTTTTCATATTTTTTAGCAGATCTTCCTAGAAGACTTCGGTCACAGGCTACTCAAAAATCCTTTTCAGGTGGCACGGGGGGTACCTCCATTCCGGGAAAGGCGTTCTCGGCTGTCGCGCTCCCGAGACGTTTCTGCGAATCGCACGGGCGTCGCGAAGCGGCGCGGCGCCGGTGAAACGATGTTCACGTATCGGCGGAAATCTTGAGAGGCCCCAACTCTGCTCCCAAGTTAGGCGGAGAGTTGGCCGGGCCGCGCCGCGACGGCAGCGCCTCTGACGGCCGAGCGCCGCACTAGCGCCCGCATCGCCTTCTCTGCGCCCAGCCGTCACAAACAACTCGCATTTCATTCTCGGCTCCGCCGACGGCGCACCGTATAAATATTTGCGCTGCGAATAACATTCTTGAAGCCGAGATTTGCGAGTGCGGCCCGAGACGTAGATCGATCCCAGGCGCCTTGTCTTTCAACAGTTTCACTGTGATTATTTAGCAGTCTTTTGAACGATTTACTCCTGCAGTACGGGTTTCAGGAAATTTCGCTTCCAGCTACTCGGAACTCTTGACTGACGCTATTGCCATTGTCCGACAAGCGCTGAATAATGAAATGTTCAGTCAGTCTCCGATAAATTGGCGTAGAGGCGAATCAACTAGGGCGAGGAAAGGTAACAGCCTAAAGAGAGAAACTACTCCGCCAACTAATCACGCGCTTCATTGAAAACTGCCGAAGATATTAATTGGGGTTATTTCGAGGAATTGCAGGAAGCCTAAATCGTAATCGCTAGTTTGTCGGTAACTGTTGAGAACCCTGGCTGTAATACTATAAGGTACATAATTGAAACAGCAACCGGCAATAAGTATCGTTTAATAATTAACAATGTCTAGTAAATCTTGTTAAAGTATAGATGTGCCTGGTTGCTGTTTCAGTTATAAACATGAAATCAGAGTGACCGAGATGGCACCATATCCAATCTGCCCGTAAACAAGAATCCATTGCCTCGCCTACTAAACCACCTCGCTTTATTATATCTCGATAACATTATTTAGTTCTTGAGTGAATTAGATAGCATTTAGTTTACTGGACTATAAATGTGTCAACCACAGTCTAGACTTAATCTGACACTTTAATTCAGTGGCATATATTCTGACCGCGATGAGAGCTGTGATGGTACTGTTATTATCAGCAGAAATTATTCTTCAAAAATGGTTCAAATGTCTCTGAGCACTATGGGACGTAACATCTTAGGTCATCAGTCCCGTAGAACTTAGAACTACTTAAACCTAACTAACCTAAGGACATCACTCACATCCATGCCCGAGGCAGGATTCGAACCTGCGACCGTAACAGTCCCGCGGTTCCAGACTGCAGCGCCTAGAACAGCACGGCCGCACCGGTCGGCAATTATTCTTCAGTTTCTATTTCAGTGCTGTTTGTCTTAGCAAATCAAGTTTTATTTTTGTCTTTAAGCAAACAAGTTTCATCTAACTGGTTTAAGCATCCCCAGTTTTCTATAACAGGAATTGTTTGCTCATCTCTACGGCCTTTTTTTACGTGTGGTTTTACACAGTAGCACTTTCAGGTTCAATAATGTGAGTATTATGTTACGCTAATATCTCGTATCTCAAAACAAGGATCGCAGTTAGGCACTGCATCCTCTAGGCTGAAGCAGTGTGAATTCGTACCACAGGAATTTTTGTGGGCACTAACCAGTAAAAACAGCATTTTAGGGAAATACTGGAATTAAAAGCCTTTAACGTCGCATTTAAGATTTAATATTTAACTCTACAAAATTTTACTATTTTAATGAATTGATGGGACTAAACAAGCGAAAAGAACGAGAATCAGTATACAGGGTGGTCCCGAATTCATGGTACAAACTTTAATGGTAGGTGCAGGACATTGTAACAAGGATATATTGTATAGGAATGTATAGTCCCAGGTGACGCGGTGAGGCGTAAACAGGGGAAATAACGGCCGAAAGGAAAACGAAAGATTTTATTGAAATCGTTGTTGACAAGTGTCATGTTTACAGTAAGTGTTCAAAATTGCGTCCACCATGAGCGATACATGCTTGACAGCGTCGGTGCAGCGATTGGCGTACACGTTCAAAGATGCCTGGTATTTCACGCACACCTGCAGCAGCTACAGATATGCGAGCAACGAGATCCTCATCTGAGTCAACTGGAGTCTCATAAACAAGACTCTTAAGATGTCCCCATAAAAAGTAATCGAGGCAAGAGAAATCAGGAGATCGGGGTGGCCAAGGGACTGGTCCACCACGCCCAATCCATCTAGCACCAAACGTGGCATTCAGGTAATTCCGTACAGCAGTGCTGAAGTGTGCTGGCGCTCCATCGTGCTGAAACCACATGCGGTTACGAATGGCGAGCGGAACATCTTGCAGCAGTTCTGGTAACACTTCTTGCAGAAAAATAAGATAGCTTTCGCCACAGAGTCGCGTGGGTAGTAAGTATGGCCCAATCAAAAAGTCGTTCACAATACCAGCCCACACATTAATACCGAAACGTTGTTGATACGCATGTGGACGCGTTGCATGTGGATTATCTGTTGCCCACACATGGGACTTGTGCGCATTAAAGACACCCTCGCGTGAAAATGTCGCTTCATCTGTAAATAGCACATGACCTACGAAATCCGGCTGCAACGCACATTGCTGCAACAACCACTGGCAGAAGTTCACGCGAAGAGGATAATCTGCCGGATTCAATGCTTGTACTTTTTGAAAATGGAAGGGGTGTAAGCGATTTTCATTTAACACTCTGCATACAGTCTGATGACTCACATGTACGTCACGCGCAACAGTTCTTGTGCTTGACTCGGGTCTATCAGCCACTATGTTCAAGATGCGTTCTTCCAGTCTTGGAGTGCGTACAGCTCTTAATCGACCAGCGTCATGTCTGTTGACGTCGAACGTACCTGTTTCACAAAGTTGACGATGTAACCGTTGAAAAATTCTATGATCCGGCATTCGTCGATTAGGATACTCCGCGCGATACATTCGTAACGCAGCTCTGGCGTTACCATTTGCACGGCCGTACATGTAATGCATGTCTGCTTTTTCTGCATACGTAAAGTCACCCATCGTCTACGGCAGCACAATTGTGAATGGCGCTTGTCCCTACTGCGATACATCATGTTCATCTACTGCCCTCTACCGGCAGTGACACCAACCGATCACTCCATTTCTCTTTCCCCTGTTTACGCCTCACCGCGTCACCTGCGACTATACATTCCTATACAATAAATCCTTGTTACAATGTCCTGTACCTACCATTAAAGTTTGTACCATGAATTCGGGACCACCCTGTATATTGAAAACGTTTCATTAACATTGCTATAAACAACTATACTTTTTAGGAATAGAATAAAAATTTGTGATGCATGTCCAAGGAAAAACATGTACTTCAATTTAAAATCACCATATTGTCATTACAAGGAAACATGTTTCATAGGTAAATGCTAGGTGAGAAATGGCTGTTTTAAATACAGGGTGTCCCACTCAAATCCCCCTGATTTCAAGGACCCAGGAGAGGAAAACCACAGCAGAAACAGAATCGCAGACTATTGTGCAAAGAAATTATTGTCGTGTGTATGAATATGATCCAACTGATGCGAAAACAATTGAGGAATGACATAGGAAGTTTCCGGCAACAGGAAGTGTTCTGAAACATTCTGGCGCTGCACGTTACGTAGTTTCAGAAGAGACAGTGGAGGACATCAGACAAACATTTCTCAGAAGCCAACGTAAGTCAATTCGTCAAGCATCTATGGATCTTCATGCACCTCAATCAACATTGCATCGTGTAATTCACCAGCGTCTTCGTATGTGTGCTTACAAATTGCAAATTCTGTACCATCTGACGCCAAACGGCAAACCACGCCGACAACAATTTGCCGCGGATATGCTGTAGCGTATTGATATGGATCCCAGCTTCCTGGAAAGATGTTTATTCTCAGATGAGGCAACCTTTCACCTTTCCAGAAGGGTTAATAGGAATAATGTTCGGATTTGGGGTTCGCAAAATCAGCACGTTGTCATTGAACATGTTCGTGATGGCCCTAAACTAAACGTCTTGTGCGGGCTAATGCACGACAGGATTGTTGGACCGTTCTTCTTTGTGGAACAAACACTGAATGGGTCAGTGTATCTGGACATGTTGGAGCAGTTTGTGTACCCTCAAATACAAGACTTGCAACCCAGCATAATTTTTCAACAACATAGAGCTCCGCCGCATTGACCAACAGCTGTTCGCAAGTTCCTGGATAGGAAATTTCCCAATCGTTGGAGCGGACGCAGAGGACCCATTCCCTGGCCACCACGTTCACCGGACGTTACGCCGCATGATTTCTTCATGTGAGGATTCGTGAATGCGACCAAAGTGGACGATATTCCTATGTTGCGGCATCGTACCACTAATGCGATTGCAACAATAACAGAGAAAATGTTACAAAGAACGTGGCAAGAAATTGAATATAGACTTGATATTCTTCGTGCTACAAATGGTTCACATGTAGAGGTGTTTTGATAATAAATAAATAAATTCTCTGAGTTGCTCTACAACGTGCTGCATTTTTCATTGTCGTATCTACTGTGGTTTTCTTTCCCCTGGGTCTTTGAAATCAGGAAGGTTTGAGTGGGAAACCCTGTGCATTTAATTCAGGTACAATTCTTTCCCCCAACACCTCGTAATCGAATTTTACTCAGCTTCAAGACCTCAACAATCTGCAGCTAGTGACAGGAAGTGAAAACATTTGTAGACGCTGTTTTGGATTGCATGCGGTGTGGAATACATCCGCCTTTTTCGATATCCAACTCACTCCAAATTACATAAATTCCTCATACAGTCAAGACACACTGCCTTACGGCAACACAGTTACTGTTTTGTAATTTTTTTTATATGATAGCTGAGTACCCGGCATTGCACAGGTATGCGTTAATACCTGTTTCCTATTAATCCATCTCCTCCTCAGCACTCTCTATCCATCTCTCTCCTCCCTATCCTTCTTCCGCTCTCTCGGTCCACCTCCTCCTTCCACTCTCCCTGTCAATATTCCCATTCTCTTTGGTATTCAAAAACGGTTCAAATGGCTCTGAGCACTATGGGACTTAACTTCTGAGGTCATCAGTCCCCTAGAACTTAGAACTACTTAAACCTAACCAACCTAAGGACATCACACACATCCATGCCCGAGGCGGGATTCGAACCTGCGACCGTAGCGGTCGCGCGGTTCCAGACTGAAGCGCCTAGAACCGCTCGGCCACAGCGGCCGGCTTTTAGTATTCCTCGGCAACTGTAGTCGTATATAATGAAATGATAATCAACGAGTTTCATAAAAGAAATTTAATTTTTTAACCGGTTTCGGGCACTTAGAGCTCTTTTTCAGAACGAGACAAAGGCTTGCGTGGGTGTATTTCCTGCTGCCACGCTATTGACATCTCTACACCAATTCAGCGACGTGTTCTAAAACTCTGTTTGGAGACTAGTTTCCATATTTCTCGTCCATAGCGCCATTTATCTTTGATATTAACTTACTCGATTTATCATTAGGATTTTATATTACTTATTAGGGTGCTTATATCCACTTACATTTTTGTTTGTGCCTTACGACAACTATAGTTGTTTTGCTTTATTATTTTACCGTATTTTCACCCCCACCCGAGACCAAACTCAAGACTGGCATGTAATAAGCTGATTAGCTCCTGTTCCAGCATGATGACTGCACTTGTTATTTCGCTTATTTATGCTAACTTTGTACAGACACTACACATCTAAGCATCTACGATCTCTTACTGTATTAATGGTTACAGTATTGTATTACTTATTTCTTCAGCACGATTTTGGGATCATGGCATTTTGCCGTATGCATCACTGTTGACTCTCGCAAATAATGCGATAAGTAAAAGTAAGTACCATTTTTTGTCTTTAACTTTTTACAATTTTCACACTTTTCGTCCTTAATTTCAATATTATTATCTGATTTCTTATTTGTAGTGGGTTTACCCGTTGAGCCTTCTGAAGAAGTCGGTAAAGAAATCACATTTATTTTATGCAACTGGTTGCTTATCATTTCGTTATATCCCCTTTCTCTGTTGATTTCCCCCTCACCACCTCTCTCTCCATTTCCTCCACCATATCTGTTTCCAACGCTTCCTTTCTGCTCCTTGTCTGTCCATCACAGCCTCTCCCCTTCTTTCACCACTTTATCACCCCCCGCCCTAATAGGAGGTTGTCGGTTCTTACCACCACAGTAGTTCTTTCCATATAATAAGTAATACGCGTACGAAGCTTGGTTGAAATCGAGCCAGTGGTTATGAGGAGATGTCAAACATACATACATCCACTTTCACAATGTGAATGATGTATCTGGCTCACGTCACACAAGTAGTAACACTATCAGTTTCCACTCATTACCAAATTATTAGCAACAGATGATCCGTTCAAAAAATATAGAAAAGAGACGTAGTAAAATACAAGGCAAACAATTATTTAGTAAATTAACGTCTACACACAACGATACGTATAATACTTTGACACCTCACTTAGGAACTCGTCAACTTAGCAAGCCTGGAGAGGCGCTCACGATGTACATTTACCTGAGTTCTGACTGCTGAGAGTGAAGGTTGCAGTTCACTACGTTATTACATTAAGCTGGAATCTGTTAATTCACAAAAATATGATTGAGAATATTCTCAATATAAAACTGACGTTGGAAGAAAGCCTTCTCATAATGACAACTGATAAAAAATTACTTAATTACTAAGCTAGCTGGTGTGTTTCAAAACTAATCATCTGTTGATGACTTGATAATAAGTCGAAACCCATAAACATTACATTTATGTGACCTGAAGCTAAAAATTGTAATTTTAAGAAATGCAAAATTCTGTTGACTATTCTTTTAAAAGTGGGGTGGCGAAGAATTAAATCGCTAAAGTGGGTTTCTATCATAATCTCCCACAATGTGTGTGTGCGTGTGTGTGTGTGTGTGTGTGTGTGTGTGTGTGTGTGTGTGTGTGTGTGTGTGCGTTTTCTTTGAATGAGGATGGAAGTCGTGGTGGGGCAATTTGGTGATATTATTTTGGTCATCCCTTACTTTCTTGTTAGTTCCAAGACCTTAATGTATTTGTAGTAGCTTTTTCTTACAACTGCTCACTGTTATGGCTTTCATGTTTTGTTCCATGTTGATGGTTCAAGCCCATGATCCTTTAGATTCTTTGTGAAGGATGACTGGCTATATTCGTATTTCCATCTACTTATGAGTTAATTGTAGCTCATCATCTCCAAATACAGTGATTGCAATCTTGTCACTGCAAGCACTAGGTACTCAACATGCTACTCGCTATTTCTCCGGTTTTTTTCTGTTAGTACGTCTAAATATGACTTGAATCTGTTTCTTGTTCTGTACAAACTGTAAACCTAATTTCTTCAACATTTTGCTATCCTTTCTGTTGATTTGTGAGTACATGTCATTACAAATCATTGTTTGTGTAAGTTTTAGAGTTTTCCGGCACTCTTCTCCCATCCTTGCGTTACATATACACTACTGGCCATTAAAATGGCTACACCACGAAGATGACGTGCTACAGACGCGAAATTTAACCTTCAGGAAGAACATGCTGTGATATGCAATAATTAGCTTTTCAGAGCATTCACACAAGCTTGGCCCCGGTGGCGACACCTACAGCGTGCTGACATGAGGAAAGTTTCCAACCCATTTCTCATACACAAACAGCAGTTCACCGGCGTTGCCTGATAAAACGTTGTTGTGATGCCTCGTGTGAGGAGGAGAAATGCGTACCATCACGTTCCCGACTTTGATAAAGATCGGATTGTAGCCTATCGCGATTGCGGTTTATCGTATCGCGACATTGCTGCTTGCGTTGGTCGAGATCCAATGACTGTTAGCAGAATATGGAATCGGTAGGTTCAGGATGCTAATACGGAACGCCGTACTGGATCCCAGCGGCCTCATATCACTAGCAGTCGAAATGACAGACATCTTATCCGCCTGGCTGTAACGGATCGTGCAGCCACGTCTCGATCCCTGAGTCAACAGATGGGTCGTTTTCAAGACAACAACCATCTGCACTAACAGTTCGATGACGTTTGCAGCAGCATGGACTATCAGCTCGGAGATCATGGCTGAGGTTACCCTTGACGCTGCATCACAGACAGGACCGCCTGCGGTGGTGTACTCAACGACGAACCTGGGTGCACAAATGGCAAAACGTCATTTTTTTATGACTCCGGGTTCTGTTTACAACATCATGATGGAGGCATCCGTGTTTGGCGACATTGCGATAAACGCACATTGGAAGCGTGTATTCGTCATCGCCATACTGGCGGATCACCAGGCGTGATGGTATGGGGTGCCATTTGTTACACGTTTCGGTCACCACTTGTTCGCACTGACGGCACTTTATACAGTGGACGTTACATTTCAGATGTGTTACGACCCGTGGCTCTACCCTTCATTCGATCCCTGCGACACCCTACATTTCAGCAGGATAATGCACGACCGCATGTTGCAGGTCCTGTACGGGCCTTTCTGGGTACAGAAAATGTTCGACTGTTGCCCTGGCCAGCACATCCTCCAAATCTCTCACTAAATGACAACGTATGGTCAATGGTGGCCGAGCAACTGGCTCGTCACAATACGCCAGTCACTTCTCTTGATGAAGTGTGGTATCGTGTTGAAACTGTATTCACATGTCAGTTCTAGTATAATATATTTGTCCAATGAATACCCGTTTATCATCTGCATTCCTTCTTGGTGTAGCAATTTTAATGGCCAGTAGTGTACATCACCAGATAATAGGAAAGCTGCTCTAGGCGAGCTCGTTCATTACTCCAACAGTAAACTCATGTACGAGAGGAATTAAACCATCCAAATTAGGCTATTCAGCCATTTTGTGACCGCACTAAATCAATTCAGTTAAATGACAAGATACTTCCTTAAGAAGCATCCTCCTTTCTTCGTAAGTGAGCTCTTTCTCTGGATCTAATAATTAAATATCGAGGGGGAGAAGTACAAGAGTATTTCACGGTAGATATGATTGACGAGTTAATGAGATTTAAATTGATACTTAAAATGTTTCCTAATTGCAAGGTCTAACACATCCCCGTATCTACGAATTATTTTCTTCATATTATTTCTGTTCACTCCAGGAAAGTTCTTCCAATGGTCCAAACGCTCAGGTGATAATGGCCGCAGAGAATCATTGTGCTAACCTGATTCTGTAATCCTGCTCTGGCTGCCATTCCAGATCACCACCTGCAAATGGAGAGGGAGTGCGAGGAGGTGGAGGATTTGAAAAACTAAAAGGGGAATATCTTGTTCCTATTGAGGACTTTGCATGTCTCAGATTTCCCTCAACTACAGTCCACTCGATCCTCACCCTTCTAAGCACATTTCGACTCCAACTTCGAGGGCCCCGTGCAGCTAGCAGCGACTGTTTGACTTCATTAATGGCGCAGCGGCTGTGATTAAGACAATTAAAAACAGAAAAGTAGGGGTGGGAGAGTGGGGAAGGGACAAACAATTCCGGCTGGTGTCCTGGGACCGCGACGTCCGTGGATGATGTATGGGCGGAGATGAGGCAATTAGCCAGGGTACGGAGGATAAGCGGATCACCGCCGCTGCCGCTGCCTTCCTGCTGTTTCCCTTTGTCTTCTTTCTGCCCATCAGGCCCAGCCGAGCCTCTGAAAGGCCGCTAGTGAAAACGGAGACCAGAGTGAGGTTCCGGAACCCAGACAGGACGAGGGAACAGTACCAATCTGTGGCTCAAGCGCAGAGCCAGAGTTCGGTTCTAGGAGGGCTTGTAGTTTGCTGTTGTTGTCTTCTGCACCCTACATCTTACACAACAGAAAGTAACTTGCGGTCATCCCCCTTTTTAACGTGCCACACTTAAAGTTTAATAGTAATAACATTATGTAAAATGTTTTGATGTAATGATGTTAACGCCGGCAGCTGGTGGCCGAGCGGTTCTAGGCGCTTCAGTCTGGAACCGCGTGACCACTACGGTCGCAGGTTCGAATCCTGCATCGGGTATGGATGTGTGTGATGTCCTTAGGTTAGTTAGGTTTAAGTAGTTCTAAGTTCTAGGGGACTGATGACCTGGGATGTATCCCATAGTGCTCAGAGCCATTTAAACCATTTAATGATGTTAACGAGATACACCCAGTGATGAGAAGCAGAGCTGAAGATTTCAAAAAGGCATACGAATCAATAGGTAGGGAATGGGCAAGACTTCTGGACATATGCAGTCTTGCATGCACAAGAATCTCTGTCGCCCGATAGTACATACTCCCCCCGCCCCGTCTGCCTACCACGCCAGGCTATCTGAGCGAGACAAGAAGCAATACGAGAAGAAGAGGGGAAAGCTGGAAAGCTCCTTCATGATAATGCAGCTGTGCAAGGAACTGGTTTCATATTTCATATTTCTCAACAATACAGTTCACAAACAAAAGAAATTTTCATTACTATTTAATTACATTTGGCACGATGAAAACATAATAAGAATTTACAACCAGTACAAACTGCCGGCATACGGACACCCAGAGGAAATTTCGCAGATTTTCGTACTCAAGTTGGAGCGTTATCGTGACTTATTTGTTTCTATAATCGATGAAAGGTATAATATTTCTGATTTAAAAAACAGTATTATAAAACTTTTTATAGTCTCTTGTGCTGGTGGCAAAGCTCCTGAAATGGTAGAAATGGTACATAGAAACTTTTTACTTAGTTGATAATGAACTGGCATCACATTCCGATCAGACCGACCAGAACGTTGACCATCGGCATTGTTTAGGCTAGAGGCCAGTGACCGATCTCAAAATTACGCAGTTTGGGTCATTACATTGCCCGGATACTGATAGAAAATAAAGGGAAAAGAGCTCTCGGAGACGCTGACATAAAAGTGTAATAAAGTAAATGGCAATTGAACACTAGTAGCGTTCAATTCTGGTCACCAAACAATTCTTCGGCAACTTTCCTTCGCTGTAGCCTGAAAAAGCTGTAAAATAAAATGTAATAGATTGAGATGCGACATTAATGGAAAAGGAAAGTAGTTTTTTTATTTAAACACCGCTTTTGTGATAAAATTGACGTACTTATCTAACCAAAAGTTACAGATACGAGAGCGACACTTACAATTTGTGAAACAGCCATCAAAAACAAACGATAGAGAGAGTGAGTGAGCTCACAGCTCCTGCTTTTATATAACGCAAAATAAATTACGGCGACTGCCTTCAACTCTCCTTACATCGTAACGTTTCAATATATAAACATATCTCTGAAACATTCTTTATCGGAACGACGCAAAAATACATCTCCTATTTTAAATCATGCCCTTTTGTCCTTCCTTTACAGATTTAGTTACACAGAGAAAAGTTATTGTTAATGCTTTTTATCCATAATTAAACGTTCAGGACATGTTCTACTACGAGTAATTATTTAGAAAGTAACATTTCAGTCTTTCAAGCACACATGTTGATCGAAAGATTGTACCATGGTAGCAACCTCATTATGGAGACGTTAATACTCCCCCTAAGGAAAACGACGTAGAACTCCTGGACAGTTTCTTTGTGTTAGCAGAAGAGCCGACCCCGTGTTACGAGTGGAGGCCGAAATTTACGCGTTTTAGCTCACGCAGGCTGGCGTGAGGAGGGAAGAACTATTCTGACGTGAGGTCTGGAAGATGACAAGGAATGAGAATTCAGAAAGCGGATGTACTTAGTTTGATACTTAACTTTAACCCATTAATGATGAACGTCGCTCTTGACGGTACATGATTCACAATATTATCTGTTCAGAACACATTCTTGAAGTACTCGTAATTATAGGAACTCAATATGGCGCCTTGCTAGGTCGCAGCAAATGACGTAGCTGAAGGCTATGCTAAACTGTCGTCTCTGAAAATGAGATCGTATGTAGACAGTGAACCATCGCTAGCAAAGTCGGCTGTACAACTGGGGCGAGTGCTAGGGAGTCTCTCTAGACTAGACCTGCCGTATGGCGGCGCTCGGTCTGCAATCACTGATAGTGGCGACACGCGGGTCCAACGTATACTAACGGACCGCGGCCGATTTAAAGGCTACCACCTAGCAAGTATGGTGTCTGGCAGTGACACCACAGTTTTAATATGAAACAATTTGTGCTTTAAGCTGGAATTTCATTGCAGATCGATCAGTTCCCTCAGCACACGCACTGGGGCGCTCTCGTCGAAACAGCAAACCGTCTCGAAAACTATTGAAAACTGATGTAAGATTGTCAGTGGCCTCAAAACGCTTAGAAAATTATTCCTGTAATTCTTTCAAAGCCGAAATAAAATCCTCAGTATTCGCCTTTTCTTTAACGCCAGTGATCTTATGGATGTGGGTGGTGTTTTTTATCAATTTTTCTCTGCCACACTGTTACTTTCGTCCACTCAAATCAGAAATAAGTTGTTTATCACCTTGGAATATCTTACTGCGTTCAGTAAAGTTTACTTAAAGTGATAGTTCTTCAATTCATTTTTTTTCTTTCAGAAATTCAACAATAGCGGACCTTCATTCTAAAAGTCGTTCCAGGCATGTTACTTGACTTAACCAACGTACTTCGCAGTTATACAGGGTGTTACAAAAAGGTACGGCCAAACTTTGAGGAAACATTCCTCACACACAAATAAAGAAAAGATGTTATGTGGACATGTGTCCGGAAACGCTTAATTTCCATGTTAGAGCTCATTTTAGTTTCGTCCACCTACGCTCAATGGAGCACGATATTATGATTTCATACGGGATACTCTACCTGTGCTGCTAGAACATGTGCCTTTACAAGTACGACACAACATGTGGTTCATGCACGATGGAGCTCCTGCACATTTCAGTCGAAGTGTTCGTAAGCTTCTCAACAACAGATTCGGTGACCGATGGATTGGTAAAGGCGGACCAATTCCATGGCCTCCACGATCCCCTGACCTCAACCCTATTGACTTCCGTTTATGGGGGCATTTGAAAGCTCTTGTCTACGCAACCCCGGTACTCGTATTGTGGACGGCTGTGATACAATACGCCATTCTCCAGGGCTGCATCAGCGCATCAGGGATTCCGTGCGACGGAGGGTGGATGCATGTATCCTCGCTAACGGAGGACATTTTGAACATTTCCTGTAACAAAGTGCTTGAAGTCACGCTGGTACGTTCTGTTGCTGTGTGTTTCCATTCCATGATTAATGTGATTTGAAGAGAAGTAATAAAATGAGCTCTAACATGGAAAGTAAGCGTTTCCGGACACATGTCCACATAACATATTTTCTTTCTTTGTGCGTGAGGAATGTTTCCTGAAAGTTTGGCCGTACCTTTTTGTAACACCCTGCATATAACGCCTCCGTACTATTCATTCAGTTCCATTAAAAACTGTTGCAACTGTCGGTATAAAAATATGTGTGATTTCAGAAATTTTGAAATTTGTATCTCTAATTTTCATCACGTGCTTCATGCCTACAAATTTAGCACAAAGTGCTTCTTAATGTAGAAAACAACGAATCCCGTACAAATTCTCTGTTTGTCGTAATTATTTGCTCTTCTATCGGCAACTAAATTTTTAAAATGGCTCAAGTGACTCTGAGCACTATGCGACTTAACATCTGAGGTCATCGGTCCGCTAGACTTAGAACTACTTAAACCTAACTAACCTAAGTAGGTTACACACAGTCAGTCCCGAGGCTGGATTTGAACCTGCGACCGTAGCGATCGCGCGGTTCCAGGTTGAAGCACCTAGGAGCGCTCGGCCACAACGGCCGACAACTAAATTTTATTTTCTTTCTGCATCACACAGTAATTTCGTTCCATGACAAATTTGCGGTAACAGTCTGTTATGCGACTGCGTAATAAGATGTAGGGATTCACCGGATATGACCCCCTATGAGGGTTCAGAGCGGTCGAGCGGACAGAAGGTTTTGAGGACCTGTGTCAAGCCCAAGACGTCAATGAGACAGTTTTAAATTAACATATCTCTTTGCTGAGAGTTTTACGGTGACTCAGCTTCCTCGGCGGAGCGACGGCCTGCATGTCACCAGAGCCTAACGTGACTGTGGAGGTTCACCGAAACTTCAACACTCCCACTGAGAGTAGTTGCGCTTAGTCTTGCCTCCAAAAGTCTGCAGACCTTTGATGACGTTGGTCATGATGAAGAGAAGGAGTAAATCCCAAAAGCTAGATGGACAGCCCGAGATGCTGTCCAAGTGTACAGTTCGTAATGTGGTACACTCACTGCTGAGAAATGGCGGCAGCAGGCACCCTGCTCCCAAGTCAAACAGCTTGCAGTCAGACAGGTTAGTTATTCATCCAGGTAAGATCTGCCAGGGTCCCATCTTCAGCCAGCCACCGTTGTGACCAGCTGCAACGGCAGCTTGCACTGTTGAAGTGCCTCCCCACAGCCTGATGGCTGCAGACTCTTAGCAGAAGGCTTCAAAGAGGAAGTGGCAACACTTCGTCGTATGCCAGCAGTTCATCCTGCAGCTAACAGAGATGGCATTCTGTCGGTATCAATGATGCAGACGGAATGACCAGACTCTCAGCAATGAGTAGAAATAGGGCGAGGGCTATGTAGTGGTCGATGATATGATTTCCCTTTATGGGTGACCAAATGTGCTCCAGTTTTTCAAGCCTTTCAGTGTTCTGTGCTGGACTAATGGTTGATTTCAGATTAAACGTTTTCGTATTTAAACTGGTGTTTGCGAGTGTCAAGTTGGTATCTGAAATGTGTGTGAAACCTTTTTTGATGTCGAAATACGTAGATCTCAGTCCAGGGCAACAGAACCAAGCGAAAATTTAATTTTGAAATGGAATATGTGGAGCTCACGCTACACTGTGCGAAATCCACACTAGCAGATACATTAAACATTCTGCGAGAAAGCAATCCGATTTAAATGAAATTTACTTATGCTATTTGAATGCGAAACAAATGACTCAGATAACAAGTTGGCCCTGAATATAGCTCATCTATATATTAGTCTTGCAAACAACCACTGTACCAGAACTGTTGTTGTAATTACAGAGCAAATGAACATAAAATTTAAAGCACCAGAATTTCTGTTAAAACTGATGAAAATTCGTAAGATGACACTTTGCTGAAATCTTTTACTCTTATTAAGTCTCAGAACTGATACCGATAATTTAATAAAAAAACACTTTGACAATCACCGTGCCCTGCAATGGACATGAGTTTTGATGATAATTAAATTTATTGACATACCAGCGCCCACAGACACTCGCCTGCTCTACAATTTGTTGATCTGACTGTCCGAAACCAAAATTCATTAGCTGTACTTACAATATACATTACAAGATGGTATCATACCAGTTTCCATAAAACTCGTTCTCGTTAAACAACCCACGATGTGCTATGGGAGTATGCAAACACAGTCATGAAGGTAAATGAAAATAGGAAACTAATCTTAACTACTGATAAGTGAGAACAAGGACTCCAAGTTAAACTACACTTCCTTAAACCATGACAACAATACACCTTTTCATGAAGTTCTCATACCTAGATAAGCTAGCAAAATATCTCTTGTGTATAACTGCCTTTCTTGACATTCATTTCAACTATCAGATTAGTCCATGTGCTTTCTGCATCAAACTTTAACCACACACAACGTTCTAACAATAAGAAACTACACAGTTACAAATACAAAAAATCTAGAGTACATTAAAAACTGGCTTTTATCATTCTTGTATTCATATCACCTCGTTTCCTCAAAACATATTATTACAGAATCTTTTTTAAATAAACCTGCCTCCACTACCCGGCAACCCAGCTTACATCCTTCTCAAACCAAGTACATAGCCAGACTCTGTCTCCAACCAGCATCTGTAGTCTCAAGAACAGACTTACAAAGAGTATCATTGTATCTATACTACAGAGGTGGGATGCATTTATCAAATTAGCAACTTCATTCACATTCATGGGCAAATCTTTTTCCAAACCGTCATGGTAAATAAGACAGCCACCTTTCACAGAGCTTTCTTTTGTGCAAGGTTTGCAGCCTAAAAGGCGTACTTGCATAGTATTTAGATGTAGTTACTTCACACTGCTCCATTAGCAGAACATCGTTACACCTCCTTTACAGTGATGTCATGGTACTGAATCAGGTGCCCCTGAAGCCCTCTCTTTTGAACAGTCTGTGACAATGTGCTCCTTGCTTGTTTTTTGAACCGGCATCCCTGACTTTTTATAATCGTTATCCAACCATTGCGTACCAGTTTGCTATGCCTAGACGTCGTACCAGACAGCTCAGAAATCTTATTGTTCGCTGTAATAGTGCTTTGCAGTTCTATAATATTGAGAAATCTTCTCCTGTTCTTTCGTGATACCCACTAATTTTTAAAGGCTTCTGACGAGAGATCGCTAGACTGCTCTTTCTGTGCAGTCACCGGACCTGTGGACTTACCCTGTACCACGAACAAATGGCGAAGGATAAACAGATCATGATTCTGCTGGTCTGAAAAGAGTCGTGCCGACCGAAATATGCCGCGTCAAATGCCGGAGAAAGAGATTCACAACGAACTACTAAATCAAATGTAACACTATATCAAGGTGTTTCAAGAAAGACTGAGCCGAGATGTACCAAGTAGTACAGAGACAGGCTGAGCCTCGGGCTACACATGTGCAGCAAATTGTGCACGTGTGCAGTTTTGCTCGCTGTGACAACCCTCCTACTGATAGACCACCGATCACGTATCCAAGAACTGGAACAGAAGAGCGTCGACGAGGCTACAGTCAACATTATCAAATAGACACTAACAAACAACAAAACCGAAATTAAATTCACGGTAGAATTATCGGAGTCCTTTGAGATTAGAGCTGAAGTGAGACCAGGCAATGGTTTTGCATAACTGATGTTTGCCGGCCGGAGTGGCCGAGCGGTTAAAGGCGCTACAGTCCGGAACCGCACGACCGCTACGGTCGCAGGTTCGAATCCTGCCTCGGGCATGGATGTGTGTGACGTCCTTAGGTTAGTTAGGTTTAATTAGTTCTAAGTTCTAGGGGACTTATGACCACAGCAGTTGAGTCCCATAGTGCTCAGAGCCATTTGAACCATAACTGATGTTTAATGTACTATTATACAAAGTTGACAGGAAATTGAAAAGAAAACTGAAGATACAAGGATTTTGTGAACCAATTAGGCTACGAAGGAAACCTCAAGCATGTAATGGATGTCACATTCGCTGGTGATGTGGTAATACTCACAGATAACACAGACAGTTCAGTACAGCAAATCGAGATCAGAGGAGGCTTAAAGATCGGACTACAGACTACATGTCAAACCAAAGGAATACATCAAAAAAGATCACGACAAAAATAGAGAGAGATCAAGAGAGTTCACAAATTTAAGTATCATGGCGCAATGATATGGCAAATTGGATAGAGAAAGCAGCTCACGAATATACAAATCAGAAGATTAGAGCTTGCTGGAAGCATCTACAACAAATCATACCTATCATATAATGCAAAAATGAGATACTGTAACACTGTCATCAGGCCAGAAACCTTACACATATCGGAAACGTTGGTCATAGATCGCAAAGACGCACTATAAAACATCAAGAAAATAGAGAAAACAAACGTCAGGAAAATCTTAGGGCCTAGGAAGACAGACGAAAGCTTAAGATAGACAAGAGACCAGATATCTAACATAGTACATGACATGAAGAAACTTAGAGTGTAATTTTGCGGGCATAGCAAGAGAATCCCGGACACTCGACAAACTAAACACATTTTGGAGTAGGAAAAAAGTAGTAAGAACATGAAGTGGATCAGAGACATCAGAAGAGACCGGAAGGAGGCTGGCACTATAGACTCAGCTAGACAAATTTTCAAGTACAATGTCACCGGTGGCACGTGAGCGAAGAGGTCAACAAATTCGAGTCAGAAGCTACTTGGTCAGAAGAAAGGAAGGAAATGCATGGTGAGAAGACGAAAGAAGTTTGGCGCCTGAGAATATTTCAAATCAAGTAGATGCTTCACGTAGCTGTCTAGGTGCCTGTACGTGTATAATAATAATTACAATAAAAAGTATAAAACATTTTTATATAATTATATGAAGAAACAATGAAAGTAATTTGCTTACAACAGTGCGTAGTACATCTCTGTAGGGTAAGTACCAAGAAATCTCAATAAAGAGAAACACGTAATTAGAAAAGCATTCGTCCAAAATTATCAGAAACACGTGTCACAGCTTGGACAACGCCATAATTTGACGATAAAAACATTTAAGTGTGCACTCAGAATTACCTGTATTTCACTTACAAGTACGACTGCGAACACAGGTCTGCAGACCGTGGCTATGGGAAACCCTGTCTCCTTGAGTCATTTCCGACTACGTACCGGCTGGCGAGTCTTTCTATTGCATGGTTTTTATTTCCGTAGTGTGGGATCTTATCTTCTTGTGAAGTGCTGGTTCTACCAGTGAACTCACAAACCGTTTCTGATTTGCTGATGCAGTACCTATAGTACGCCTGTGCACGTGCTCCTCCTCGAGACTTAAACGTTTTTTGCAACCGATAAGGCAGAAAGCCCATCCACGTAAGCAATAAGCTGAAAGGTATCCTGTGTTAGACATAGCTTTTAATTCCTACAGCCATTGCTATTTTCGAGATTCTCCGAAAATTAGCTGAAAAATATGGCAGCTGACATATGTTAAAATATAAACAGCTTCCCAAGACATATTCTTTGGTGCGTGAGGTTCGTAACTTCAGGGCCCCTTTCTCAATCCCTTCTTTGATGCGCGTCTGACGCGGCTACCGACTATTCCGTATGCATGCAAGAGCAAGCGCTACCAATATGTTCCAAAACTCCGCCCATGAAACGGAGTTTTTCCGGGGCTCATACCTTGCGTGTATATAATTTTTTTTTTTTTTAATCGTACTTCTGATACAGCCACAGAAAGAGATTTTACTCGTCACCATCTTCAACTATTTATAATGCATTGAGGGAAACACTGTTTAAGGAGAAAGAGGAGAACACTGAGACACTGATAATGATTAGTGACAAGAACACACACATTTACTGACGGAATGCTCAACTTTGTACAAATCGGCTCAGGCATCAGATCCTGAAGTCCTACTACTACTGCAGGAAGTAAGACTGGATAGCAAACAGTTCTTGTCCCACTGGAACGTTCAGTGAAGAGGGCTGGTGTGGTGCGAGGTATACAAGCAGAAGGCTGTCTTCTCGGTAGTGGAGCTGACTTGGAACTGCCCGCTCTGTTGTGGCGCCGGCGCGTATCACTTCTCTGGCGGAACCACCACTGAGACTTCGTGGTGCGGCAATTTCTGGGCTACACGCCGTCTCTGGAATGGGTTGTCGACCTATCGACGCTTGTGGTGCTGCCTGGTGGTGCGTGCTGTACTTACGACACCACATTTTGTATAGCACTTGGGTTAGGAACCAATTGTGTACCCAAAAAAAGTATCGTCTTGTTGTATCTATCCTCCAATACTATTAAGAAAAGAGGGCAAATAATGCATCGATGATGACCGTCCCGCATTCTCGAATTAAAAGGTACTACCCTGTTTTTATGGTAATATTTTCTGCGTTTTACGCTTAATTTTATATCCGCTGCCGTAGTATCACAACGACCGCTTTATCCGTCGAGTCTCTTAACAATGGTCAGTTGTCTATCGACGAGCTACCGACATGGCGTCCTATCTCTGACATGCTCGTATGAAGACACACGAAGCAACAATATCCGGTAAGTGCACAACACATGAGCAACTTACTCAACAATCGCCAACAGTATTCATGCAGAATTTCTACACAACACATTAAGAAATCACGAATGGTGGACAGCAGACAATATCGCTAATAGCATTACCTGATATGAAAAAGGCAAATGCGACACGATACAACACTTACAATGTAACTAACGAGGAGGTACTGAATAGAATTGGGGACAAGAGAAATTTGTGGCGCAACTTGACTAGAAGAAGGTTCAAATGGCTCTGAGCACTATGCGACTTAACTTCTGAGATCATCAGTCGCCTAGAACTTAGAACTAATTAAACCTAACTAACCTTAGGACATCACACACATCCATGCCCGAGGCAGGATTCGAACCTGCGACCGTAGCGGTCGCTCGGCTCCGGACTGCGGCGCCTAGAACCGCACGGCCACTCAGCCCGCACTAGAAGAAGGGATCGGTTGGAAGGACAAGTACTTAGCCATCAAGGGATCACCAATTTAGTATTGGAAGGAACCGTGGAGGATAAAAATCGTAGAGGGAGACCAAGATATGAGTATGCTAAGCAGGTCATTTTCGCCCGCCCCCACCGCCCCCTAAAAGAAAATATCCCACGTAGCATCGTCAGAGCAGCGTGTTTATGAATGACGATGTGCTAGCTAGTTCATCTAGTGTTGTAGAAGATGTGACTGCAAGTGTTGTGTTAGAAAATGATCGTTTGGGACCGAAATCACAGCACCACACAAGGCAGAATCAGCAGTTCCTGGCCAATCTTCCACATTGAAATGGCAGCGGTCCATAAAACGTTTTTGTTCCTAATGTTTCGTCCAGAGATGAGATGGAGCTCTTTAGAAGCGCTCCTGGTTGCTTTGAGTCTTGAGGCTGACGGATCGAACATCGTGGAGCGACACAAATACCGTGAAAATAGGATGTAATCAGCAGTGACAATTCTTGTCAAGGAGGAAACTTACGGGGGTTTCCCCGGTCTCGAAGTCTCAAAAAACTGTTGTTTTCCATATTTTAAGTGCTTGTTGTCTTAAGAACATGAGATCAAAAGGATATTGTCCGTAAATTATTCTTTATATCTGAAAACCACGTTTCGATAGAATTGCGAATACACTCGCTCTAGCCGCTCTCCGCGATTTACGTGTTTGCGACTCCGATCGATATCTCTTACACTGTAAAGCTATTGTAGCGTTCTAGGTCGAAGAAAATATCCATATGGGTGTTGTACTTGCCCACAAAATGTCTCAACTGTATGTTTCCGACAAAAGTCACATGAAAAAAGTGGCTGTGGCCACACTTAATCACAGGAGTTCAACGAATGACAATCCGCAGCACGATTGCTGTTCTAAAACTTGATGTACATGAAAGCAAGCTAAGATGAGCGGGACATTGGATAGGCCTACTTCTGATCGTAAGCCATCAATGAGGAGTGACATTATTGAATCTATTGCTGATGTGCACAAACATCTGACTGATAATTTGACGGAGAGATGCCTTTGCAGCCTATATGCAGAACAGCAATGAAGCACTGAATTCATTAGCTTGGACCTATGGTCCGAAACACATGTCTCGGAGTAAAAGTGATCCAAATTGCTAAAAATTGGGCGTGCGTAACTTTTAGCGACTGCTTGAAGGGTGGCCTGCATAACACCAAAGTCATGGGAGTCGTTACCAGCACCACGGCAGGCTCATTCGCCACGAAAAGAGACGGGAAACGCCTCAGGCGTTCGGGCCGGCACTCGTTCCAGAGCAGCGTCAAGAGTAAAGTGCTGCCGGAGAGACTCACGCTTTAGAAAGTGAGATCTTCTACAGGGTGAAAAGTATTTAAACCGACAAACTCTGGGAGGTTGTAGGGCACATCAAAACAAATATTTTTCCCTAATGTCATTTTTTCTTATGAGAATTATTTAAAGCGGTGGAGGCCGTATTACGTACTACGTAGCGCACCACAACGGACGATCTGCACAGCGTGTTTATCAACAACAATATCCTAATCGACGTATCCAGCATCATACGACCCTTGCTGCTGTGTACCAACGTCTGCGTCAGACCGGATCATTTAGCAGATTACCTGGACAGGGACGCCGTCGCACGGTAAGAACGCTGCAATTTGAAGAAGCTGTCTTGCAGCACTTCTATCAGCACTCGTGCAATTGCACGTAACATGGGGACGAATCAGATGAATGTAAGAACAGTCCTTCGAGAGCAATTGTTACATCCACAACGTGTTCACAACCTGGAAGCAATTCATTATCCACTTTCGCCGGCCGCGGTGGTCTAGCGGTTCTAGGCGCTCAGTCCGGAGCCGCGCGACTGCTACGGTCGCAGGTTCGAATCCTGCCTCGGGCATGGATGTGTGTGATGTCCTTAGGTTAGTTAGGCTTAAGTAGTTCTAAGTTCTAGGGGACTGATGACCATAGATGTTAAGTCCCATAGTGCTCAGAGCCATTTGAACCATTTGATTATCCACTTAGAGCACAGTTTTCGCAGTTGTACCTGGAACAGTGTGAAATGCATCCTACATTTCCATCCTCTGTGTTGTTTGCCGATGAAGCAACGTTCGGGGGTGATGGAGTCTTCAACATGCACAATTCGCATGTTTGGAGTGAGGATAACCCACATGCCACAATTATTAGCGCTCATCAAGTGCGGTTCTTCGTTAACGTGTGGGTCGGTGTTGTTGAGGCTGTTTTATTGGGCCGCATCTACAACCTAGGCCATTAAATGGCAGGCACTATTACAATTTTCTCGCCAGAGCATTGCTAGAATTTCTGGAAAACGTCCCGCTCCATACAAGACAATGCATGTGGTTCCAATATGACGGGGCGCCGGCACATTTCAGTCGTCGTGTGCGTCGATTCATGGAGCGACGGTTCCCAGAAACGTGGATTGGGAAAGGTGGTCCTGTACCATGGCCTGCTCGATCCCCAGGTATGTCCCCTCTGGACTTTTTTGTGTGGGGAGAGATGCGCAACCTTGTATTCACAACTCCTGTTGCATCACAAGAGGATCTGGTTGCCCGGATAGTACCAGCAGCAGGAGCAATTCAGGATACTCCTTGGGTTTTTGCCCGTGTCAGACAGAACATGATTCGACGGTGTAACCTTTGTTTACATGTCAATGGAGGCATTTCTGAAAATCTACTGTAATAGAAATTGGGTTGTGTTATTGTGTTTTTTCTTGGTCATAAAAAATGGAAAAGTGTTTGTTGGTTTAAATAATATGCCGCCAGAGAAATCTTCCTCTACTGGTTTAAATACTCCTCACATGAAAAACCTACATTAGGGGAAAATATTTGATTTGATGTCCCCTACAACATCCCAGAGCTTGTCGGTTTAAATACTTTTCACCCTGTGGGAAGAGAAAGGTCTACTTTATACAAAATTTTTATAACCATTATCGCGTTCAAAACTGTTTTTACTGACCGGTTTCGACAAGTAAGACTGTCACCCTCAAATCTTCGAAAACTTTTTTGGTTGAACGTCACGTTCCATAGTGCCCCCATTATTCATACCATGTTGACATTTTAGTGAAAGTATACGGCACATGTTAACATCGCATGAGTAATGAACGCACAATGGAACATGACGTAAAACCAAAAAGTGTTTTTGAAGACCTGAGGATGACTGATAAAAAAAAATGTTTTCAAGGCGATATTGGCCATAGAAAATTTCTTTGAAGTACATACAGATCGCTCCCTCTCATTTCTCATTATGGGAAACTCGAATCCGGGTGATTTACTGTATAGCCCAGACACAGCAGATTAATGGCGAACTGAAAAATTTTAAAGTTATGTACACAAAAATTTAACTCACAGCTTTAAATGAGTGTTTCTTGAGGCAAAGTTCTTTAAACCGTTTCGCATCGTTAAAAAAACTACTCGGTAAATCTGAATGTCGATTTGGATTTCATAAAACAGACATTCGTAATTTTGGTGTGAACCTCGAGAAACAATATATTTTTCATGTCTGTCCTTTATTTACATGTAAAACCCAGATGATACGTCGATTTTCAGTACCTACGTTCTCAAGTGGCCACCGTTTTGAAACGCACTTAAGGAAATTTGATTTTCCTATTTTAACGCCCTAGAGAATTTAATTCTGACAGTGCACAAATATTTAATTGTGATTGCATGCCTACACTTCATCCTCAATTGTGCGAACTATTTAATTGCGCAATCAGAAGAAAAGTATTTTGGCCGTCATTTTGTGCTGCATAGGTACATCAGTTTACCTGCCAAATCTTATTCACATAGTACTTAAGACATATGCTGTTTCTTGCTGATAAATATTTGTACGAAAAAATTATTTTTTGCAGGAAAAAAAAGTTGTACATAAGCTTACAAAAAACGCTCTGAGACCAGAAAACCACCTTAACTATCGAACTGTCGTCCGTCAAAGACCAAACTTATCTGTATGTTCTGTAAAGCTATTGTCCATATAACATTAAGTTTCATGGGATTATGATATATGGACAGTAGCTCTTCATAATAGACAGGTAAGTTTTACCATTGGTGGTAGTGGTGGTAGTGATGGTGAGTTCCCATGGGACCAGACTGCTGAGGTCATTGGGACCTAGGCTTACACACTACTTAATCTAACTTAAACTAACTTACGCTAAGGACAACCCACAAACACATGCCCGAGGGAGGACTCGAACCTCCGACGTGGGGAGGTGCGCGAACCGTGGCAAGGTGCCTAACGCCAAACGGATACCCCGCGCGGGTACTTTGTAATTGAATGACGACAGTTCAATATATATGTTGTATCTTTGACAACTACTATCTCCACCGATCAAGCCTCCTTTTCTCAGCATTTATGTGGCTCTAGGATGTCCGACCTGTCATTCAGTAACACTCAACAGACCAAGGAGTGTTTCTGAAGATGTTGACTGCAGCTCCGGTTGAAGCGTTGGGAAGAAAAAATGTTTCGTGGCCCACTACCATACAACGGGAAGATTCACAAACAACCTTTGTGGAAGCCTTCACTATATGATCAGAACCCGCAGTAACACATCAGCACCACAACGGACATCGTCCATTTCCACATTAGAAACGATGAAGAAGAACTGTACGTCGGATGTAGGTGCATAACACATCAGAAACAATGCTGAACAGTCCTGGTGTTTTCCACAGACTGCTGTCTAAAACAATTTTTTTTTTTTTTTTTTTTTTTTTTTTTTTTTTTTTTTTTTTTTTTTTTTTTTTTTTTTTGCTAGAGAAGAGATAGGTTGGTAACGTAGTCTGACACCATTCCAAACCACTAGAGAGGGGCTAAACTCTTACTTACTGGTAATATGTTACAAAGTTTCAAGTTCAAGCAGGTAACAACTTCCAGACACATAGTAATTACAGTATACTTACCACGTAGGATGTGAAATACGTCGATAGTAGCGATATAGTAGGCCAAGCTGTAGCACTTTGTCTGTGACTTATCTTTCTAGATGTCTTCACTCCAGATGTTTTCTGTGGTGATTCACTACCGTTTTGAAACATAATGTTTGACATGAATATTGCGTTGCACAGATTTGTTACGTTCGTCTCTTACAGATATATATCCGCAGTGGAAGGACTACACTCGGCAGTTGGACCCTGTTAACTGTCACGCAAGGAACGAATACGATGGAGCTGTTCATGAGCCGCGGTTGCCGATCGTTACGACTGTGATGGGACGTCTCAATGAAAGTAAGACAACACGAGTAATGCCCAGTCCAAGTGAAGGTATTGTTGAGCCCCGGCTGCATCGCGATAACTGCGGTGCATAATAACACTTAACTACATGGAACTATACGCGCACAACAGGGTTGCGAGGTGGGACTCTAATGCTACATATTACTTTGAGAAGGCGCAAATGGTACCGATTTATTTAAAATTAAGAAATATCGGCGGCAAGGAGAAAAGCGTTATAATGAAAAGGCAATAATTTTCGCATTGGTGTGAAAAACGGAGAGGAATGGTGAGATCTCATTTTTCTGTTACTGAATCCCAGTCTATTAAAAGTTCCATACGGTCTAGCATCGTACGTATTACTGTATTTGCTTTGGCTGTTAATTATGACTCAGTTACAATGTTCTTTTAATAGTTGAATATATGATTGTGTTTGTAACTTTATAGGATGGTGATATTCACTCTGCTCCTCTCCGTTCTTGGTACTTTAATTTAAAAGCATTTATACAATGTTTCTGACTGTTAAACATTATCAGTCTAGAATGTTTCCAACTCTTTAAATTATAATTTTCTCTGTTTTTAGGCAAAACTTATACATATGTCGTTTCAATTATCGTTGCCACAAATACACATTTTTACTGTGCTGAAATACAATATTGTTATCAATTACAATAACAAGTTCTCAGAAAAAACGAACCTAGACTTACATATTAAATTTTGACAATAGTTGTCGGCAACAATAAATAAACAACACATCGTTTCTCAAATTTCAAAACGTATACCCATTACTTAAATATAAATCTATATACTAATAATAAATCTGTAGAACTGTTGTGTCTGCCTGTTGCTCTGCTTGAACACTCTTCTCGAAAACAACTAGACGAATTTTCATGGCATTTTCGCAGGTAACTTGAGCATAGCTTGGACACCGAATAGGTTTTAGTTTATCAAAATCGCATCACGGAAAGAAAGATATCGTGATTTACAATTTTATCTAAAACAGCCGTATCGTCGGTTTGTCTGTTTCAACGCTTTAATTCCTTTCACGGGGCTCCCACGGGTGGCTTGAGCGTAACTTTGGGCGCTGTACGAGCTTTACTTCTTCAGAATCTGATAACGGGAAAAATATATTTTAATTTAAAGCTTTATCCGTGCAAAAGTATCCCTGTCTGTTACGTTTTCACGACTAACCACTGAACCGATTTCGACGAAATTTGTCTGGAGAGAGCTTGCACCCTTAGGAGCGACAAAAGTTTCTTTAGAAACTGTGTAGGGTGAGATACTTACTGACATGAAGAAAGATCACTCATCATTTAGCTACGACATAGCAGGTCAGCAACTGGAAGCAGTTAATGCCATAAATTATCTGGGACTGATTTAAAATAAAATGATCATATAAAGTTGATTGTCGGTAAAGCAGATGCCAGACTGAGATCCATTGGAAGAATCCTAAGGAAATGCAATCCGAAAACAAAGGAAGTAGGTTACACTACGCTTGTTCGCCCGCTGCTTGAATACCGCTCAGCAGTGTGGGATCCGTATCAGATAGGGCTGACAGAGGAGATAGAGAAGATCCAACGGAGAGCAGCGCGCTTCGTTACATGATCATTTAGTAATCGCGAAAGCGTTACGGAGATGATAGATAAACTCCAGTGGAAGACTTTGCAAGAGAGACGCTCAGTAGCTCGGTATGCGCTTTTGTTAAAGTTTCGAGAACATATCTTCACCGAAGAGTCAAGCAGTATATTGCTCCCTCCTACGTATATCTCGCGAAGAGACCATGAGGATAAAATCAGAGAGATTAGAGCCCACATAGAGGCTTACCGACAATCCTTCTTTCCACGAAAAATACGAGACTGGAATAGAAGGGAGAACAGATAGAGGTACTCAAGGTACCCTCCGCCACACACCGTCAGGTGGCTTGCGGAGTATGGATGTAGATGTAGATGTAGATGTAGATTTGAAAAATATTTGCCGGCCCTTGCGGCCGAGCGGTTCTAGGCGCTTCAGTCTGGAACCGCGCTGCTGCTACGGTCGCAGGTTCGAATCTTGCCTCTGGCATGGATGTGTGTGATGTTAGGTTTAAGTAGTTCTAAGTCTGGGGGACTGATGACCTCCGATTTTAAGTCCCATAGTGCTTAGAGCCATTTGAACCATTTTTGAAGAATATTTCGCGCATTAAGGAAAAATATTTGCTCTTCGACAAATGGAGGTCATTATAGTGGCTATTCATGAGCCTATTGTTTAGTTCCGATACAGTGGAAATTTTTTCTGTGCATTTAGTTCTGCAAAATATAGTTTGGATGAGTTTGTGCAATGAAATAATATACAAGGTACAATAAACTCTTAAATCTATGCAAGTGAAAATAAAAGGGTAAAGTAGTGACATCACCGAATACAGAATTTCATAACAAAATAGAGCAAAAAGTAGAGCATAAATGGCACATAGCAACCTTATAAAATACAAAGAATAGCTAGCTTAGTGAACGAATAGTGAAAACATCAGATGATAGCATAAGTTGCAGTACAAATATCGGTATTGACAGTAGTACAGTGATATTAAATAGGCATAGTATAACACCAAAACATTGGCATACTACATAGCAACAGTAAAAACAAAATAACATCAGATATAAATGAACTTAAGGTATACAACATGTCATGAAAGACAAGTGGACAAAACGAATACATAAGTTATATGCAAATGGACACAAATTGCTTTTACGAAAAAAAAACTGTTTGAGCTACAGTTTGCAGCGGTCAGACCACTTAAGGTTCAAATGGCTCTCAGCACTATGGGACTCAACTGCTGAGGTCATTAGTCCCCTAGAACTTAGAACTAGTTAAACCTAACTAATCTAAGGACATCACAAACATCCATGCCCGAGGCAGGATTCGAACCTGCGACCGTAGCGGTCTTGCGGTTCCAGACTGGAGCGCCTTTAACCGCACGGCCACTTCGGCCGGCTACCACTTAAGGGATGTGGTCCGCTGGACGCATGCACATGAATTTAGTTCTTGGTCTATGAACGCAGCATAATACGGTTTTAATAAAATGAAGTGATGAATGATATCCTTTGTGCTCACACAGAGCCAGGAAATTGGCTCAGTGCTCTGCAATGGTGCCTGCACTGAAACTGCTACTTTCTAATTCTGGCACGTTAATATTTTTCTGACACTGATTGAAAAATGATTTCTTTCACAAAATTTTCTTTGGATTTAAATAAATATGACATGAAAGAGGACGAGCTACTGATAAGTGGATGTGCCGAGACCAAATGCTTCAGTTTGAAAATTGTATTCAAAATAAAGTTTCACCTTCACAAAATCTTATATGAAACTTTTTACACTTCCTTCAGAATCAGTGAAATTCTCAAATGTTCTACAATTCCCACTTACTATCGTAATTAAAAATATTTGTATCGTTACGTGAGAAAAAGTCTGACATTGTTTGACAAAATAGATCCCAATATTTAACTTGTCTGTATCAGGATTAAAACACACACAAAATTTTACAAATCGGATACACACAATCAACCTATACACTAAATCTGTTGGAAATATTTGGTTCCTACATTCAAGTGTCAGTATTGCAAAATTCAGCCAAATCCACATATCACGTTGCTGCATACATGGAACTAGATATACAAAATTTCATTACCTTACAAATTTGTTCCAGTTGCTTTCCCTTTGAATTACAGTATAAATTCATAGCTCTTCTGTAACTGCCATGGACAATGGTCAATTCTTGTTAACGATCAATATCATTTCAATTCTTGATAATTTTTTAGCTTCACAAATTAACAATACACACTTTACACTTTCACACCGTTGGTGGGGAGGCTTGCGTGGCTCAGCGGTACAGATAGCCGTACCATAGGTGCAACCACAACTGAGGGGTATCTGTTGAGAGGCCAGACAAACCTGTGGTTCCTGAAGAGGTGCAGCAACCTTTTCAGTAGTTGCAAGGGCAACAGTGGATGGTTGACTGATCTGGCCCTGTAACACTAACCAAAACGGCCTTGCTGTGCTGGTACTGCGAACGGCTGAAAGCAAGGGGAAACTACAGCCATAATTTTTCCCGATGACATGCAGCTTTACTGTATAGTTAAATGGTGATGACGTCCTCCGGAGGTAAAATAGTCCCCCATTCAGATCTCCGGGCGAGGACTACTCAGGAGGACATCGTTATAAGGAGAAAGAAAACTGGCGTTCTACGGATCGGAGCGTGGAATGTCAGATTCCTTAATCGGGCAGATAGGTTAGAAAATTTAAATAGGGAATTGGATAGGTTAAAGTTAGATATAGTGGGAATTAGTGAAGTTCGGTGGCAGGGGGAACAAGACTTCTGGTCAGGTGAATACAGAGTTATAAATACAAAATCAAATAGGTGTAATGCAGGAGTAGGTATAATAATGATTAAAAAAATAGGAGCGCGGGTAAGATACTACAAACAGCGTAGTGAACGCATTATTGTGGCCAAGATAGACACGAAGCACGCGCCTACCACAGTAGTACAAGTTTATAATCCAACTAGCTCCGAAGATGATGAAGATATTGATGAAATGTATGATGAGATAAAAGACATTATTCAGCTAGTGAAGCGAGACGAAAATTTAATAGTCATGGGTGACTGGAATTCGGTAGTAGGAAAAGGGAGAAGGAAACATAGGTGAATATGGAATGGGGGTAAGAAATGAAAGAGAAAGCCGCCTGGTAGAATTTTGCACAGAGCATAACTTAATAATAGCAGAGATTTTGAATTTAATTGATGAAAGGAGAAAATACAAAAATGCAGTAAATGAAGCAGGCAAAAAGGAATACAAACGTCTCAAAAATGAGATCGACAGGAAGTGCAAAATGGCTAAGCCGGGATGGCTAGAAGACAAATGTAAGGATGCAGAGGTATATCTCATTAGGGGTCAGATAGATACTGCCTACAGGAATATTAAAGACACTTTTGGAGAAAAGAGAACCATTTGTATGAATATCAAGAGCTCAGATGGAAACCCAATTCTAAGCAAAGAAGGGAAAGCAGAAAGGTGGAAGGAGTATATAGAGGGTTTGTACAAGGGTGATGTACTTGAGGACAATATTATGGAAATGGAAGAGGATGTAGATGAAGATGAAATGGGAGATATGATACTGTGTGAAGAGTTTGACAGAGCAGTGAAAGACCTAAGCCGAAACAAGGACCTGGGAATAGACAACTTTCCATTAGAACTGCTGATAGCCTTGGGAGAGCCAGCCCTGACAAAACTCTACTATCTGGTGAGCAAGATGTATGAGACAGGCAAAATACCCTCAGACTTCAAGAAGAATATAATAATTCCCATCCCAAAGAAAGCAGGTGTTGACAGACGTGAAAATTAGCGAACTATCAGTTTAATACGCCACGGCTGCAAAATACTAACGCGAATTCTTTACAGACAAATCGAAAAACTGGTAGAAGCCGACCTCGGGGAAGATCAGTTTGGACTGCGTAGAAATGGAACACGTGAGGCAATACTGACCCTACGACTTATCTTATGAAATAGATTAAGGAAAGGCAAACCTACGTTTATAGCATTTGTAGACTTAGAGAAAGCTTTTGACAATGTTGACTGAAATACTCTCTTTCAAATTCTGAAGTTGGCAGGGATAAAATACAGGGAGCGAAAGGCTATTTACAATTTGTACAGAAACCAGATGACAGTTATAAGAGTCGAGGGGCAGGAAAGGGAAGCTGTGGTTGGGAAGGGAGTGAGACAGGGTTGTAGCCTATCCACGATGTTATTCAATCTGTACATTGAGCAAGCAGTAAAGGAAACAAAAGAAAAATTCTGAGTAGGAATTAAAATCCGTGCAGAAGAAATAAAAACTTTGAGGTTCGCCGATGACATTGTAATTCTGTCAGAGACAGCAAAGGACTTGGAAGAGCAGCTGAACGGAATGGACAGTGTCTTGAAAGGAGAATATAAGATGAACATCAACAAAAGCAAAATGAGGATAATGGAATGCAGTCGAATTAAATCGGGTGATGCTGAGAGTATTAGATTAGGAAATGAGACGGTTAAAGTAGTAAATGTGTGTTGCTATTTGGGAAGCAAAATAACTGATCATGGTCGAAGTAGAGAGGATATAAAATGTAGACTGGCAATGGCAAGGAAAGCGTTTCTGAAGAAGAGAAATTTGTTGACATCGAGTACAGATTTAAGTGTCAGGAAGCCGTTTTTGAAAGTATTTGTATACAGTGTGGCCATGTATGGAAGTGGCTTTTTAGGCACAGTAACGTCTCAGTCCTTCAATTTTTCCCTTAGAACGGTTTGTTGCTTTATTTTGTTGTGTTATTGAGTGTGCAGACTACTTTCTATAGCTTTTATAGTACGATTTCTACAGTATTTCTCTTTGATTTAGAAATGGAAAATCTCAAAAAATTTTATACAATGAAAAAGGCATGCAGTCATGGAGAAAGTCAGCAGTTTGTAGGGGAATGTTAATAATGATAATTACATGACAAGTTCTTCGACGAAAAACTGGAAAACTATTTCAGTCCTGGGGAGTGCACAGCAAATAGTGCAAATGTGATTTGTAATACAGATTTAATTTTTGAAAAAATAGGCAATATGTGTTGGTGGATTCAGTCAAATTGCTAACTAGTTATTCCACTGGAAAATTTGCGAGATATGTCCAAAGACTGCCTCTTTGGAAAAAAATAGTGCAGATTATGTCCAAAGACTGCTCTTTGGAAGAAGATAGGAAATTATGATATTGTTATTACTTTTAATGGTGGAATGGAGTGCAGACTAAAAGCTAGTGAGGGACCTAAAGTAATTATGGAGCTAAATATGATTTTTTTTTAGAATGAAGAGAAGCGGAGAATAATGTCCTCCAAGAAAGACAGAATTATCCACTAAGGAGCCAAGGAAAGCAGGAAAGTGGCTGAAACTTCAAACTATTTATATAGACAGTTTTCGTCCACAGAAGTCATCCTAAGGCTCCGTAAAGAATTTTTCAAACCTCGAAACTGGTTTTTCTTGGTTCATATATTTATAAAATGGTTTGCATGGTAGCTTTTCATTCATGAATCTTCTTACAATTTTTTTAGGATACTCTACTTTTATAGTCTACAACGTACATTTGAATTAACGCTGAAGATTGAAAACTTCTTAAGCTATGAATTTTTAATTTGTGTAAAAATGATACCCAAAGTAGTTAAGGAACTCAGTTTATTATTTAAAAAATTCAACTTCATGATTGTAGTGGATGTTCTAACTATGTATTATAACTAGAAAATACAGTGTGAATAAATGCAAAATTTTTATTGATTGTTTAGTTAGCAAGAAAACCATGAAAATCAACATTGTTGCGAGGTTAAATTCTAATAGTTAATTAAGACATTTCAATACTAGTTATTTAACCAAGTGTCTGTCTTTCTTGTTGCCAGTATGAGTACTTCTTCAAACAATAAATTGTCTTCTCTCTTTTTGAGGAACAAATGTTAGAATGCACCCCAAGTTGTCTGTACGATAACTGTATCTATCCCCTTAAGCCCAGTAACTGTGTCCTGTCTTCGAGGTCTCCACAAGGGTATCTTTCATCAGTACACCGCGAAACGACGCGTTTCCCACGCTATTTTGACCTACCTCCACGCAGAGGATGTTCGACTGTTGCCCTGACCAGCATGTTATCAAGATGTGTCTCCCAGGTTATGAGATGGCAAGAGACTACTATTGGTAAACTCTGCTGCAGAGTTGAAGCAGCTTGCAATGGCGTTCCCTTATCCACGATTCAATGTGATACACAGCTGAACTAGGACCATTGTTGCTGCCAGCGGTAGAAACCATGTGTACAAAAAAGCACATTCCAAATCACCTACATATTTGCTCATGTATTCATCGTGCTATACTGCGTCCACACAATGAGTGAGATTTATTTATTTGCTGTTGTTCTTGGTGCTGCAGTTTGTTGGCCATCAGTGTACATCAACGTATATGGGGGAGACCATGGTTATTTGGTGTAAGCGGCTAACTGGCAACAGCTTTTTATTTCCTGCCACAGCGGAGGTAGAGCGCTGTCAACGTACAAGTGGGAAGTGTATGTAAAGATGAACCATCCACAGTAACATCAGTCTTCTTGGTGGTGTCACGAAGGAAGGACTTCTGATTTACTGATTTTCTCAACGGTGAGTAAATTTCTTCATCATATATATATATATTGGTGAACCTAAGGAGCGAAATAAAGTGCCACTGATGATAATTTCGAAAGAGTGGTTGACTGTGGTTCCATGCATGTATCACAGTCATCTGTTTCTGCTGTCTGGGACTGTGTGGGATTCATTTCGTTTTTGGTATCCCTTTGTGTCTAGTTGGCATAGTTACGTATGGGGTCAGGTGGCATACCTATGAGAAATCACCCCATAGGTACTCCGGTTAACCCTTCCATTACTATTCCTTAAGAAAAAGACCATTTCCGTAAAAATAAATAAATAAATACACATCTCCCCAGACGAAATTCGCGCTTTATGCACAGCTGCGTAACGGCAGCAATCCAACGAAGGCCGAAAAAGGAAATTTGCTGCTACTCTAAGAGACAAATCAATCATTTCGAATCACGGCTGAATGAGCCAACAAGAACAAAAAGCCATGTACAGTCAAAAAGGGCGACATAGCTAAGGTTGATAATTCGAAGATGAAACAATCTTCCCATTCCCATTAAACGATCTGAGTTTTCTTCTGCGGTTTCTGACGATGGTATGTTAGACATTTTCTATGCCGAAAACGAGGAGACCTTCGCCCTCCTTAATGATAGTTCAGAAGTTAAAGAACATCTCCACGGCAAGACCTTTCACCCTCACTCTTCTGCTTAGACGATGGTTCTCATTTCACTGTTCCTACGAATCGTGTAGAACCTCAAAAAGATGCCACGTCGAACAAAACCAGTAACTAATCCCCCACATTCTCAAGTGTCTCCTGATCACCTTTAATTTAATGTAAATGACTCTGTTTGGTGAAGTACGATGTTCCTCCGTACCCTGGAAAGATTGTTGAAACAGATGGCAACGAGATTCATACGTCCACCAACGTCAAACAGCGGAAAAATTGGAGATGGCCAGCCGAACAGAAGTTGGTTGGTTGGTGGGTTTGGGGAAGACCAGACAGCGTGGTCATCGATCTCATCGGATTATGGAAGGATGGGGAAGGAAGTCGGCCGTGCCCTTTCAGAGGAACCATCCCGGCATTTGCCTGGAGTGATTTAGGGAAATCACGGAAAACCTAAATCAGGATGGCCGGACGCGTGATTGAACCGTCGTCCTTCCGAATGCGAGTCCAGTGTCTAACCACTGCGCCACCTCGCTCGGTGAGCAGAAGTACATACGACCAATGTGAGAGGGCCGTTGTGGCCGAGCGGTTCTAGGCGCTTCAGTCTGGAACCGGGCGACCGCTACGATAGCAGGTTCGAATCCTGCCTCGGGCATGGATTTGTGTGATGTCCTTAGGTTAGTTAGGTTTAAGTAGTTCTAAATTCTTGGGGACTGATGACCTCAGATGTTAAGTCCCACCCGCTCAAATAAATTAGCGCCTACATTTGTGATTCATTTAAAACATTGAGATAATTCTACATCATGTTCGGAAAAAACAGAACGCCTTGAACGACCAGAGATAGGACGTTCATGTTCACAAGACATGTACATTAGTATGTTCTGCAGAAATGACTGGCATTTGAACGTTGTCGGCCTGCGGGTTCAAGGTCAACATCCATATCGCAGCCACCACCACCTACTGGTAAAATGTGCATGCGGTTTTCGTTGCCCCTATAAACCGAAGGTAACAGACCAGTGTGACTTGAGCAGACGTACACGATGCCTCGCAGACGTATGCGCGAACCGTATCGTCAAATCAGCGAGTTTGAAAGAGGGCGCATTATTGACATTAGAGAATGTGACGCTTCCATCCGGAAAATTGCTGCTCGTGTGGGACGAAATGTTTCGGCAATTCAACGGCTGTGTGTAGAATGGTCCATGGAAGGCCATAGAACGCAACGAGAACACCCTCCGAAAAGATCGACACCTCATTTGAATTGCAGTGCAGAACACATCTGCTGTGGCGCCGTTTTTAAGACTTGGGGACTAATGACCAATGTTAAGTCCCATAGTGCTCAGAGCCATTTGAACCTTATCCAACAAGCCACTGTATAACGCATGATGGACGTCAGCTGGTACAAATAAACTTTCTGTCTCATTCTATTTGTTGTGACTTGGCAAGACAGCCAAGCCACTATGAGGTAGCCGAAAGGCACGCGTTTAAGCTCACGCAGGCTGGCGTGAGGTCTAGAACAGGTAAAGTAATTGAGACTAGCAAATAAAGTACGTAGCTGCTGGAATACTTAACTTTAATCCATAATTGGTGAACATCGGTCTGACGGTACATGCATCACAAGATAAATAGCAAATGATAATGGCGCCTTGCTAGGTCGTAGCAAATGACGTAGCTGAAGGCTATGCTAACTATCGTCTCGGCAATTGAGAGCGTAATTTGTCAGTGAACCATCGCTAGCAAAGTCGGCTATACAACTGGGGCGAGTGCTAGGGCGTCTCTCTAGACCTGCCGTGTGGCGGCGCTCGGTCTGCAATCACTGATAGTGGCGACACGCGGGTCCGACGTATACTAGCGGACCGCGGCCGATTTAAAGGCTACCACCTAGCAAGTGTGGTGTCTGGCGGTGACACCACACTATTGGTGTGTTGAGTGAGGGTAAAATGACTGTAAGTAAGCTATTGTATCCGCTTACGTAGCAGAGATAGCTAATTCGCACCTGTGTGTTGTCGCACGACCCGGGCGTCGTCGATCTGAATACTGTTCCTGCAACACATTGTCACACGATATAGGATGAAAATTCCAAACTTCTGCGCAATGTCTCACGGCGTGAGGAGTGTGACAACATCGATAGTGAGCCCTGTGTCTGATCCAGACGTTAAACCCGGCGGTCCCCCTCGGTGCTATTCGGGAAGAGGAGGCTATGTGCCACCATAAGGATTCACCCTCTCCTTTCTATTCAACTATGAAAACTCAAATACGACGCTACGCGGTACAAACGACTCTGTACAACCAGCCGCACTACACAAGGTTTGTTTGTGCAGTCGACAGAAAAGGTACTTTCAAGCACCAGGAAACAGGCGTTCCTGCGTTACTGAGCATGTGCAGCTACGATGATGTAGGAACCCCGTTCTCGATATCTGCTCTGTTCAAACGCTTTTCTGTTCGGAATTTCGTGTATACTGAGCCGTAACGTGACCATGTGCAAAACTGGGACATGGTGGCAGATGGGACATCTTGGGAAATGATCCAGATAAGGAATGGAAAACCACGAAACGGATCTTAGCACTCTGCAACTCAAAGTAACCTAATATTTTCCATCTTGGTGACTTAAACTAAAAATTTTTATGTGTTTTCTGCAGTACCATTATGTATCATTTCGAATCAGGTTTACATCTACACAGCACTGCAAAAAGCTAGTAAGAACGAACACAAATTTCTTGCAAAAACAAAAACAAACTTTGCTTGTGCATATCAGAACTAAGGACAACAGTCATTTCGTGACTATTTCAAACTGTATAAAAAAATTAACAAGGGTATCTGTAACTGGCAGTTAATATTCCACTCTAGAAATAAATATAAAGCCATGTGCTGAGTTACAGCAATAAAACACTGTGTTCTGCTAGTCTGTAATTTAGCAAAGAATGGTTGTCTGTAAATGTTGAACGAAAACATCACAAACTAAAAAAATAACGTCACGCCCAGAGGAGATACGAAACAAGTGTTGAAACATTTATTGTGATCAAAAACCTTCGTGGTTCCAAGGAAGGCAGATTTGTAAAAGGAATCATTTATTCTACTAAAGCTGTCAATATATTTGAAACAAAATAATTCATTCAGTGTTACTGACCAATTTTCCCTGCTCAGTCTACTTCAAGCGAACATTTCCGTATATTCGTACATGTATCACGTTAATAAGAGACATTACATTATGTCATAAATGAAACAGAAAATAAAATGCATAATTCGACTTAAAGTGCACATTCCTATGTCCAGATTCATTCTGAAGTATCTGGAATTAAGCTTTTCACTGTGGTCTTCGCAATGCCATTGTCATGGAGTACCACGGGTACAGTTTATCTTATTTGTTTCTTTATTACGGGATAATGCCATACGTGCGAGAATATGAAAATGTGCAGTGGGAAATGAGCAAACAGTTGAAACTAGCCAATGGTGTGGAATGAAATATTTAGTTTCAAATAAATTACTGCCCCGCAGAAAAGGACAGTTTATATTAATTAATTAACAAAAGCCAAATTTCTTTAGCAAAGCTAAAAAATAAGTTCATTGCTCTGCAAGACGGTTAGTACTTTATCAGATAATAACGTTGATATAAAATAAATTTAAATTAATAATGTATTATTTTAGTCTTCTGTAGTTATGTGAATGTAATTTAATTCACTTGATAGCACTTGTTTTCTTTTTATATGAGATCTGTGCACGAAGAGAAAACAGCAAAATCAAGCAACGTAATCGTGCGTCCCATTACAGCTCAGACTGCTCTGCGCATACGTGAGTCTGACATCTTGGGTGCGTCAGAAAAAAATTTTCGCCTAGCATCTGCCTGCTTCAACACACTCCTCAAATAGCGGACAACCATACTCCAGCCAGAAGCGGGAGAAGGCGCTAGTCAAACGCAACTTGAGCTCTGCGCATGCCCTTGAGTCCACCGGCAAGTGCTCAAATGAAACTACAGATTGACCCTTGCCACACCATCACAGGAGGAAGTAAGGCAACAGCGAACCACCTGCCCTAGGATATTGCCTAGGAGGGCAGTTCTAGAATCCTGCACCAGTACCAACGCTCTTTTCCTGAATATCGAACGTATTTTGCATTTGATATGCTTCTGTACTCGCCCAAAATCTCTCCCATTTTATTCCCGCAATCTTTTCGCGAGATATGAGACGCTGACATCACAATTGCAGCACAGTCTTCCTCGAATTCGGGTCCTCTGAATTTAACCCACAGGATTCACGACCACAGTGTTGTCTTTTTTTGTGAGTAGGCTTTTCGGCATGTGATGATTCTGAAATGTTCTCGGCTACTGCGACGGGTGGCCTCGCCGAAATTGTTCAACACTTCGGCAGACGGACTTGTTGCCATCTTCAGGCAAAATATACGTTCATTACGACCACCTGGGTAATCTTGCAAAAAATACACTGGCCATTAAAACTGCTAAACCAAGAAGAAATGCAGATGATAAACGGGTATTCATTGGACAAATATATTATACTAGAACTGACATGTGATTACATTTTCACGCAATTTGGGTGCATAGATCTTGAAAAATCAGTACCCATAACAACAACCTCTGGCCGTAATAACGGCCTTGATACGCCTGGGCATTGAGTCAAACAGAGCTTGGATGGTTGTACAGGTACAGCTGCCCATGCAGCTTCAACACGATACCACAGTTCATCAAGAGTAGTGACTGACGTATTGTGACGAGCCAGTTGCTCGGCCACCATTGACCAGACGTTTTCAATTGGTGAGAGATCTGGAGAATGTGCTGGCCAGGGCAATCTCGGTCGCGATACATTTTCTGTATTCAGAAACGCCCGTGCATGACCTGCAACATGCGGTTGTGCATTATCCTACTGAAATGTAGGGTTTTACAGGGATCGAATGGAGGGTAGAGCAACGGGTCGCAACACATCTGAAATGTAACGTCCACTGTTCAAAGTGCCGTCAATGCGAACAAGAGGTGACCGAGACGTGAAACAAATGGCACCCCATACCATTACACGTGGTGATACGCCAGTATGGCGATGACTAATACACGCTTCTAATTTGCGTTCATCGCGATGTCGCCAAACGCGGATGCGACCATCACGATGCTGTAAACAGAACCTGGACTCGTCCGAAAATATGACGTTTTGCCATTCGTGCACCCTGGTTCGTCATTGAGTACACCATCGCAGGCGCTCCTGTCTGTGATGCAGCGTCAATGGTAACCGCAGCCACGGTCTCGGAGCTGATAGTCCATGCTGCTGCAAACGTCGTCGAACTGTTCGTGCAGATGCTTGTTGTCTTACAAACGTCCACATCTGTTGACTCAGGGATCGAGCCGTGGCTGCACGATCCGTTACAGCCATGCGGATAAGATGCCTGTCACCTCGACTGTTAGTGATACGAGGCCGTTGGGATCCAGCACGGCGTTCCGTATTACTCTCCTGAACCCACCGATTCCATATTCTGCTAACAGTCATTGGATCTCGCCCAACGCGAGCAGGAATGTCGCAATACGATAAAGCGCAATCGCGGTAGCCTACAATCCGACCTTTATCATAGTCGGAAACGTGATGGTACGCATTTCTCCTCCTTGCGCGATGCGTCATAACAACGTTTCACCAGGCAACTCTGCTTGTGTATAAGAAATCGGTTGAAAACTTTCCTCATGTCAGCACGTTGTAGGTGTCGCCACCGGCGCCAACCATGTGCGAATGCTGTGAAAAGCTAATCATTTACGTATCACAGCATCTTCTTCCTGTCGGTTAAATTTCGCGTCTGTAACACATCATCTTCGTGGTGTAGCAATTTTAATGGCCGGTAGTGTATTACACCACTTGGGCGATGCCACCCGGCTGAATGCCCGATAACATTTCGGACGTCGATTTTCTTCTTTCTTAGAGTTCGCAGATGCCACTGTGCCCGCAGTGGAGCTGCCTTTCTCAACCACAGTGCTGATTTTCGGCGGGTATTTCTAGGTATCTGGAGGTACTTTCAGGCGCGCCTGAGGAGCACAGAGAGGCCCGTACTGCGAGTACCTCAGACAGCGGCGAGGCGCGCCTACAAAAGAGCCGGCGGAGCCCCAATAACGGGCCAGCCCGGGGCGGGGGCGGTGGGGGCGGCGGCGGCGGCCAAACTTTTGCGGCAGTTGTGTCGCCATGGCGACGGCCGAGCCGGAGCCGGAGCCCAGCCGCAGCCCGGCAGCCGGACCGCTCCGCTCCCATTTACGCTCTCCTGCCTGCGTGCCGCATTGTGAACGCTCAGAAAACTACCACCAGCTCCACGCATTTAATTTCCCAGTCAGATTCTACACCGAATTTCCGACTGAATGGGCTCCACTTCTATTTATAATGTACGACGCAGCCTTCAAGCATTTAACTGCTCCGATGCCTGCGACAAAAGGACCATCCTGTATAAAACAGGACAGAACTGTCCCATATTAGCTGACACGTATTCGCCTACCTACTGATCAAGAGCAGCCACGTAGACATGGCACTGCTAAATCAACGTTACAAATTTTAATAGTTTTGCTCGCGTACAGATCGATTACTAACTACACTGTGAAACAGAATTAAAGACGCAAAAGTTCGAAATTTGGTTCAAAAGTGCCAACAACGTTCCTGTGGAATGGTGCAAAAGCGTAGCGCTCTGCTACTTCACCGTCGGTGTCGGGTACACTTCAAACAGCAAGGTGTTGACACATGCGAGAAAAAGGCCAGAGCTCAGTAATTCATGGGGCGTGTAATGTGGGTCAGCATGTCACATTAGCACCAAATTTGACCAGAATTCTGCCCAACGCCACCTTGGACGTGTCACGTGATGGGAAGGTCGTCACAGTCTCTCTTACCCCCCTTTAAAACCTTCTTTTGACGCCTCTGCGCGGTCAGAACTGCAGACGCCGAGAGTTGAAATTACGTGGTTTTCTTCAGTGCGACCGCGGAAAAGATTTCGGACACCCAGCGGCTCAGAAGACATACGAAAACGCCTTAGGGGATAGAATAAAAGGCATCAATGAAACCATCTCGTTGCTTGGGCGTTTGTTACTACACATCTCGCGGTCGAAAACGACAGCTCGCAGTGCAATGAGCGACAGAACGAAGTTCTTGACAACCTTTCACACTGCTGACACCCCCTGGCGTTTCAACCCTTCTCTGAAGACATCAAAGACATTATGGGGCTGCATCGCGATTGCCCAGTTCGGCAAAAACCCTCGTCCGCACCCGCCCACCTTTACTGAGAATTTTAAAAATGAACTGCGCATAGATTGTCCGCATCAGTAGTCGTAGAGTTTGCGTGGCAGTTTGCTAACCGAAAGCTTAGGTTTCGATTCCTAGCTGGGTTGGACCCCCCCCCCCCCCCCCCACACCCCCAGAGACCTGGTGTTGTTCTTCCTTTTTTATCCTCGTAACTGACAAGAAAATAATGTCTATTGCGCGGCCGTATCGTCTTTCCATTACTCAGATGGCTGTAGGGGCACGAATCAAAAGACAACAAATAGAGAAAAAAAAATTTCTTTCCGGAGACAACCTGCAAAATCTACATCTACATCCATACTCCGCAAGCCACCTGATGGTGTGTGGCGGAGGGTACTTTGAGTATCTCTATCGGTTCTCCCTCCTATTCCAGTCTCGTATTGTTCGCTCAGTGCCGGCCGGGGTGGCCGAGCGGTTCTAGGCGCTACAGTCCGGAACCGCGCCACCGCTACGGTCGCAGGTTCGACTCCTGCCTCGGGCATGGGTGTGTGTGATGTCCTTAGGTTAGTTAGGTTTAAGTAGTTCTAAGTTCTAGGGGACTGATGATCTCAGAAGTTAAGTCTCATAGTGCTTAGAGCCAATTGAACCTTTTTTTTTTTTTTTTTTTTTTTTTTTTTTTTTTTTTTTTTTTTTCGCTCAGTGCTCGGTGCTCGTAGTGATAAGCCACCCCCCTTGACACATCTCTGATTCCAGTTGTCCGAGTCCAGGTACCTTGGACTACTTGACAGGTCTTCATTTTTAAAATTCTCGTTAAAGGTGGGTGAGTGCCACCGACGGTCTTGCGGAACTGACGACCCATTGTCGTTTTATTCACGCGTGTCTCAATCTCGCACCTCCTCCCACCCCCCACCCCCACTCGCAATGACGCGACAGGAGGACGTGAAACAGGGCAGCTGAAAAAGCATAAGCTCCCTTTGCTGTTTCGGAGCACGTTGAAATTTCGTCGAATGATTTTGAACGGTCCCTGATGATTCCATCCTGTAGACGAAAGCAAACCTTGCTGTCACGCTGCACTCCAAAGGGGTGCGATCACTTTCAATAGGAATACAACCGCACAATGTCTTCAAAGAAGGGTTAAAACGTTCCAGAGTGGCAGCAGTTATAAAAACTGTCAAGGACGTCGTCCGAATGCTTATAACCGTGGTTTTCGACCAGGAGATGTTGGGGAGAAGCGCCCCAAGGAAAGGGGTGGTTTCATTGACGCCCTTTATGCCGCTCCCTGAGGGGTTTTCGAGTTTATTCTGAGCGGTGGTGTGGCTAAAATGGTTTCCTCGGCCAGTCGTAAGAAAGCCACATTATTTCAACGATCGATGTCGCGGTTCTGTCCTATGCCGCAGATGCGTCAAAAGAAGGGGTGAAATGTGGATAGGAGAGCTTTTGAAGGCGCTCCCATCGTGCCACGCATCTACGTTGGTGTTGGGAAGAATTTTGGTGAAATGTGGTGCCTATGTGACATCATCAACCCACCTTACAGCTCATACGAATCTCTGAGCTTTGGCCTTTTATGTCCACATGTGAACACACGTTGCTGTTTAAAGCGTCGCCGAGCCTGAGGGTGACACCGCAGGATGCCACACTTTTTCACGAGCAAAGAGGTAGGTTGTAAACACCCTTCAGCCAAATTTCGAATTTGTGTATCGCAGTACGAGAGAGCTACGGGGCTACGAAAGATTGATCCTTTAAGCCTGCTGCGCAGTGTAGACAATTTCCGACGACCAGCAACCATATTCAGATAATACTTTCACTGTAATTAATCCTGAGGCATCAGTTACCAATTAGAGTGAAATTACGATCGAAATGTCGTTATTGGTCAACAGAAACCGGTTATCCATATACTGTGGGAAAGTATGTACAACACAAATCGCTTTGTCTTCTTCACTCGACACTATAGTACTTTGCAAGTACACTCTAAAACGAAAAAAACTCCGCACCACGAAATAATTATCTAAATGGGACGAAATTGGTAGATTCGGCTTGGAATCTCATTGATTGAAGTAGAATTATTTTTAGTGATGAGTCCCGCTTCGGACTTAACACCGATGACCAGCGTACACGTGTCTAGAGACACCTCAGACACTGGTTGGATACCAAACTGACTTTCGCTTACCACACGGCCCAACAACCAGGAGTGATCGTTTGGGATGCTGTTTCTTTTCATAGCAGGACCCCTTTGGTTCTCATCCGCGGCACCCTTTCAGCATAGCGGTACGTCTACAAAGTTCTAAGCACCGTTTTGTTGCCTTTCATGGCAAACCATCTTGGTCTTATATTTCAGCAAGATAATGCCCGCCCGCGCACAGCGAAAGCTTCTACTGCTTGTCTTCGTACTTGTCAAACCCTTCCCTGGCCAGCAAGGGCGCAGAATCTCTCTCCAACTGAAAACATTTGGAGCGTTAAAGGCAAGGCCTTCCAAACAGATCCGGATTTTTCACGATCTGACGCACCAATTGCGCAGAATTTGGCCCTCTATTCCTCGGAAGGACATACCAAAATTCTGACAATCAATGCCAAGCCGAATAACCGCTTGCATAAAGGACATAGGTGGACCAAAGCGTTATTAAGTCACTCAGTTAGTAAAGCTCTTTCTCTGGAAAATGTAATCATTTGTTCGTGTCTCTTGGTATATCGGACTAAAAGGAGGGATCGGTTGGTAGGATACATTTTGAGGCGTCAAGGTGTTTTTTAATTGAGGGAAATGGGAAGGAGGGTGGGGCAAAAATTGAAAAGGAAAGTCCAGGCTTGACTGCAGAAATCAGGTACAAGTGAATGTGGGTTGCAGTAGATTTACAGAGGTGAAGAGGCTTGCGCAAGACAGAATAGTATGGAGAGCTGCATCAAACCAGTTCTCGGACTGTAGACAGAAACAACACCGTAAATATCGATATCTCGAGTAAATAATGTCGATAACGAATGTCAGCAATCAATTTTTCACTCATCCTGTCAAATAAACGTAACAAAAGGTACTTTTAATAAGTATTTTAGTATTACAGTGATGTATGACAAGAAACAGAAAAGGTTCTACGGATTTTACATTTGTAAAACACCATATAAACACATGTGATAATTTGAGACAAGTGCAAAGAGAGATGAGCTACCCAGCGACAAATATTCAAATTTGCCTTTGACGTTAGTGAGCTGTGAAATTCCGTGTTTTACACTATCTAAAGATTTTTAGTTTTGTTAAAAATTACCAGCAGCATACATATTTGCACTGGTTTCCATCCATCCTGACCACTATGGAGCTGGAATTGTTAGAGAACAGAACTTTCCATAAGTGTTTCACAAGAGAATTGTTGCACAGCAGAATACCTTTATTGCGCAAGCTTAAAGTTTTTATTAATGTTTCAGGTGGTGAGATCGGAACGGATTAGGCTGAGCTGAATTGTTACGCTAATTGTTACGTCAGCATGTTGTACTGAAACGCAGTTATGTCAACATGGTGTACCGCCAATGCAATAGGCCCCAGATCCAGGTCAGACAAAAATATAAACACTACTGTACTACTTAGCAAGGCACTGTGAAGTAACACTATGTAACTCTGGAGCCTAGAACCACTACTAAATCAGACGTCGACAGAAAATCTGAGCTCGGCGGCCTAGATTCATTACTGAAATTATCACAGCGCGGCAAGGAGAGCTGACAAATCTGATACATTGGGACAAATACGGTCGTGTACTTAAAGCCACTGCATCATAGACAGAGCCTCAGCTTTTATATATAAAAAAAACAGCTTTCGGAGCACAAGACACACTCCGTCGTGCTGCCATTCTGTGTCAAAGAAACAGACAGAATGACAGTCTAAGTTAAACCACGACGAGTTGTTCAGTAGTGGCCAACCGCTACCTACTTCTTAACTTCAGTACCGGAGCAGTCAAACCTGATGCACACCACAGTTGTGGTTTGCTGCTGCTGTCTGCTGGATGAGAAGACTGGTGAGTGGCCAGCCCTAATTCCCCACTGGATCATCGCAGATGATGTCAAGCTGCCATCTTGGCGCCAACCAGTTGAGGCGCTTCCATGCAGCCTGCTGACCGACTCGTCAACAACTGCTGCAATCTTGGTCAATCCACGGTGGATGACCAGAGCCTCTCTTCACGATAACCAGCATCTTGGGCCACTGTTGGCACTTTAGCTAAGCGCAGGACAGGGTGATCATCGACAGCGTGGAGGTGATAACCGAATGGGGTCACTAAAGCATGTAAGGTGAGCAACGAATGCTTCGCCTGCTGCTGACGCTGCAACCTCACGACGTGCTGACGAGGCATCAGCATTCCTTCATGGTATGTTCGCCTTGCGCCCAGCCACTGTTGCAGCTAAGAAGAAGCTAAAACCTTTGTAAGCTTTGCTTGACAATAAAAGTATTTCTAGATAACTCCGTCACACTGACGCTGCCATGGGTGCACTGGATCACACACCACACTTCGCTCGAGCACCTGATTACAAGAGGACCTCAATGCCAGGGCGTGACATTGAGGTCGAGAAGTTCCTCTGAGGCGAAACATTTGTGTCACAGCGGCCTCAAGACTTCGATGGCAGTGAGGCTGCGTCTTCAGCACCATCTGGCAGTGCCAGCACAATTTGTATGTTGTGATGAGTGAATTCCGTTTCTTCATTAAACGTCTTCGTTCGAGTGAGGTGTGATACTGTGTGCTATGTCAATTCATAGTGATATCAGCAGCAGCCTTGTTCAAGCAGAGGAGCCTGTTGTTGTGTCACTATTTAGAGAAACTTATTTAGTACTAGCGCGACGCAAGTGAATAACCTTTCTGGGAATGAGTTGCTATTTACCAGGCCGATGCCATTTACCGAGCGAAGTGGTGCAGTGGTTAGCACACTGGACTCGCATTCGGGAGGATGACGGTTCAATTCGGCAGCCGGCCATCCTGATTTAGGTTTTCCGTGATTTCCCTAGATCACTTCAGGCAAATGCCGGGATGGTTCCTCTGAAAGGGCACTGCCTACTTCCTTTCGCATCCTTCCCTAATCCGATCTTATGGTCCGTCCCTAATGACCTCGTTGTCGACGGGACGTTAAACACTAATCTCCTCCTCCTTCCACGCCATTTATGTATGGCACTTGTAGAAGAATTTTGTGTGTGGCACAGATTTCTTCTGATTACCTTTGATGATACTCCAGATGGATTAGTGTGTAGTTATTGTCGATGTGCTGAGGTACAGTTTCTTCTACTTTTCTTTTTGTTTTGTTGTCTAAGTGATAGCAGTAAGTTACGCAAAGTGACAACACATATTTTGCTACCACAGGTGAGATTTTTGCCTCTTTCACTGAACAGGTGCAAATTTTAACAACGTTAAATTCACAGCAACAGCAACAGCTAGAAAAGGAAAAGTTACGTAGGGAAGTAAACGCATTACAAGCTGTAGTTTAGCAATTACATTCGTGGTCTGACAGAGCAAGACAGCGGTATGTGTACTGTTCCATGCTTCTTTCGATCCTTCAGCCACTGAGCTAATAAACCTGACGTAACTGCATTTATTGACAATATAAGGGTGACAGCCGCAATAAGTGGTTTGTCAGACGGAATTACTTTCTGTGTAGCTAAATTACGATAAACCGACGAAGCAATGACATATGCGCTGTACCATGAAGTTCTGGGTAAAGCGGAAACATTTCAGCAGTTGTCTGATGAGAACAACATTATCAGAAACTGAAGAGCATAAGGTTTTTTCGAGAAAAATTTGCGATCGGTGGAGACCTTTTCAGATGGGATACGAAGGGTCAACACACATATATACCAGCTGACACAAAATGCAGAGGCAGATAGAATCTTGCTCTCGGAAGCCGAAAATTAGAATTTATATGCATTCTTACTTGGTATTACTGTAGAGTTGTCACGTAGTGTGAGAATGAAACTCAAGGGGATTTAGCTGCAATTCTTAGGGTCGCGACGGAGCAGGTATAGACTACCTTGTCTTTTCTACAGAGGTAAAATGTTATAGATGCCGAAGTAAAGGGCACATACGGAATCAGTGTCAACATCCGGGTTGCTGTAAGTATGGCCAGTGGAACACCGGGCACAGGACTGCGGAAATAATGGGAAGGGAAGAAACAGCAACAGAAGCAGCCGTTAAACGCAAACTGGAGTGCCTTCCTTCGCAATAAACTGATAAATACTTGTTTTTTAAAATAAAAGTCCGTTTCATTTACAAAACAAGCAAATGGGACTGCTTTTCACACAAGTAAGCATTCCCACTACCAAGTGACAGTGCGCAAATAGAAGCATTACTACAGTTCATGGATTTAATAATATGAAGCTCCTCTGCCTGCAACACTACTTTCCCTGCACTGTACACCTACAAATGACGAGGTGACGGTGTATAGGACGCTGTATCGCGTAGCTAGACATCTTCAAGCTGTAATGGAAGAGTTTATAGATCAACAGTTACCAGCCCATGGGGTATGAATATTATCGCCATGACAAGAAAATCCACATATTTCCCTAGGAAGTACAGGTCGTGTTCTGATTATCACTACTTAAATCCAAAAATTGTGACAGATGTATATGCGATCCCCATTATTACAGAAACATCAGACAATCTAGGCAGTGCCAGTACTTTACAGAAATGGATGTGGATCGTAGATGCCATAAGTTGGAGGTAGTTCCACAAGATAGACCAAAGACCACCTTCACAGTCACATGGGGACATTACCAGTACGAACAAACGCCATTTGCGTTGAAAAACACACCAGCCGCATTCCAAAACTTATTGAATAGTAGACAGAATGTAAAGCTTCTAGACCACTTTTCCAAACTCGTAAAATTTCACAATTTCGCAAAAAATATTCAATAAATCAGGAGAACAGCATGAAAACGCGTGAATTTACCTAAACTCAGATTTTAATAACAAAAAAAGTGAAATCCATATGAATGCAAGACAATAGTCATTTCTTTAAGCATTTTAACTGTTATCTCGAACATTTTTCATAGTTTTTCGTGCGTTTTCATCATTTTTCATTTATTTTACTATTTTTTACTATTTCCACCATTAATGTCAAATATGTGTTTCATCTGTCTACACATATCTCAAAACTTCCAGGGGAAAATAGTGGAATTTCAAGTAAAAAACAACTAAAAATATTTTTAAAACGTATAAATATTTAAATTTTTTAAATCATTTCCTTATTTTCAACTACTTTTTCATTATGTGTATAAGAGAATGGAAAAACTTAGTAAAACAAGTAACATTTGTCTCATTTCTCTCACTTACTTACTTTCTTAAAAATTTTATATTAACAAATATTTTATTCTATATACACAGGCCTATTCAATGTTTTAGAAGAGTTAAATAATTCTGAACATTAACTATAGTTTAAAAGAAACATCAAACATGTTATCTGTTAAATCTATGGAAATGTTAATTATCATATACACATTCTATATTGAGAATTTTTTCAAATTTCAGTGATGTTATAAGTTCAAAAGATGATAATGATGGTTGAGTGTATAGCTTATGAATCAAAGAACATATAAATGACCGATGTTAAATTTTTTTAGTTTATTGCAGAAATTTCCACCTGTTTAGCTGAGTGATCACATGTTTGCCTAGCATGCAGCAGGCCCAGCTTCGATTCTCATCTGGGTTCCAGATTTTCTCTGCTTTTGGACTGGATGTTGTGTTGTTCTCATCATCATTTCATCATCACTGCTCTACAGGTCACCCAGTGTGGCACCAACTGAAATAAGACTTGCAGCTTGGCAGCCATCCTGTTTTGATTGCAGACCTGTGTTCTCAATTTCTTCCAACTATCCATGTAATTATAGGGATAAACACTCTATTAAATACTAAGTATACAAGATTCCTTGCAAAAAAATTTCTAATGGCTGCTATTTGATCCTTTTTTCTTTTAATGATAATTTAACAGGTGCAGAACCCATTAATTTAAATCTATCAACAAATCTCATTTTTCTAATTTTCTGTTGTCTTACCGAAACTAATGTAACGCCCTTCATTGTTAGGTATTATCTATTTCTTTTTCATCATAATCAAGTCCTTTATGAACAAATGAGTATCATATCCTGAAAGATAATGTAAACAAACTGGTACAAAACCTGGATGCTTTACTTGAACCATGGACCTTGCCATTGGTGGGGAGGCTTGCATGCCTCAGCGATAAAGATAGCCATGCCATAGGTGCAACCACAATGAAGGGGTATCTGTTGAGAGGCAATACAAACGTGTGGTTCCTGAAGAGGGGCAGCAGCCTTATCAGTACTAGCAGAGGCGAAAGTCTGGATGATTGACTGATCTCGCCTTAACACTAACCAAAACAGCCTTGCTGTGCTGGTACTGTGTATGGCTGAAAGCAAGGGGAAACTACAGTCATTTTTCCCTAGTGCATGCAGCTTTACTGTATGGTTAAATGATGATGATGTCCTCTTGGGTAAAATATTCAGGAGTAAAATAGTCCCCCATTCGGATCTCTGGGTGGGGACTACTCAGGAGGGCGTTGTTAAAAGGAGAAAGAAAACTAGCATTCTATGTCAGATCCCTTAAACGGACAGGTAGGTTAGGAAATTTAAAAAGGCAAATGGATAGGTTAATGTTAGATACAGTGATAATTAGTGAAGTGGTAGGAGGAACAAGACTTCTGGTCAGGTGAATACAGGTTTATAAATACAAAATCAAATAGGGCTAATGCAGGAGTAGGTTTAATAATGAATAGGACAGTAGGAATGCGGGTAAGCTACTACAAACAGCGTAGTGAACGTATTATGGTGGCCAAGATAGATATGAAGCCCAAATCTACCACAGTAGTACAAGTTTATATGCCAACTAGCTCTGCAGATGATGAAGAGATTGATGAAATGTATGATGAGATAAAAGACATTGTTCAGATAGTGAAGGGAGACGAAAATTTAATAGTCATGGATGACTGGAATTCGATAGTAGGAAAAGGGAGAGAAGGAAACGTAGTAGATGAATATGGATTGGGGGGAAAAATGAAAGAAGAATCCGCCTGGTAGAATTTTGCACAGAGCACAACTTAATCATAGCTAACACTTGGTTCAAGAATCGTGAAACAAGGCTGTATACATGGAAGAAGCCTGGAGATACTAGGAGGTATCAAATAGATTATATAGTGGTAATACAGAAATTTAGGAACCAGGTTTTAAATTGTAAGACATTTTCAGGGGCAGATGTTGACTTTGACCACAATCTGTGGGTTATGTACTGTAGATTAAAACAGAAGAAACTGCAAAAAGGTGGGAATTAGAGGAGATGGGACCTGAATAAACTGTAAGAACCAGAGGTTGTAGAGAGCTCCAGGAACAGCATTAGGGAACGAATGACAAGAATGGCGGAAAGAAATACAGTAGAAGAAGAATGAGTAGCTCTGAGAGACGAAATAGTGAACGTAGCGCAGGATCAAGTAAGTAAAAAGGTCAGGATAATAGAAAGCCTTCGGTAACACAAGAGATATTGAATTTAATTGATGAAAGGAGAAAATATAAAAATGCAAATGAAGCAGGCAAAAAGGAATACAAACGTGTCAAGAATGAGATCTACAGGAAGTGCAAAATGGGTAAGCAGCGATGGCTAGAGGACAAATGTAAGGACTTACAGCCACATATCACAAGGGGTAAGATAGATACTGCCAACAGGAAAATTGAAGAGACCTTTGGGGAAAAGAGAACCACTTGCATGAATATCACGAGCTCAGATGGAAACCCAGTCCTCCGCAAAGAAGGAAAGCACAAAGGTGGAACAGGTATATAGAGTGTTTACACAAGGGCTTTGTCCTTGAGGACAACATTATAGAAATGGAAGAGAATGTAGATGAAGATGAAATAGGAGATATGATACAGCATGAAGAGTTTGACAGAGCACTGAAAGACCTAAGTCAAAACAAGGCCCTGGGGGTAGACAACATTCCATTAGAACTACTGATAGCCTTGGGAGAGCCAGGCCTAACAAAACTCTACCATCTGGTCAGCAAGATGTATGAGACAGGCGAAATACCCTCAGACTTCAAGAAGAATATAATAATTCCAATCCCAAAGAAAGCAGGTGTTGACAGATGTGAAAATTGCCGAACTATCAGTTTAATAAGTCACGGCTGCAAAATACTATCGCGAATGCTTTACAGATGAATGGAAAAACTGATAGAAGCCTACCTCGGGGAAGATCAATTTGGATTCTGAAGAAATGTTGGAACACGTGAGGCCATACTGACCCTACGACTTATCTTAAAAGAAAGATTAAGGAAAGGCACACTTACGTTTCTAGCATTTGTAGACATAGAGATAGCTTTTGACAATGTTGACTGGAATACTCTCTTTCAAATTCTGAAGGTGGCAGGGGTAAAATAGAAGGAGCAAAAGGCCATTTACAATTTATACAGAAATCAGATGGTAGTTATAAGAGTCGAGTGGGATGAAAGGGAAGCAGTGGTTGGGAAGGGAGTAAGACAAGGTTGTAGCCTATCCCCAATGTTATTCAATCTGTATATTGAGCAAGCAGTAAAGGAAACAAAAGAAAATTCGGAGTTGGACTTAAAATCCATGGAGAAGAAAACTTTGAGGTTCGCCGATGACATTGTAACTCTGTCAGAGACAGCAAAGGGCCTGGAAGAGCAGCTGAACAGAATGGACCGTGTCTTGAAAGGAGAATATAAGATGAACATCAACAAAAGCGAAATACGATAATGGAATGTAGTCTAATTAAATCAGGTGATGCTAAGGGAATTAGATTAGTAAATGAGACACTTAAAGTAGTAAAAAAGTTTTGCTATTTGAGGAGCAAAATAACTGACGATGGTCGAAGTAGAGAGGATATGAAATGTAGACTGGCAATGGCAGGAAAAGCGTTCCTGAAGAAGAGAAATTTGTTAACATCGAGTATAGATTTAAGTGGCACGATGTCGTTTCTGAAAGTATTTGTATTGAGTGTAGCCATGTATGGAAGGGAAACATGGACGATAAATAGTTTGGACAAGAAGAGAATAGAAGCTTTCGAAATGTGGTGCTACAGCAGAATGCTGAAGATTACATCGGTAGATCACATAACTAATGTGGAGGTATTGAATAAAATTGGGGAAAAGAGGAGTTTGTGGCACAACTTGACTAGAAGAAGGGATCAGTTGGTAGAACATGTTCTGAGGCATCAGGGGATCACCAATTTGGTAATGGAGGGCAGCGTGGAGGGTAAAATCGTATATTTAATAATACAACAGAAATAAATACAGGTCAAGATGGGATATTGGACTTGGAGATTGATGTTAATGCACCAAAATATCCAGTAGACGAAGTTGGTCACTCATTAGGTCTAGAATATACAGATGGTTTTGGGCCTATAATATCATAATGGAACAAACTTAAATTTATACAAGATGTTATTGATGTTATTCAAAAATTATTTGGTAAAATATTAGCACAGTTATCTGTAATGAAAAGCGACACCAGTTCTGTCATTTAGACCAGTTGAAGCAGTTCGATTTTACATCAAATATGAATACCGATCACTTTTTATTCATGAACGGATTTCATATATTTTTATCAGAAATGGGTGTGGATACAATAAAAAACGTTAAGGCAGTGTTAATAACTGGTTGATTAACATTTTTATCACAAAATGAAGGTTGTAGTAGGTACTGGGAGATGAAGAAGCTTGCACAGGATAGAGTAGCATGGAGAGCTGCATCAAACCAGTCTCTGGACTGAAGACCACAATAACAACAATGATGTCATGAGTATATATATAGACCATCATGACAAACGTTTTTGTTATTTTGTGAATAGTTATGTCTACGTAATGAACATGTTTTTGCTTTATTATATCTTGATTGTTCTTCAGATTTTAATGAATTCATTTCTTCGATGTAGAATATAGATTACTAATTTCTTCAACTTCCTTTTTCATATATTGGATAAACTGTTTATGACTATTTGATTCTTTGTATAAAACCAGATTTTTATAATATCTATTCATATATTTAATGTTATAAACAAAACCACTGGTTTATGTTTCTGAAATTTCTTTGATTATAAATTTTCTTGATCAGATTGACAGTGATCCATTTTTAAACATAAACTTTCAAAATCAGCATAATGAACAAAAATGACTATCAGAGTATTTCGATAAAACTTTTAGAGGCTTATTTAGTGAGTAACTTGGAATATGGCTACCTAACTGTTCTTTATTGTTAAAGCAATAAACACATATCACAAATGAACATTTTGTTAATTGAGTTGAAGCAAGTCTAATTGAATCTTTTGTTCAACAGTTATGTGTTCTATTTACTATTAAAGTATAATAAAGCGAAATGTTATTCTCTCTTGCAACTAGTAACTCTTAATGGATATTAATTGATATTTCTCATCAAATGAATAAATTTACATTAATGTTACGCTCAGTTTTAGAAATGTTACCAGGTGAAATGTGAAATTTAAATTTATGAAACTTCTGATCAGAAAAGACTCCAACATTTTATGTTTCTTAACTCTATCCACAAGGTCATTTACTGGATATAATGCAAATTTTATAGACTATGGAAAATATTTAATCATTATTTTTAACAGTAACACAAGCTTCTTTATTTTTTATTTCTCTGCTAATTCTACATGAGATGAACCTCTTAATGAAATATCTATGTTAATTGCTAGTTGTAATCCACTAACGCAATCTACATTCCAATCAGATCATCTGGCTCAAAAATTAGACATTTGTTATATAATTTCTTTTCTTCTCACATTTATAACATTTAATCGCGTCTTTTACTTACACAGACTGAATCAGTGAGTGAAAATTTATACCATGCCCATCAATCGACCTTGGGTCTTCTCCTTGCTAGACAGTTCACACAACTACACAGATTTTCCTGGCATGCCTTCCTCCTCGATCCAAATCCTCACTGCCACCCCAGTATACAAATTCACTCTCTCAGATACAAACAGAAGTGCTAGGGCCCCTGATGTTCTAAAATAGCACCTTAACATTGAACAGAAATGGAGGTCCCAGTCTGAAAACCAGAAGCAGTTATTTATACAAATGAACTGACGACTTAGAGACATTACTAATCTCATACAATTATGATTTTATGTATATATGATCAAGAAGCGAGTTAATGTTTCTATCAAGGCCGGGAATTGAACCGCAGTCTACTGCTAACTAAGCAAGTGCGTTAGCCACCAACCCATCTTGCCACAGCAGTTCCCACAAATGAGACAACAATAAATTTATATAGTTAACCAAAAACATAATTTTAGATTTATAATTTTTAATTTTTTAAACTGTGTTCAAGTTAATTTGTACACTTACTTGAATGTTTCTCTTTAGATGTGATAATTAATATATTTGTTTGTTAGCTCTGGTGAATTTGAACTTCATTCTGATAATTTTATAAGTGGTTTTTTTTGTACAGTTCTGAATATAGCTTTTACATTGCCATGTTTGGCTTTTATTTCTTTTCTGTAAATTCTTCATACTCATAGATGTATATCCTTAAAAATAAAATATTTCATTAATATACTAGAATACCACTTTAATTCTTACATACAATGAGGAAGAATCTCTACTTATAAATCCACATACTTTATATTTGCATTTACATTCATCCTATTCTGCAAAGAAAAATTCATTAAAAAGTAAATCATTAAAAAATAAAAATGTCCCACATAAATATGTGTTTTACCATTTAATAAAAAATTTTGATGTAATCCTTTATAATGTTTTATGTAATATATGTAAATTTATCATACATATCATGTTATCAACAAAATAAAACAACTTCAACATTTCGTCTTTGATATCCTACAAGTTTTTTTATAAACTTTGTGATAAAAATGTTAATCAACCAGTTATTAACATTGTTTTAACGTTTTTTATTGTCTCCACACCCATTTCTGATAAAAATATATGAAATCCGTTCATGAATAAAAAGTGATCAATATTCATATTTGATGTAAAGATCGAACTGCTTCAACTGGTCTAAATGACAGAACTGGTGTCGGTTTTCATTACAGATAACTGTGCTAATATTTTACCAAATAATTTTTGAATAACATCAATAACATCTTGTATAATTTAAGTTTGTTCCACTATGATATTATAGGTCCAAAACCATCTGTATATTCTAGACCTAATGAGTGACCAACTTCGTCTACTGGATATTTTGGTGCATTAATATCAATCTCCAAGTCCAATATCCCATCTTGACCTGTATTTATTTCTGTTGTATTATTATAATATCTGAAAAGTGCATGAGCTAACATATTACTTTAGCTGTCTAATTGTCTTGGACATAGAATATTTCTTTCAGTTTCATATTATGCACTCACCTCCTTTTGTAATTAAAGTATCAGAGTTATTGCTATTGCTATTGCTATCATTAAAAGAAAGTCGTTTTTCGTTGCGACATAATTTTCTCTCCAAATTCCAGTCACCAACTTTCTCCTTCGAATGCGAAAATATTTTGTTGACACCAACCTACATAGGGAGGAACGATCACTATGATAAAGTAAGGGAAATCAGAGATCGTATGGACTGATATAGGTAGTCATTCTTTCCATGTGCTATACGAGATTGGAATAATAGAGAATTGTGAAGGTGGTTCGATGAACCCTCTGCCAGGTACTTAAATGTGATTTGCAGAGTGTCCATGTAGATGTAGCTGTAGATGTAGAGTATCAATATAGTTTTGGTACAAATTAAATGCTATTTCTGTTACTTGCATTTGCTCCTCTGTAACGCCAGTTTATAAATTTTTTATTCCATTTACACATATTTCTACAATAGCTTTCAAATAAACCTTTTACACTGCATCAAAGTATAGTCATACAATTTTAGGTACCCTCTCCTTATTCACTATTTAATTTGAGATTTAATGTTGAATGGAATAACATAATTTTTCTTGGAATACATTATCACTCACTTGCCACCTTAAATTATCTGCTATATCCAAGCAACCATCATTAGTTAAATACTTAATTGCTTTACTCTTATCATTCACAGCTAATATTTTTATCAGCAACAGTGGAAGTATCTTAATTTATAAATAGTTAAAATATAATAGATACAGCTAAAAAACATTAAAGGAAAAAATTTTTCTACTAAAAGTTTTTTCTAATAAATGGCGTCATTCATAGACATCATCAACATCAGACTTTCATATAATGGCAAGCAAGTGTTAATTATTATTGATGATAAAATTATCAGTGGTTTATAGCTAAATATGTTGTTGATATGTTGCAATATAAAAAAAACTTATTTAGTATTGATGATGATAACAAAATATATTGCAAAATTTAAACTCCTCCAATATGTAGGTATCAAAAGTAAATGAAACATCACACATATGTGTATTGCACTAGGCTTATATTCTCTTTTGTCATTTAGAAAATGAAGCTAAAAGTATGAAAACTGGGTAACTAGTTTTGTTTTGTTAAAATTGTAAAAGTGTTTAATGTAAATCATAAAAAGAAAAAAACATACATTTGAATCTGAAAATAAACTAAATAACCAGAGGTATTTAAATAGAAGCAGAAACAAGAAGTAAATGAAAACATATTAGGTTTAGTAGGATTAATAGAAAAAATGTGAAAAATATAACAGAAAGATATCATGTATATTGGTAGTATGAAACTGTTTAAAAGATAATTTTTATTAAAGTTGATGTCAAAATGAAAAATAAAATTAAATCTATATATGCTACATATTCTACTGCTGAACATTCTGAGAATATGTTAGAGTATTATAACATAAAATATTTTGTTTATTGTGGTGTAAATGAAGAACTGTTTAAGTCAGATTTTAAAATGCATAGGAGGGAATAAGACAGGGAGTTGTTTAACATGAATTTTAATGATATGAAATATTATTTAGATATCATTGTTCGCAAAGAGAATAATATTTTTTAAATAAATTAAATTAAATGATTTAGAACTTAGGGATAAGATATTTAGTAATATTTTGATATTCTCTCAGAAAATGGGGCAATTGTCATCTCTAAAACTTTCAACTACAGTTAACAAAGTAACTGATAAAATTGTGTCACCTGATCACAGTGAAGGAGAAATAAAACAGTATGCTAAAACGTTTTCAATCTGTCCTTACAAAGATAAAATAATAAGAAGTATTGAACAGCTTTATATGACAATGGTTACATAATAAACAAAAAGAGACATATATTCAACTTAACTAAAGGAATACTAGGTGATAAAATTAAGGGTTTATATTAGTCTGTCATTTGCATAAACATAATAAGTACACATATGATCACCATTTGGATTAAATAAAAGCTGATGCAATTATTGTTCAACTGATTTAAAAATGAAGATACATAAGTCCAAACTTCAGCATCAGCATCATGATAGCAAGTAGATAGAATTATTTAAAGTTCAAAATGCTACAGTTTAACGAAAAACTTTTTTAATAAAATAATTTTATGTTTATTTCTCCAACTTTTTTGTATTATCACTTCATAACCATTCCACATAAACTTTATCTTTATTTATATCGCTTTCTCTGAAAGATATATATTCGAACGTTTTATCTTTTGTTACTCTCACTCATAAAATTGTCCACTGCTGTCTTTCAATGGCCATGTATTTGGATCTGGAAGTATACCATCTTCAATCTCAAAAATTCGTTTTGACTAGTTTTGAGCCTGGCTTTAATAATCCCTTTTAATTTGCTTATTCACATTGCACCTCCTATTTTTAATTTTGAATTATAATCATTAGACACAGTTTTAGTCAGATTTAAATTAAATTTATCTACACATTTGTTTCATTTTTCTTCCAAACAATTCTATTATTTTATTTTTTTTAACTTAATGAACCCACTTGTAATTACCTAGAAGAGCAAAACTTTTCCACCGTTTCCTTTCAATGTTCTCCTAAATCTTTCATCAGTAGACGCCTTTCATTCTGTAAAAGATGACTAATAGTTATTGTGATATTTTCATTAGTTCTTAAAAAACTTCACCATCAAATTCTTTTCCATTATTGGTTTATACATTTATTGGAGATCTTGTAACCAAAATTTTTTGAAACATATCTGAATCATTCTTGTAAGTTTTATCTTAATTTGGAAAAGCCCAAGCAAATTTAGAAAAAACAACACTCATAGTTAATAAGTATTTATAGCCTATGTTTATTTCTGAAATTCATTTTTAGTTGAAGTGATTCCTACTAATTTTAATTGCTATGAATTGTCTGACACAAGTGAAATTTACTCATTGAATTACATAATTCATTAGGAATTTCTTCATGAACATTTACAAACTTTGCAATAAATTTGCGTTTTTCAGTCCTGCAAACTGCACAAATTACTGCAGTCCTCTATCATCTATTTTTTTATATTTCTTTGAGGATGATGAGTTTCAGTAAAGTTTTTCCATTTCAGACACCAAAGAATATTTTCCAGGTATATAGATCCAATTTCACCAAATAAAATTACTTTAAATCTAGTGTTATAGTTCGAAATGTGTCTTTAAATACTGAAGTTAGATAATTTAATTGATGAACACATATTGATTAATTATTATTATTGATTTAAGGTGGATTATCACATAAACTTATGTTAAAATGTTGTTAATATTATTACCAAGAAAAATGATGTTTTTTAATGTAGAATAATATTCAAAATTATACATACATTAATAATTTCCTGTTATAAATAAAAATTCAAATATATTTTTTACATACATATTTCTTTCTAGAACATCAACAAAATCTTTTGCACAGACCTCTAATTCTCTTTCTAAAGTATTAATTTCTCCCATTAGGTGTGTTACAAGGACATAATTATTTGTATGAAGCTGATTATTTTTTATATGTGTTTTGGATTTATAGTTATTAAGCTATGTTAAATACTTGTGTAAATGCGTTTTGTAACTAGATTGATGAAATCATTCACTAAATAACTTATTGCTAAATACCACTTTATTATTAGTTGGATCATTTACATCGAATGCTCTGCTATCATTAAAATCATTTTAACTGATTTTTAATTTTAAAATAATGCTTGATTCGCTATGAAACTGCTTACAGAAACCTTTTATTTTGGGTCAAACCCATTTTAATCTTTTTCTCGATTTTTCTTAGACTCCTAATTTTTTTCTTCCATTATTCTTCCATTTATCATACTTCCAAGCTCTCCATTCCTTAAACTCAAAATATTATTCACCATGAATTGTCATTAATCTGTTGATTAAATCTGTAACATCATTGATCCCAAACATATTCAGTTCATTTTTCTGTACATTTATTATTAAATCATCACCTTTCTTCTGACTCTCCAAGTAATCTGTACGTGATCATACGTTTCCTGCTGCTAATTTTGGAAAATAAATGGCAACAATTTCTTTTATTTCATTATTGCTTTTAATAACACCACTTGGTTTAATTTTATTTGGACTCTTCTCAGAATATAGAGTTCTTCAATCAAACAATATTTCTAAATAATTTGATATATCAAATTATTATTTACTTGGTCTATAGTAATATGTTTTTAATTAAATAATTCATTAACCCATCTGTACCTTCAAATTGTCTGTCACCAATAATTAAGTACATTTAAGCATACCAACAGCTATTAATCCAAAAGCTGTACCATCACTACGATTAATATTCTCCATCATTGTTTCACTTATATTTATTTTTTAAGAAATCTTGTGTCATTGATTCGCTTAATGTATAATCAATTGATGGTATATCTTCAAATTTTTGTACATATCGATGATAAGGAACAATTCGTTTTCCAATTTCTGTCTTTTCTTCAATAGCTTTCAGAACATTATCATCTAAAACATCAATTTATTGTGTAACTAGTTCGATTACATCATTAACAGACTGATCTTTTGTATATTTCTCATATTCTGTTCTCAGTTCTTTCTTTCACGTCAAATTCTTCACCATATTTTTCCCATGTCGCTTAGCCTGCTTAACTACTTCTGGATCATATTTGCCAACATTTAATTAGAATAAAAAACGTTACTAATATGTTTCTAGTGATTAATGTTGTACTCATGTTTAATGTTTGGACAGTTAATAACAATCTGCGCAATTATATTCTTAGATTTATAACAATTGATATGGTAAAGTGTTTTACATTGACGAAAAAATAACAACCACATGTATCTGGACCATATTTAATTTCATTATTAGGCTATGGACAAGTGTATAATGATGTCCAGTTTTACATAATGTTTCATTTTCTTCTAAATGATCAATGACTTCTTTCAATTTGTCCTTATGTTTATGGATAATATGATAAGCATGGTTGATTAACAGGATTGTAATGTCGTTTGAAAGCCTTTTGATATAGGTAAACATCATTAGTCATGTAGTTAGAGTTTCCTGTTATTAATTTTAATGCAAAAATCTGAATGTAATATTTACTACATTTTTCTTTAAATGTTGAAAATTACAATATCTGTCAATAAACTAGTGGTAAAAATGATTATAATCTGTATCATCTTATTTAAATATATTTAAGAAACAGAGATATCTCTCACCAATTCGTCAGGTAGTTTTGAATATGTTTTAGCTAAATGTAAACAATCTATTCCTCTATTTCCACCTGTAGTAAACTATTCCCTAACTACAGCCTGATTTCCAAGACCGAAATCATCAAATAGAGCTCTGAATCATCTTTACACTCAAATGGTGTTATTATTTCATCATTATGTTCAGCAAAAATCATAATATCCTATTTAAATTTTTTACACATATTCACAAACTCCTGATATTGTGGCCAATTTATAGTTTTAGAATAAACATGTAATTGATTGATTTTATCCCAGTGTAGCTGCCCTGGAACTAAAATAAGATTATCGATCATTTGTTTTTCCACAATCAGTTGTCCCAATTAATGCCTGCAGAACTAAACTAGTTAGAAATGTACTATGTTTATTGTTTGATTTCATCATGTCAAATTCTCATTTTTGGCCCCCAGTTTGTTTTTATATAATTAGTAATAATTTATTAGCAATAAATGAGCCACCTTGTAGTTAAGTGATAGTCCATGAGTTGTAAAAAAATGATTAATGATGTCTATAAGATCTAGCTAAAAAAAGTTGCACTAGTTGGTTTTTATACATTTCTAATTCCAAACATCAGAAACTCATAAACTGTATTGTAATATAGAAACATTAGAAATGCCTATTGGTCAATATAGTTTTAGAATGTATTTAATAAACACAGTTATGGTTGTGTGTAAATTGTACTTTTTATTTGTGGATGACCTGTTTTGGTCTACTATCAGAAATCATCAGATCTACATTCTGTGAAGAGGTGTAAAACATGTTACTTTAGTTATAACCGAAATTGAACTTAATGTAGAGTAATGAAGTAAAAAGACACAGCAGAATATACCACTGGTGATAGTAGGAATCCCTGGCTGGAGCTGGCCCTTCTCTGCTAGCATTGAGAACACTACTGAAAACATCTCAGTTGCCAATAGTGAAATAGTGGAAGCTAGGGCCAGTGGCCATGAAATTTGATTACATTGAGAGAGAACAAACATAAGATGTATAATCATTAGGAGGTTGATCTTTGAGAAACAAAGGATACTTTGTTTTTATGAAGAAGAACATACATGATGAAAGAGCAACAAATAGAAAAACAGTCACTACTCAATGACGAGGCTCATTTAAACGTGGGCTGTTACCTGCAGGGGCTTCTAATAAACACAAACATAAAAAAGGCGATCGGTAGGACGCCATATGTCGTTACATTGACCCAGGTATGATTGATCTTTGTTTAAATGGACAAGTTACTGCTTACAAGTGAAATATAGAACTAAATATTGGATTACAGCCACTTTATACTAGTCAGTGCGATATGCTTCTTTCCAAAATCTAGTTTACATATGGGCCATGAGTTGTCCAACTTGTGTGCCATTCGTTGTTTTATTATTTCAAATGTTTTACTCTTGTGACAATGTGAATGTTGTATAGATCGAATATTTAACCAATATTACTACTGTTTTCTATAATTCCCCCATTTCAGCATTTTAGCCTCTAATAACTGACAGACATTTGATGTTATGTTGAACCACTTTTACCCACTTCAACATTGTCATTAATTTTATTGCTCTCTGAAACTGCATCCTATTGACGATCTAAAGACCTTTTGATTCTTGATATATGTATGTATTTTACATTTGTTAAAAGTTACATGTATATTTTGTAATACATAATGTAATATTGTATTTTTATAATTTTATACAATGATGTGGTCGTTTAAATGACAAATGTTATGCCTGTGCAGTTGTAATGCTATTATATGTACATATTTATCAAGTGCCCATTAAGAAAGGCTTTTGCTGTAACAGCTTATTGGTGTTATTAATTTTATGGGTCTTTGCTACCAAAAGTTATTTTAATCAGGAATCTAGTGATCCTTTGATAAATATATGTACCTTACACTGCCACAAAGAGGCTGCATATCCTGTAATCCATGATTTAGGTCTGCATCTTTCTTGTAAGCAGTGACTTGGCCACTTAAACAAAGAACAATCACATCTGGGTCAACATAATGACATAACAAGCAGAAAATTTATGTAAGATCGCATTATGTAAGTGCACTACACTAGATGCATGTGGTTACATGCATCTTTCAGAAAATGATGGTACTTACCGATTACGCATCTTTCCACAGTTACTAGCTGGTTTCCTTCTTGCAATTCAAATCTATAACATCTTTGACTAATTGTGGCATGTATAATGTCTCCATGGTCACAAAGTTGGCGATCTACGGACTGGCTTTACTAAGATTACATTTACCAGAAAACCCTGCAGGGAACAGCCCACATTTAAATGAGCCCTGTCACTGTACAGTAACTGCTTTTTTTTATTTTGGCACTTTTATTACGTATGTTCTTTTCTATGAAATTCAACTAACCTCCTAATACCCATAATTATACATCTGGTATGTTCACCACTCAGTGTAATCAAGTCTCATGGTCGTAGGTTACAAATGACGCTACACCAGTCACAGTGGATGGGGTTCCGCTATTTAACAACTGACAGCCAAGATGTCTTCATCAATTTTCTCAGCACCAGCATGGAGGGACCTGCTCCATGCCAAGGATTCCTCCTATCATGAAGGGTATGTCCTGTATGCCTTTTTATTGAATTATTTTATATAGTGTCGCTTTTGATCGTAATTAAAGTAATATCTTTAGTTGCTGTTCACAGAATGATAATCTCATAGTGATCTCTGTAATGCATTGAAACATACCAACCAAAAAAAAGAAACAACTTATATGCATCTGCAACTGTGCTTACAAAAACAAATGAAATTTTAAGATTGCTGTTACCTGGAACAATGCTCGAAAATAATTATGATTCAAAAAGTTAAGGAAATTTTATTCACACAAAAAAATAAATGCAATAAAAAACACAAAATTTCAAACATATTTACTATCAAAAGTAATGTTAAATTGTACATGTACATAAAAAATATCAGAAATATGTTAGGATTTAATGATCAAATTATTGCAGCTGTTAAAAAACTGTTCCTAATAATTTGCTAATAATTATATCAGTTGATTTAATTAATGTTAATTTCCCTGATGGAATGTTTGTAAAAAAGATTATTTTTGTCATAAAACTAACATTATTGCTTCATTTACAATTTAGTGTACCTCTACTTTATAAACCAACTTATCCTATATTTAAAGCATTTCATGATAACATTTCGTATTTAAAAATAAATAATGATGGACATGACTGCTTAGTTGACTTCTGTTTCGCTACTGGAACTGTTATTTATGAAATGGATTGATAAAATATATTCTGTATAAATGAACAAGATAAAGACTCATCAGTTTTATTCATTTCCTGTGAATGAGAGGAGCAAAAATATTTTAAATATTCTAATGAAGATGCAGAAATTAACACTATTTGCTCATATTAAACTATGTACATCATATTTGAAAAATGGAAAAAAATGAATTATTTCCACAAGAAATGTGGAATTTAGAGATACCAGATAATTCTTTGAAAGCCTATGATTCATTTAGTGATTTTAAGCAAATTACACAATTCCAAGGAGATGCTGATATAGGTCCATGTAATTTCATAACAAATCATCCTATACATGTCATAAAAATGGCCCACAAAAAAACATTGTCGTGATACAAAAAATTATGGTGCAATTATGTGCTACTTTTGATTCTAATATACCAGCTGATACTCTTAAATACATAATTACATACAAAATAAAAAATTTAACATATGGTGTTCAACATAGAAAACTTAGTGAGATATTTTGAATCAATAGTAAAATTTTATGTTTAAAGTTTCTTGGTAGTCAAGTAAGAAACTTTTAAAAATTACATATAAGCACAAATAAAATCTGCTAATATTTTGATAATTTTTTAATGTTTTTACAGTCTTAAAAAATATCGACTTGGACTTTTAAATTTCGTGCCAAATATCAATAATATTTTCATTATAATTAAGAAATTCAAATTCCCACACATCATCTCCATATACATCTTTTACATAATCAACACAATTATTATATTTTATACTTTTTGGATGTTCTATAAATAAGGACAGATTTAAAAAATTTGCAAACTTCACATTGAACTTAGTTCTTTTTTGCTTTATTATTTCTCCCAACAAAAATGGTTTTGTTAATATAAAATTCACCGCATACATTAGTCAAATTCGATATATTAGACATTTCGCAACTTTTATTTGTCACAATTCAGTAGACAAATTTTCATAATACAAATATTTTGCATAGATCATGGAACCCTTAATTCATTTGTTGAGAAAAGGGTGTGAGATTTGACTGGACAGCCAAATATGAAACAGCATTTGAGACATTGAAGGCAGCAGCCTTACAAGATACTGAGAAGGAATTTATCCTGTCTTGTGATGCTGTCAATGGAGAACTTAGTATGTTTTAAGCTACAGATTGATTATGAGGTAGTCCACACACTGGGCAAGAAACACACAAATGTGGATACTCCACATAGGAAAATTGCAGTGTTAGAGACACTGGGCAAGAGCTTAACAGAGTGACTCATAGGGACAGCCAGATGATCAGATCACAACTGCTGTTCATGATGTATGAGGCCTTTCTGTGCAAAGTAATGAAATGTGGAATATGCATAGTGGTCCTAGTGATGTTCCAGACTGCAGTGCTATGTCAAGTGGGTGACCATGTGTTGTCAGATCATAGAGGACACTGAGACAGACATGTAGCACAAAGATTTTGGTTTGGAATATGGGAGCATGATGTTGAACAATATGTGAAGGATGGTGTGCCTAGCGTGCAGAGAGCTGATCTTAAGGTGGTGTAGGACATCAAATGGGCCAACTTGGAGCAGGAGAGGTACCACAGGACATTTTAATTTCCATTGTCTATACTTTTACAAATAAATTAATAAAACTTCGTCAGCATGACCAGGAAGGATTCAGAATTCATACTCATTGCAGTTGAAGTTGAAAAACAAAACGAAATAATTTCTACATGTGAAATTTCATCTGTTTTGCACTTACTATAGGCTGCATTTGTTGCTATAGGTACACTTTTCTTCACAAGTAAGAGAGATTCTTTGATGAATTTTGCATGGCATACAAACTATATTTATAGGTGTATAAAACTTTACAATTTATTTAATTTATGAAAAAAGGAGTGAGATGTTACATTTTAAACATCATGTTTAGATAAAACTCAAATTTTATAGTTAATTATCTCAATTTTACCACAGTTGTCAATAGATTTCGAAAATTCTAGAGTTTCATACACCTGTAAGTATGGTTTGTATGCTGTGCAAAGTTCATCAAACAATTTCTCTTACTTATAAAGAAAAGTATACCTATAGCAAAAAATGCAACCAATAGTGAGTGAAAAAAATGATGAAATTTCACATGTAAAAAAAATTACTTTGTTATGGTTTTGAACTTCCACTGCTACGAGTGTGAATCCTGAATCCTTTATGGTCATGCTGACAAAGTTTTATGAATTTATTTGTGAAAGTATAGACAGTGGAAGCTAAAATGTCCTGTGGTGTCCCTCCTAGTCCAAGCCGACCTGTCTGACGTCATATCCCCCTCAATCATCATAAAATTCCTTTACAAAGACTACCATAGGCATTTAAACCTTTTCAAATTATTAGTCTCGATATTTTGGAACCTTTTACAAGTACACTCACCAGGAATAAATCTGTATCCACAATCGTAGATCATTTTTCAAGGTTGTTGTCAGTGGTGGCGATTGCTGATCAGTAGGCCAGTATGGTAGCCCAGAGCTGGATACTTAAATTTGTGAGTACCTTATAGTAGGGGTTCCAAAATTTTTCCTCTGACTAAACACATCCAGAATCCTGGTACTTTGATAAAATACCTTCTTTATTTTGAAGGTTAATAAAATTTGGAAAATGGAAGAAACTTGTTTTATTCAGTGAACCTTCAAGTTTTAAATCATAACTAATAACATAGAAGCTGCAGAATGCAGTTTGGGAAACTCTTCCCTATATTTTAATTATGAATTGGATCACAAATTCTGTGTAGAGTTTGATGAAACAGTTATGTCATACACTGGTACTGTATGTCTGGAAATTACAAATAGTCCCTCCCATCACCAGATCAATTGTAGAAGAAATGAATGTAAAAGAGATTTTCTAAAATGTTTGCATTGTTAAATTAGCAGCAGTCATGCAGACAGGAATACACATTTGAAATATGTAGTTTGCACATGTAACTATAGAATATATGCTGGTATAGGCCTTTCTATTTCAAGGTGGTGTATAGTATGAAAATTCCTTGATGACTTGATGTCTAAGTTAGGTCAAGACCGTCAATCATATAAGAAGAGTTCTAGGAAAATACATAAAGTATGGCAAAGGTAAAGTGATCCAATACCAAAGCATTTGAACAACAGGAACAGTCCACACAGCATGCAAAAGTAGTGCATTATCGAGTGGGTCAATGGCTACTGGTCACAAACCCCACACCCCAAAAGGAAAACGAAGATATTTTTGACAAAGAAACAGAGTCCTTATGAGGTCACCAAGGTGACTTCTCCAGAACATGTGCATATATGAGAGCTGAACTAAATGTTGCAAGGGAATGGTAGATGCATTGCTTCAAGTTCTAACGATGAAGTTAAGATGTGTGGGAACAACTAGGAATATTCATAAATGTATATCAGCAGACAAACAGGATACCGATACAATACATTGTGCATTAAGGTCATGTAAGTAGTAGTAATTAAGTCAATTTGTGTTACATCTTGGATGTTGATGGAGGAATGCTACATTGCAGCTCCACATGGCATGTCTGCATGAATGACTCTCAGTGTACCAATTGCGCAAAACTACTGCATATTTTTAGCAATTGAAATAAAACATCGAAATAAATAAAAGGAAACTCTAGTCCAACAATAAAGTGCTATCCTACACTCCCATCCTACTACACAAAGTGGTGGTAATACAGTAGCTACACATTTAAATAGAAGGAGGAGGACATTAGTGTTTAACGTCCTATCGACAACGAGATCATTCAAGACGGAGTACAAGCTCGGGTTAGGGAAGGATTGGGAAGGAAATCGGCTGTGCCCTTTCAAAGGAACCATCCCAGCGTTTACCTCAAACGATTTAGGGAAATCATGGAAAACCTAAACCAGGATCGCTGGAGATGGGTTTGAACTGTCATTCTCCGGAATGTGACTCCAGTGTGCTAACCACTGCGCCACCCTGCTCAGTTTTAAGTAAAAGTAACATACCATAGATATTTACGATATCATCCTGATATAAAAAATACCCTGATATCTGACTACCTGACTAAACATCATGGTACAAAGCTGTGAGTTATAACTCTGTGGTGATGTTAAGGCTGCACGAGGTATCCATGTGGTCTGAGGCACCTTATCATGGTTCAGGCGGCTTTCCAACACTGCCACACTCCCTGTGCTTTAGTGTATATAAGGGCTGGATTTGGCAGTCAGCATTGTGTATCTACAGAAGTTCTTTTTGGTAGACATTTAGAGTAAGAAGAAGCGATCCTGAAAACACTTTGTAGATAGTCTGGCTGGTTGGGGAACATGTATCAGTGGCAGGATGCTGAAGTAATCAACCAATACCAGGAATGGTAACCATTAAGAACACACATTCTCGTACAAAATCTTTATTAATCTGCTTTTACATTTACATTCAGAATATGGAAAGAACCAGGATGTGAAAGGGGTATATAAGCCGCATTTACTATAAATATCAATGGAATGTGGTCACCTGTTGGCATACTTACAGAAAAGCGATGGAATCATGGGTGATTACCACATTAGGGGGTACATGAAAGATCAGGTTATAAACCAGCATTCCCCATTCGGGAAGTCTTAAAAAAGGTTGGTTATATTGGATCAACAGGTGGTGGACTAGACAATTCTGCATCATGTTATTCCACAGGCCTTACTAAAATGTTATCAAAACAGTACTGTTTCCACAAATAACGTTATCCCCCAGGTCTTGAGAAAAGATGCAACATGTCGAATACACTTAAGCAAATCTCTGTTACAGACATTACTTCTTTAAGTAATAATAAATAAGGAAATAAGGATATGTAAAAAATATAGCTCTAAAAAACGAAAACTGTGGTTTTTGACAAAAACAGTTACCATGAGGGAAAACTGTAATCTGCTACTTGAAGAAAGGCTTGCAAATTACTTGGAACACTGTACATGGAGGGAAATCTGAATACAAGCTTTCAGCACTTGCCATAAATGCTAATGAAGGTTAATCACACCTAAGCATATTTGCTAAAAATGATGAGTTTGGGAACATTCACAACATTTCGGGATGTATGAGGAAAATAAATTTGTAAACTTTCATTCCTACTTGAGACTGTTTAAAAATGCAAAAAATAAAAGGCAAGATTAAAAACCATGAATGCTCCCAGTTAATGGCAAGTACAGTGTATGTAATCTCTGTATTAGATTTGTCACATGTTCTACATTTTCCTGTAATAAAATACAGTATTACTGTGACATACACAAACATACACCAATTTGCATGATATTTCAGATATGAGAGACTGCAAGGTAAGTAGATGATTTGGATATTCTGCATACTTTACATTGCAGTAGAGATACATATTCACAGTTCCTATGGCGGAATTAGAAAAATTCTGCATAATATATATGCCCAAAGGATGTTTTTTAAGCTGTACACTACACATTAAAATTCTGTATTGAGACACATAATACCTACATAGGTCTGCTCTTAATATGCTAGCTGTGATTACACAATGATCTTAATACTTCCCACAAAACAACCAACCAATGGCACAGAATCATAATTTTAGTGACAAAATGTCAATTTTCAGACACAGCTTTGCACAATACCACAATTTTTCGATGTAGGTAGGCTTCCATAAAGTCAAAAAAAATCGTTTTATTCCCTGCAGAGCACAACTGTATCCATGTTAGACAGCTCCAAAACCAACTATATGACAGATCTCCTACTTCAACCTGCTTTCAAGCTGTATCCTTCCACAATGTTTGTGGTTACTGGGACTTTATGTTAGTTATGTAATTAACATCAGAGGGGAAGATAATTTTATTAACTTCATTCCTTGCATTGAAATGGCCTGCTGGGTAACCAAAAGAATAGTTAACACATACAGGAAGTAACATTTGACAAATTTAGAGTAGGATAACCGATGGTGTACTTAAACAAGATGAGGAAGAGAATAATACACTTTAAAAGAAGAAATTTCAGTCTGGTAACTAAATATGTTTACAGCTCAAAAAATTTTGTGTTGTTGTGTTCTCTTTTTCTTATTTCATTTTTTTAAGATATGCATTTTTCAAGTGATTTTCCATTTATATAAAAAAAGAGACTAGAAGGAAGTAGATCTTTTGGATATTAGAGATACATAGTCACAAATCCTATGATAGAATTGGCATAATGCTGTATAATGACGTACACTAAAAGGATGCAGCTTTTTTCCTTCTTTTGTCACAGTGATATACCACACATCAGACAGATAATATACAGATAGTCAAGTCATAATATGATGGATATGATTGCGCTATGATCTTAGCAACTCAGTTGCACTTTATGTGCTCTCTAACATAGATCTTAATTGATCAGATCATGTCCAACTAGCGTAGCATATGTGCTACTGTGCATTTTATTACGTACTCTGCTTTTTGTGATGTACCAGTCATCTGTTGCGTGCTATGTATATGCAAATGGTCGTGTGCATGAGGCGCTTTTTGAGTACTTTATTTAAGACAAAGCTTTTTATAATGTGCTACATGACAACTTGGTGTGTGGTCCAGCTCAAAATGAACACATTTTATTGCAAAACTTTTTGAATATGACAGCAAAGTCTGTCAAAACTGGTAGTTTATAAATAAAGAAATATTTATGTAATCATACCATTAAAAAGTTTTTATACAGTCTGAGTAGTAAATTATAGTTATAGCAGGCCAAGTTGTCTAGAAGGTGTAAATAATAGGTCATAAATCAGTATGGCCCAGTGCATAGAGCAACCCAACATTTATGCAAATGCCCTAGAAGGGATGGGGAGTGGGAGACAGAGGGTGATCTTGAATGTGATGTGTGAGGGGTCATTAAGCATTATGCCATAAGCCCCAGCTAATAGGAGAACAGTCCCTGATTTATATGCCACACGGTCAGTTTAGAAGGGAAAAAGGTGAGGGGGAGTGGAAAGGGGGTAGAAATCATTGCACTCTTTCTCTCTTTGTTCCACTGCTCGTGGTATCTCTGCCTTGACACAAAAATTACATTGGTTGTTAACTCACTATGGACATGGGCAGCTCTTCTGGGCTATCGCTATTCTGTTGTTATTTCTGCTGCAAGTATAGGCAGAGAAAATGAATTGTGGATCGCCATTTGAGGAGTTACATGGTGTCACTTCACAATAAATTCTGTAATGGCATTTTATACCAATCGTTAATTAATTTCTTTGATCAGCTATACATTCATTTACATTAGAGTTAAGCTTTTCTGACAGTACTTCACTAATGCCATTTCATGTCATCCCATTTAGTGCAATGCGCCCTCCCTGATTCCTTCCATTACTGCACAACTCTTTCGATGAGTGAAAACAGTCAACCTAACCATCTAATCAATTCGCGCTCACGAGAGTCTATGGCAGATAATGCATTGTTTCTCAAGAGTTGATTGCCTTACATTCCCTGAGAGTAACAACCTGCACAAATAACTACAGTTAAAAAAAAAGAAAGCAGAAATTTCCTAGGGGAAACTTTATGTGCTCCTCTGAATGAACGCTGGCACTGTTTGACAAAACCCAAATCCCTTTACATTATGAGCTATCTCACACAGATTCCGACGAACAAAAGACCAAGCCTCTTCCCAAAAATCCCGAACTAACTGTTTTCATTAAACCGATTGTTAGCTCTATCCATTTTAGCAGCTCCCTCCCACTAACTCTCACAGCTGAAGATGTAAGTTTCGCTAACCATTGTCATCCAAACATACACCCCTTTGAACGTTCCACACTCGACCAAGGCTCTCTAGCTGCCCAATCCGTTCTCCACCTCAACGCCACAATTACCTTCTCCCCCAGCCACATTCACTTTGTTTGTCCATTTCAGTTTTATCCTTTCTATCCCTCAACATACTTGCATAAACTTAACAATTGTGTGACAACAATATCTGTTCACTAAACATCAAGGAAAAATTAATCGCCAGCACCTTCACCTACCAGCGTACCTGTATCTTTAGCCCAAATGAAGCTTTTCTTCAGTCTTACCAAATCATCAGTATGTCTCTCCATAACCAACACCGAACTGCCAGACCTCTTCAGACCCCTGAGGGGAAACCACCATTGGTTACATTACATCCGCGTTTGGGCACAAGTTTCGTTCAGTCATCCTGATGAACAGCTAATTATTACCGATTATTTTAGCACTTTAACAGTCACTTATGCCATACCTGCATCCGCCCCAAATCACTCCATTCCAAACAATCTGCTCACCTACATACATGAATCCTTCTGCACATGTGCGATTGACACAGGCCTAAATACCGACAGCCCTCCTAAATCTGAACTCAACCAGAGAAATCGGTTGATTATCTTTACCTCTGGTGAAACTGTCCCTCCTCTGTGTTACATTCATCATCAAAGCCGTTTCTCTCCTGAGTCAAATTCTTGATATGGAATACAACATAACAGTAGCCTCATATGTACGGGTCCTGTGCGTCCAGTTGTAATAAACTGGCCTACACGTCAGAGTTACGTTTGGACGCGTAGATCTATCACTCATTCTCAAGAGTATCCATAGAAGTCTCCTACCTGGCGTCTTCTACACATAATGATCCTTCACAGCTGTTGATAACACCACGTCGTGGATTCGTAAAGACGTTAGAGTACTATTAATTGGAACTCGTAGGTCAGTGAGGCATTTGGCTTCAGTAATGAACAATTCAAGTAAATTTTAGTGATGCAATCTTTATTTACTCTCTGCAATTCCTGCCGCAGCGCAGTATCAAAACAGTTTTATGATCACTGACGTCACACATCACATTAATACAAGACTGCCCAAGAACACTCTATAATACGCGTTTCGTACATCACACCTACGTCTGATTTAATGATTACGATTATCAGCACTCTTTCGACCGTTTCTTTTGTTTTGAGACTATGATGTAAACATTAACTGAAAGTAATTAAGAAATTATGCAACAGTTTGTGATGCCCATTACCGACACGCGAAAGTTTGCTTAGTCCGACGCCGAGAGACTCCCCCAGCAGTGATAATCGCATTACTGTCCTCAAAACTGTTCGACCAATCTTATTTTTTCTTATGCTCATATATATAATTCCTGTGCTGTCAGCCAACAGCTAGTGATTACATAGTTCCCAGGTGGATGACGCCATGCCATATCCGAAAATGGCAACACTGGAAAGTCCACGTCATCAAAATGCCACGTTTTCCTTCTGCCTAGACTAGAGGTCTTGGTCAGTATTGGACCATCTTACGAAATCCATTTAGTAAAAGAGTTACAAACTATCGGTGTAATTCTTTGTGTCTGGACGAGAATAACGCTCGAACAGATATCACTCAACCACTAAATTTTGTTCACATAATAATGGACAAGTTTTCCGTACAAGAACAGTTAGTCACTTCAGTCCCCTTGCTCGAAAAACACGTTTGCACAGCTTTAATGTAGTTAAAAAGTGTGTTGATAAAATTGGTGGTTTTCAAAACTGCTCTACAATTTGTGCCAGTGGTTCACTAGCTGTGGTCGGTGGCAAATACGCTCTTTGGTTAATTAAGAAAAAGTAAGCGGAATAAACTGTTTCAATTTTCTTTGTATTATTCGTCAAGAAGCAGAAAATTGACGAGGAATAAGAAAATACGGAGGTATACTTCTTCATTACGAAATTCGTCGGCAGAGCGCAGAAACTGTTTATCTCTTCCTTTGCACGTAGAAAAAAATTTTTTTTTTGTAAAAAGAGCTAGAATCAGGTACTACAGAATCTCAAAACACAAGAGGGTTCACTTTCTTAACAGAATTCATTTTTCTAACAGATTTTACAAATCACTAAAAATATTTTACTTTCGTTTGCAAGGAAAGGAAAGGACTATTTTGAATATGGTTGCAAATACTGAAACTGATGTTGTTTAGATCGCAACTGAACAATGAAAATGTTGGTAATTTCCCGAGTTGGCATATATTGAAACAAGAGCAAAAGGAAGTAAAGTAAATGACTTTCGGAGCCGTTTTAAATATTTTAAATCTATACAGCTGAAAGTCATTTCATTGGCTCATTAAGGCAATAAACATTATTCTTGGAAATAACAGAAGTGGTGCTGAAAAAGAGCGCCGTTTAGAAAATGATTTGTTTCTACTATTCAGAGCAGAATGATATGCTGCAACTTTTGAAGTCATGTCACAAGATCGGTACCTAGAACTTAAAATAAGACCTTTTTTGGGATCAATATACACCGTACGATTATGTTTTTTTTTATTTTTTTACTGGCGCACAAATGCCTTCAGCGCAGTAAATACGGTGGCAGATTAAACTAACAATTGTAAGAAAAAAAACATGCGTGCATTCGAGCAGTCATTAGTAAGCAGGTACTAATCGACATGTGTCTGTAGTGTGTCAACATTGCTGTGTCGTGACTAGCAGGCATTCAAGACATTCTCCAGAATGTTTTGAAGAAGAGAGCAGTGTAAAATGGTTCAAATGGGTCTGAGCAGTATTGGACTCAACATCTGAGGTCATGAGTCCCCTAGAACTTAGAACTACTTAAACCTAACTAACCTAAGGACATCACACACATCCATGCCCGAGGCGGGATTCGAACCTGCGACCGTAGCGATCACGCAGTCCCAGACTGAAGCGCCTAGAACAGCTCGGCCACTTCCCCCGGCCTTCACAGGTTCAGCAGCCGTTTTGAACAAAAAGGAGCAGACTGGCGACCTATCGTCACAAGCCTTTAAAGTGGATAGGAACTATAAGAGAGAAGGTTAAGAATTCTCAATATATATTTTGAGAGATACAGTCGCACAACTGACGGATACTGCGAATTTGCTGTGGAACGATATTACAATACCACGCAGAAAGAATTTAAGGATTTAGTTGATGGTGAAAGAGCAAAAAATTACAATCCTCGACTGACGGGATTCATAGTTCTGTACGTGAAGAAGCACTGTGTGCTAAATTTGCATATATGCACCACCTGAAGAAGTTAGTAGTATGAATATCAACTTTTCTGAAATCGCACGCATTATTCCACTCTCAGTTGCAACACTTTGCGATGGAATTAAACAACGAGTGTAGAAACTTTGTATATTACTGCAAAGTACGTTGGTTAATGTATGGAGCATGCCTGGAACGATTTTCCGATTTAAAACCCTCTATTGCGGTATTTGTGAAGGAAAAAGGAGAGCGGAAACGAAAATTGTAGTATCCGAAATGGATAACCGACCTCCAATCTTAAATGGACTTGACTGCCGACTGCCCACAGCAAGGCACTGCAAGGAGAGAAACAACTTATTTCTTATCTGATCGGGGTGAATTTAAAAACAAAATCACACTGTGGTAAGAACAAATTTTGGCACGACCTGAGAACGAACATCTTGGAAACGACGAAGCTGGTCGGTTCTTTGCGCATTACTTTCATGAGCATCTACAGAAAATTGTTAACCAGCCATGAGACCACTAGTAGACGAATAGCTGTTGGACGTCTCCTACTCATCACAGTTTGTAGAAGTCGGAGGCTGGCTTCTCTGTAAAGTAGGATAGGCTGCCATCTGTGGCAGATCTGACGACAGAGTGCAATACTAGTGGAGTACAAATGTTTTGGAGCACACTATTTAGCGCAGTCTGTTGAACATGATCCTCTACAGCAGACAACCTCATCGTGTTCCCATGCTGACCCAGCATAGTGCAGTGGCCATAGGATCACCGAGATTTGACCGTAGATTTACAAAAACATGTCGTTTGATCGGATAAATTGCATTTCTCGTTACATCAGGCTGCTTGTCGCGTCTCGATACGCCATGATTCTGGTGAATGGCTGCTCGAAACATGCTTCGAGGTGTGGACGCAGGCCAATGGGGTTAGTATTATGCTATGGGAGACACTCACGTGTGCTTTCATGCGATACTAATAGAAGGCACCACTACAGTTTTGAGCTATATGAACATTAACAAGGCCAGAATTGTGCTACGACAGTGTGAGTAGCACGACAACGAACCTACTTTTATCTCTTAACCAGCGAATTCGTCTGATCTGAAACCAACGGAACACATGTGGGACACTACCTGGCGCCAGCACTGCATCCACTAAACACCAGCCAACAATTTACGGAGACTGCGTGACATGAGAATAGACGTACGGTATTGCATACCTCTGTAATCGTGTTAAGTACTTCTCGCCTCCATGCTACACAAAATCACTGCTCTATTTCATTCCGAAAGTAGACCAACACACATCTTTTGAGTTATGACTGTGTGTAAATATTGCACAAGTGTCCACCCCTTCCATGACTCACCACTCACCCCAAATTGTATAACGTCATCCACTCTGTCTCACTTTCTATATCAATTTACCATCCCTATCTGCATCCTCTTTCATCTGACAAAGTTTCCCCATCTCCTCAAATACCTGGGATACATTTGGAAGTCCAATCTCACCCACAAAGCTCACACCCAATACCCCACTGTATCCACCACCGTTGAGATCATTGATCCGCATCCGCGTCCCTACCAACTCAATCAACTTTCTGCACATCTCCACACACTCCATGGTCTCCCTCAAGTTAATTTCCACCGCCTTCTCTATAAAATTACCTACTTTCCCTCTTCCATTCCAAATAAAATCTCCCTCCACAACTACAATCCTATCCACACCCTAGACCTACATCTTGTCTCTTCCTAATACTTATATCACACCCTTCCTCATCTCACTTCCTCTACAATCTCATTTAGAAAGTTTTATAAGGGGTCCACGGGTCCACATCACCGGTATCTTAACGATTGTCGATACCATACAAATCACAAAATCATCAATCTTAAGATATTCCATTTTTTCCTCTCAACATATTTTTAATTATTTTTTCAAAGGTTGAAAAGCGATATATTAGACGAGTCTCAGCTCAGCGACACTATCATGAATTGCACTCAACTTCCACACCATCAGACAAATTATCTCCCCCCCCCCTTCCGGTACCCCCTGCAGTGGGGTAGTAACACTGGAAAATTTGATCACAAACTAAATTATTAAAACTCTTTTCAATGTTATTGACACGAGGCATGTTGAACAACCTGTAACCCATTACGCCATATTTCACCACTCCTCAACTAGTATTTGTATTACTCTTTCAAGATCTTCAGAATACCTCCCAAACTCCAAAATGCATAGGCGCAATATTCAAACCATTTCCCCCACACCGCACAACCAAAAAAAAAAAAAAAAAAAAAAAAAAAAAAAAAAAAAAAAAAAAAAAAAAAAACATTATTTCAGTAAATATGAACACATCTCGCTCAGTCAACTCAAGAACTGTCTTTTTATATTCATTCTTCTATTCTCCCTGTCATTCCCCATTTTCACTACTGTGATCCAGGGCGCTCACCCAAAAATCACACAAGAGTCAGTGTAGTTCCAGTTCAGTTCCTATTCTGGCGCTGAAATAGACATTGGAACAATGATCCCAGCCACAACAATCTCATCCAAATACACTGCATGACAAAAGAAGCGAAGCAACACGTAGGGAGGAGGAAATACCATGGGTTGAGAAGGTATGTGTGTAATTTCAGTGATTACAAATACGAGTCACAAAGAACTTGGCAGTATGAGACCATGTATCAAAAAGAAGCTGCACCGTCTCTAGTCTGGATCCACACGCTGATTCGGTTGGGAAGGATACCATAAAGTCGTTGTATCTTCTCTTGAGGCAAGGTGGTCCGCAAATGTTGTAACTGTTCCTTTATAATGGCACTATGACTGAGATGAATTCCGAGCTGGTACCACAAATGGTCTGAGATAGTTTTGGGCATGAGAGTATCTCAACATGAAGCAGGCAGTTCATATAAACATATGTCACGTGCATACGACCATTGTCCTATTCAAAAAAGGGTCCATGATACTGTCACATGAGAGACAAATGGTTCAAATGGCTCTGAGCACTATGGGACTTAACATCTGAGGTCATCAGTCCCCTAGAACTTAGAACTACTTAAATCTAACTAATCTAAAGACATCACACACATCCATGCCCGAGGCAGGGTTCGAACCTGCGACTGTAGCGGTCACGCGGTTCCAGACTGAGGCGACTAGAACCGCTCGGCCTTAACGGCCGGCTACATGAGAGACAACACAAGAGGACACAGGATGTCCGTGACATACCATTGTGTCATCACAGTTCCCTCAATCACCACCAGCCATGATCTGAAGTCATACCTCATGGCTTCCAGTCCATGACGCCAGGAGTAAAACCGCTCCTTAACAATGTAATAATGGAACCTTTCCACAGATCGCCACCATACTCGTCACTATGGTCACCAAGGGTAGTGGGAGACTGAAGTTCATCGCTAATCACAAAATGACGCCGTTCGTCAGGGGTCCAGGCTGCCTAGTCGCGGCATCACTCCAAATGTAGCCATTTATGTTACAGTGTTAAGTGCAGACTACGTATAGGACGATGTCCCCTTAGTCCGCCTGCTGCTAATCTCTGACCAATGGTGTGGAATGGCATAGAATGTTGCATGGAGTCCATTGCTAGTTCTCGGATGCTAGGAGCGCAAGTGAAGGGGTTATGATGACCTTGGCGCACAATACGAGAATCCTCCCTTGTGGTTCCTCCGTTGCGGTTATCAGACGTGGCCGCCTAGAGTCTTGACGACCAGTGCGTCTACTCTCACGTCCCACGGTCTGTAGCTCTTGGACTACTGGCTAGCGCTGCTGCCTCTGGATCACGGGATCCTGGGTTCGATTCCCGGCCGGGTTGAAGCTTTTCTCTGTCCGGGGACTGGGTGTTTGTGTAGTCCTGACCGTTTAACCGCCATCATCATCATTCGGGATGGTGGCAAGATTGGACTCTACAAAGATTGGCCCTTTGCAATGATGACCACCCCACGAGCCAAACATCGTCATCACGTCCCCACACAGTCCAACGTCGGGTGACTGTCATATCCAAACGCTGCACAAATCTAGATATTGCACAGTTCGACCAGCTGGCCAAATGGAGACTCATAATGAGTCTCTCAGATGCTGATAATGCGGTCTCATACAAATGGATAGCGTCTCTGAATCCTTCATAGTGATCACTCACTATCTGAGGCTGTTAGCCCGCTTATGTACCCTATCGGATCTGGTGACAACACTAAACACGAACTCTAATGCTCTCTAGTGGCCGTTCTACCTCCTACAGAGAATTGCAACTCATTTACATGCCTGACGATAGTGCGTACTTGTCCGAAGGTATATTGGCAATCAACCGTGTCTTCCGTGTGCATCACTTTTTTTGTCAGGCACAACCCGCTACCTTACTCCATAAGTAGCCCAAATTCAGCACTGCTGCCACAAGACTGAACCACAGAAGTCTCGTCCCTAGCCCTGCCGATGCCAAAAGTGTAAGTCTATAAGGATCGCTTCACCACTGAGTGGAAAAATCCATCTCTTCTCACAGCAAATTCTCTCACTTCCTTAAACAATGGCCTCACCTGACCTCTTCTTTAACTTACAATGCCTGTAATAAATCTGATACCACTTACTCTGCTGTGTTCACTGTTTCTAAATCAAAACTGGTCACACCAGTAAGGCTTTTAATAACCCCACCCATCTCATCAATTCCGTCTGTCCATCTCCCACTGAGGAAGACAAACTCTCTTCCCTAATCACTGGTTTGTGGAATAGGTACGGCCGTTACAAAGCCTTGCACCCTCCAAGAAATCTCTCTTCCAGCCCATTTACTTAACCACTCCAGCTATGATTTTGCACAACAAAGTACATTTCTTTCATAACCGTCTCAACACCTTAGACTGACACCCCTTCCAGCATTTGCACCCTAAAATCACTTTCCAGCCTTCAACACTGCATGAACCAATACAGCGTCCGGTTTTACAACATTCCTTCCTTCCTCAAAAACTACCCCTATTTATGAGCGTTCTATCCCCTCACTTTCATCCTCAACGAAACACTCTTCCGACGCCATCTCATCAAGCTCACTTTGCTAATTATCCTTCACCATACTGGAAATCCCATTCCTTTGCCGTGAGGTAGAGCTGTTGTTGGTGGCCAGAAGAACACATCCGTTTCACAATAACCCTTCTACAATAATCCTATCAAACACCTAATATCCTTTTGTTCGACACTTTAACATTCCCTGTGTCGCTGTATGTGGATCTGACATTATAACCTCGTTCTTTATGACTTCCTTGCGTATATCTTTTCCACCTATGTCATTTCCAGCAACCTAAACATCCATTGCCAGTTATATGTAGAACTCTAGTGATATCGTCAGTATACTAACTCACAACAAGACGATCTCGTACTAAACCTGTAGCACACTCATCTTGATATCAACTTTACGTCCAGAGTCCTCTTAACGTCCCTTAATCTGCATGCTAGATGCATTACTGTAAACCAAAGGCGTAGTGACAATTTGATTTCAGGGCGTTCAAAAAAGTTTTGCACAGTCGTCTCTAATTTTTTTTTAATCTATTGCAGAAGGGGAATGAAATTTGTTGTAAACATACTTGGAACATTTAGCTATACATTGAGCCTACTCAATGTAGCCTCCATCAGCTGTGACGCATCTGGCCCAACGTTCTTTCCATGATGTAAATGCGCTTTGGTAAAATTCTGGGGATTGCCTTTTACACCATCACTTGACACAGGAAATAAGGTCTTTCTCACTATCAAATGTTTTACCGCGCAGGTGGGCCTTCAGACAACCAAAGAGGTAAAAATCAGACGGAGCCAAGTCCTGACTGTAGTGAGGATGAGGGACGATTTTCCAACCCATTTTCCTGAGTTTCTCCTGCTTCATAAGGGCTGTATGGGGCCTGGCATTGTCATGGTGTAGTCTGATGAGCTGACCTTGCAGCTGTGGTCTGTGGGTCTTGATGACACGTCGAAACTTGTCCAATGACAAACAGTAACGGTCTCGGTTAAATGTGGAGCCAGGTTCCAAAAAGTCAATGAAAATGACACCACACTGATCCCAGAAGAAGGCCATCACCTATCGGCCTGCTGTTCGTGAAAGTCTTGGTTTCTTCTTCCGAGGGGAACCCGGATGACGCCAGTCCATGGATTGGGTTTTGTTCTCAGGTTCAGACAAAAACAACTATATTTCATCCTGAGTAATGACGCCGTCAAAACACTGTTTCCACTCTTCAGCAAAGGTCATTATGAAACCCTCGCACCCATTCTTCCTCACCGTTTTCATTTCTCTTCTCAATAATCTAGGCACCCAACGTACACAGATTTTTCTGTACCCTAGTGACTGTACCAGTGATACCACACAATCCAATGACAAACTAGTCATTACAGCAAGCTGTCATGTCGTCACACATCTGTCATTTTGAATGATTTGATCAATGGTATCCTCATTCACATTACTGACTGCCAGCAATGGTCTACCGCATCGTGGATTGTCCAATACAGAGAAATCACCTTCTTTAAACCTCTGCAACCACCGCCGGATACAGCTGCGATCCGCTGTGTCCTCCCCATAAACAGGGAGCAACTTCCTGTGAATCGATGTGGCAGAGTCATCTCTGGTCTTGAAGAGGAACTCCATCACCGACAATTGTCGCAACCTGACATCTACTTCACTGTTCTTTATGGCTCACCTGTAAATAAAAGAAAATACTTTTATACACCAACTTACGTCTAAATGTTCCAAGTATGTTCACAAAAAATTTCACTCTCCTCTTGCAAAAAAATAAAAAAATTAGAGGCGATTGTGCAAAACTTTTTGAACGCCCTTTGTAAATGGATATCGTAATAAAGTAGACTTGTAATAGAACACAAAAAAGGCACTGCACACACCCACCCACCCACCCGCCCACACACACACACACACACACACACACACACACACACACAAACCAACATTTGCGCATACATGTCGGTAATCCTCGTCCTTCCAACATGTGTTATAGTTTCAAACAGTGATGAGTTAGTGAGGGGGAAGCAGAACTATGACAGTGACGAAAAGAGGAGAAGTACACGGAAAAGAATTTCTATCAATCGCAAAGCTGACAACACAAACGCGGTTTCCAGTTCCTACATCCATCACCATTTGCTGTTGTAGAAGTAAGAAAGTAAGTTTAGAGTTTTATGTATCTTCGACAGCTAAGACCATTAGAGTCGGACATTTGCTCGGATTTTTTATTATTGGAGTGGAAAGAAGCAGAGAGGCCTATGGCAGGGAACCATCCCGGTATTCGCCCCGAGTGAACTGGGAAACCATGGAAAATGAGGTCGGCGTGGCTGGGTCTGATGTTGAACCAAGGTGCCCCAATGTGATTGTAGTGTATTAGGCACTATGCCACCTGTTGTGTACATAGTTCCGCGTAGTCAGCGCATACACAACTTTCCCACTATAGCGCGCCCCGCTAAGCACAACAGCGCAGGCGCAGCGCTCGTCCGTCTCCGCACTACGAGATGGCGCGGTATTAGAGACGGACCAAATTCTGCTTCCGCCGATCCGCATATTAATATGTAACGCAGCCAGTGAGATTGCTGCTAACGTAGAACCTTTTCTCCTCGCGGATCACACTCGCTCAGTGATATCTGAACGCTCGAGGTATTATAACGAGTGTACAGACCTCCGATTAGTCAGTCTGCATCAGTCTGCATTAGTCTGTAGTCAAGTTTCAGTCTGCGCCTAATAAGATTATCATATTCCTGTACATAGCCATGAAGATAAATGTATTGACACTTTGTCTAGTATCAGAGATATGAGAGTATAAGATTAACGTACCAAGACCAAATGAACTTCAGATTGTCAATTGTAAACAGCATCCAGAATCAAGTTACGTAATGTCTATGATTTTTATTACTTTAATAAATGTGTGTGTAAATTAATCAAGTTCTGCTTAAAGTTGGTCACCGTCCATCTGCCACTCTAAGCGTACAAGTGGCATTTCTATCGTCTAACCTAACGGCAGAAGATACACACGCCACGATAAGACTACGAGACATATTGCTGACACTCGCCTACTTCGTTAGAGCACAAGTCAAATAATCTGATGGTGTGTACCGAAGGCCTTACAGTACGCACACCACACCACCCCTGCTAGTAGAAATTATGGTGAAAATTGTAAGGTTTCTCGAAAGTGCATATTCGGAACATTTACGTAATGAATATCAGATGAGCTTAAGCATCTTGTAACAATATTAGGTCGCTAAGGTGTTTGCCCACGGCCGGCTACTGCACGAAGTTTACCAACTTTTACCTACTGATTTCAACTATAGGTTGTAAAAGTTGTCTTTGTAGTTTCGCCCCCTTTTTCTGATCGGTAGTTGTCGGAAGAAGTCAGAAGTCGCCTGCCGTTTGTGTTGTTTTTACGGTCCCTGTCAAACTTGCCAGTCAACTGAGTAATTGTAAGCGTTCGTACAGGATTAATTTAATTTCATCCCCATTAACACAGATAAGCACCACATTTGAATGTGAAAGTATTTATAATGCGCTGTCATAAAACACTGTTACTTTCACGCCTTCCACACTACGTCAGAAAACGCCATTTTTCTACCTTTCTATAAACACTTGTTTCATCGCCACAAAATGTGCATTATCTAATAATTGGCCAATTCGACGAAAAAATGTCTGGAAGAAAAGCTGCAGAGCATCAAAATGTGTTTTCAATAAGTCAAAGAAAGTGTCGAAAATCCCAGTTGGTTAGTTAATATCACAAATTATCAGTTTCATGGAAATCGCGTAGTTAATGATGGTCAGTTTTTTACTTTCCGTTCAGTGGTTTTTTCAAGTATTCACTCTTGTTGTTCTTTCTGCTTATCAGCACAAACATTGTCGTGGTTTTGGTGCTCCGCAGTCGAAAATGTCTACATTCCGGTTGGTATTATATTGAGCACTGCTAAATCTGACATTGGAGGAGGCATCAGTCGTCAACTGACAATTGTTTAGTTACGTTCGTTAATGGAAGTCACAGCGACTTCTGAATATTTTACTTGTGGTGAAAGTGTTATGGGCGGAGAAGATCTGATACCGTGAAGGAAAAGACATACAAACGTTTACTCACAGGATTAAGGCGAGAGAAGAGGGTAAACATATTGTTTTCGTGAAATGTACTGCCGTTGTTGTTCGTGAAAAGTGCAGGTAACCTTTTTAGAGGTATCCTACACTTGTCTATCGTCAGTTCAAAAATTTTACCTTAAAACAAACAGTTTATTTTGTGGGGAAGGCGTCTCCAGGATTACGTGAAAAGCGAGGTAAAGAAACCGATTTTTTAAAAATAATATTCTTTGTATCGCTACAAAGACATTTTCGAAATTGATAATGGAAATGGTCACAAAAGGGAATAATAACTGGGGAACTCAATTAAAATTTCGAGGAGGACATACTGAAGATCTTCTTGTTATTGAAGGTAAATACTGTGGTACTTGTGCGAGAAAGTTTTTCAGTCTGATGCTGCAGTTTACAGTAGTGTTGGACGACCTAAAGACGATGAGGTATTTGCGTGGGTGAAATTCATTTGTGAACATTTGAAAGCATATGAAGATGAATGAAAGTTCGCACTCAGAGACATTCTAAATTATTGTAATAAATACTTCCCAAAGATCGAGACGAAGCATAAATAGCTGTAATAAAAGGTCAACTAATATATTTTATTCGTCGGAAAAATAAATCAATACAAGAAAATCACTGTATGTTTTCTAAACACAAGCCATCCATCTTATATGACATGTGGTATGAGGCCAGAAACAAAGACCACCAAGAGGAATGCAGCTGGTATAGCTGCTGCTGTATTCCTGGAGAACATTACATCACGAGTTTATCAATCGAGTGTAGAGACATGTTCTTGGATAAAGTTGAAAGTTACATTGAGAAAATCACTGAAATTACTTCTTAGAATGATTAACTCACCCAAAAAAGATAGGAGACCGTTTAAAGGTAGAGACGATATTCAACTGCCTTTCATAAAAAAATAGGGTTCAAGACAACCTGCAGTTGTGCTAGCAGGGTTTGAATTAAACCTATAGTGATATCAGACAGTTTGAAGTATACAAAAAGCAGTAGAAAGTCTGAAGACAGTTGTTTCATCCAATTTGTGTTCGATAATAAGGACGTCCATATTGACAAAACTAATAATAAACATAATCAGTACCGGTGTAAACAAGCCTTTTGTCCTTTACTCAATGCTATTCTGTTACTTTTACTATTTCCAAAACTGTTATCTTGATGCATGCGATTCCTATTAAACTGATAAATTGCGATGTTTACTTGCTAGCTAGGTTTTTCGTCACTTTTTAGGCTTTTTGAAAACTCACTTCGATGGTCTACGACTTTTCTCTTATACAATATTGTTTCAGTCCTGTCAATTTTCGGCTGTTGTACGTAGCATGTAAATCTGTAAAAGCAAGCTTAAAAATAAAACCGACAGTTTATTATCATATTGAGCACACTAATCGTCCTTCTCTTCTACATTACATTGCTTACGAAGGTTGAATGGAAAGTAATGCCTCCACCTTCGTTAACTGGGTTTGGAAGGAAATATGTTAATAAATCAAACGCAGAAATAATCCTTAGAGTGTGATCTTTAATTTCCAATATTCACTTTTCCACATAATCACCAGCCAATTGGATACATTTCTGCCAACGATGAACAAGTTTTCTGAAGCCGTCACGGAAGAAGTCGACACTCTGTTTCCGCAACCACAGTCTCAAAGTTCTCTCAACGTCTTCATCAAAAGCATAATGATGTCCCCGCAGATCATCTTTCATTATCAGAAACTTGCAATTTCTCTGTGAGAGATACGACGATCGTCCTGGATCAATCTGTCAACATTTTGCTTGTGAAACTCGGTGGTTGCTGTCACAGGACGTCCAACTATTTATTTGTGCATTTTCAACTCCTCGCGGCGTAATGAATAGCCCATTAAATTTCGGGCATGCAGCCACGCAAATAGAATTTCGTCCACTGATATTATCGGCCGCGTATCGTCCGGCCATCCTCAGAGTAAGTCAGTCTTGCGACTCAGTCTGAGGATGGCCGGACGTTACGCGGCCGAAATATCAGTGGAGGAAATTTTATTTGCGCGGCTGCATGGCCGAAATTTGATGGACTTACTATTTATTTGTTTGTCAGCCAGGTCAGATGTTCCCGCCTCGACATCTTTAAATTTACTCGCCCAACGACGCACAGTACTCACATCAACACAATCACCATTAACTGCTTTCATTCTCTCATGAATCTCCTTTGGGATGACACCTTCTGCTGTCAAGAATTCAATGACTGCACGTTGCTTAAATCGCATTGATCGACCGTCTGCGCAGGGTTCCATACTTTACACTGTAACAACAGAACAGTTCAATCCTAAGGCTTCCCGCCAACTGAAGCTATAGAGAAGAGGCTACGGAACAAGCCTTTACCTGCCGCATACCAATGTTGCCAACTGTTGAAGAGTTACGAAGATGGAGGCATTACTTTTCTGAACTGCTACCATGTGAAGGACTATTTTCTCACTGCATCCGGCGTTCAGCAGTTGTGGCAGTTATGGTAGCCCTCATACAGGGACAGTGCTACATCGACTTTCCAAGACTCCAGCAGAACGCATTCTTTGAGGCTCTGTCCACACATTGGTGCTAATATTGTCACCAACGGTGGCTCATTGCTGCCATATTCCTTTCGCGGACTACTCTGCGCTGGCAATAGCCGTAGTTTGAAAACATGTTAATTTTGAAATCGATTTTAAGATCCGTTTTTTTTTAGCTTTGTCATTTTAGGTGGGGTTTAAACCCCCGCGCCCCCCATGCAGTAAACGTTCTCGATCCATTTATAAGTGACCACATATCTGCCTCCATACACATGGGCCTCTCCTTGTACTCCTATTCCCAACTTCCATCCAAAAGTTATTCGAGATTATTCCCACACGAACTGGAATGCCTACCTGTAATCTGTTAATACACAAATCTTAAGCAATTTCATAAACTTTGAATACTATGATGATATAGCTAAAAGCTGCTTACTTTCTGCAACAGACCTTATGTGTAGTCATTTCCGTCCTCCGCAGGCTCTACTCCTCCTCTGTGAATTCCGCTACTCGTTTCTGCAGACTCATGACTGACAATGAGATACACGCATCTTCTCCTGAAATATACAGTGACTCTTAAAATGAGGAGACAAGATGGCGTTAACGCCAAATATGTTACAGTCTGAACACCATATTGTACATTACTTTTTTAAGAACCATAAAGATTTCCCTCTTCTCGATTCCAAAATCTCTGCTCCACATTACTCATTCCAGGAGAATAAAAACCGTCTGCCTGATAATTTAAGAAAAGCTAATCAATTTTTACGCTATCTCGCTGATACCTTTCCAATCCCTGACAGCACTGGTTTTTATTAGTCTCCCAAAAATCTATGAACAACCCGATTACCCTGTCCCACCTCTTGCTTCCAGGTTCCAGCACATGCTTAAAACTACCCCCACTTCCTAGAAATTCTTGCCATCCTGCACAACGCCGTCTTTCAGTACAGGCTACTACTCTAAGCCATTGTAAAATTCACCTGCGTTTACAGCAAGGACTTCCAGTCCATCCTCTCCCAACACATACATACACTCCTAAACCTGTACATATCTGTCCCTGTTAACTACTGTAGTTTCCGTCCCAATTTTTCTCTGATGAACCAATCTGTATCTCACGCATCACTTATCCTTACTAATTAATAACACAAAATTCGTCCTTTTGCTGTCCGCTGACCTCTCCAAAGCCTATGGCAATCTGGCCTGCTCTTCTAGCTCCAGACCTATACACTTCCAATCACGTACATCAGTCTTATTGAAAGCTTTCTGATGAATAACCAATCCTTTGTCATCAGCTACAGTAGCGGTTCAACTTAAGGGATTGCAGCGAGACAACGTCGTCGATAAGGGCCGATATTTCGACAGGCGCTCACGCTGACATTTCAAGGCAAAACTGTTGCCATTATGTATTAAAAATGACAGAGTGTGCACCTGTCGAAATGTCGACCGTTGTCGATGACGCCACTCGGTTGCATTACCGTTGTTATTTGAACATTGTATATGCTACGAGAAACTGAAGTCCAACATCAGTACCACTGTCTATATTTTTCACCCCATTGCGGATATGCCCAAAGGCTTAGTCCTTTCTCCTCTGCAGTATGTCCCCTGCACTGCTGAAAAATCTAAACCATTTCCTCTCTTAACCTCCTCCAGTTATGCGATAACAAACTTTCTTCTGATAAGTTAGCTTCTCTCAATGCAGATCCCACTGCTTTTAATGCAATACAGTATAGTGCAGTAACTTTCCATTAAGACTTCTGTCAATATTCTTTCTAACTTTTAGCAATTTAGCAATTATATGCAACCACTCGCTCACAGAAAGATCCGTACCTAAAGACTGGAAAATTGCTCATGTCACACCAATACCCAAAAAGGGAACTAGGAGTATCCGCTGAGTTACAAGCCTATATCACTAACGTCGATTTGCAGTAGGGTTTTGGAACATATACTGTATTCGAACATTATGAAGTACCTCGAAGAAAACGATTTATTGACACATAGTCAGCTCGAATTCAGAAAATGTCGGTCTTGTGAAACGCAACTAGCTCTTTATACTCATGAAGTAATGAGTGTTGTCGTCAGGGTTTGTCAAATTGATTCCATATTTTTAGGTTTCCAGAAGGATTTCGACATCGTTCCTCACAAGCGTCTTCTAACCAAACTGCGTGCCTACGGAGTATCGCCTCAGTTGTGCGACTGGATTCGTGATTTCCCGTCAGAAAGGTAACAGTACGTGGTAATAGACGGAAAGTCATCGAGTAAAACAGAAGTGATATCCGGCGTTCCCCAAGGAAGTGTTACAGGCCCCCTGAGTAGCCGTCTCTGATTGTTTGCAGATGATGCTGTCATTTGCCGTCTTGTAAAGTCATCATATGATCAAAATGACTTGCAAAATGATTTAGATAAGATATCTGTATGGTGCGAAAAGTGGCAATTGACCCTGAATAAAGAAAAGTGTGAAGTTATTCACATGAGTACTAAAAGAAATCAGCTAAATTTCGATTACGCGATAAGTCACACAAATCTGAAGACTGTAAATTAAGCCAAATACTTAGGGATTACAATTACAAATAACCTAAATTGGAACGATCACATAGATAATATTGTGGGTAGAGTAAACCAAAGACTGCGATTCATTGGCGCAGAACACTTAGAAGGTGCCACAGGCCTACTAAAGAGACTGCTTACACCACGCTTGTCCGCCCTATTCTGGAATATTGCTGTGCGGTGTGGGATCCGCATCAGGTGGGACTGACGGAGGACATCGAAAAAGTACAAAGAGGGGCAGCTGATTTTGTATTATCGCGTAATAGGGGAGATAGTGTCACAGACAGGGTACGTGAATTGGAGTGGCAATCATTAAAACAAAGGCGTTTTTCGTTGCGACGGGACCTTCTCATGAAATTTCAATCACCAGTTTTCTCCTCCGATTGCGAAAACAGTCTGTTGCCACCCGCCTACATAGGGAGAAACGATCATCACGATAAAATAAGAGAAATCAGGGCTCACACAGAAAAATTTAAGTGCTCGTTTTTCCGGTGTGCAGTTCGAGAGTGGAACGGTAGATGGTTCAAATGGCTCTGAGCACTACGGGACTTAACTTCTGAGGTCATCAGTCCCCTAGAACTTAGAACTACTTAAACCTAACTAACATAAGGACATCACACACATCCATGCCCGAGGCAAGATTCGAACCTGCGACAGTAGCGGTCGCACGGTTCCAGACTGTAGTGCATAGAACCGTTCGGCCACCCCGGCCGATGGAACGGTAGAGAGACAGCTTGGAGGTGGTTCATTGAACCCTGTGCGAGGCACTTTACTGTGAATAGCAGAGTAATCACGTAGATGTAGATGTAGATGTACCTTCTTTAACCTTCATTAAATAATTAAACCAATTTATGTATACACACTGGTGTGCAAAATTCAAAAACGAAATTAACTTTCCTTTAATGTGTCACTCCCAAGTAAAGTAGCTCGATGTGTAGCTAGAAAGAACTGTTACAGTACAGTACAGCACAGTACAGAAGATAACTGAAAGCAACACGCAGAAGGACGAACAAAAGTTACACTCTCATTCAAAGACAATAATTACACTGAAGCCACCACGATTTATAATGGTCCTATAGACACTAAAAAAGGAGGGACATGTTTCCCGATAAGGTGTGTGATCACACGGACGGAAATGCCGCTACATGCTCTGCACCGCACTGCCATGCTGGCCACAAGTTGCATAAGGAGTTCTTATGGCAGGTCGTTCCATCTCTCCATCAATGTGGGATGGTCGTTGATGCGTGTGAGCGTCCTGCAATACGTCTACCCAACACACCTCGTACGCCACCGTAAACAAAAATGAAGTCTTGGCTGGGAACTCACCCCCGAAACACGCACATGGAGAAGGAGTACAGTGTCACAATAACGTCGACTGGTGAACTTACCGCATTCAAACATTTGGAAGTCAGTACACTCACATAACATTATGCCTCCCCACACCGTACGCGTAGAGTTCCAAAACTATCATATTCGATTATATTCCTGGGCGAATTACGTGTATCCACCTCTCCACATATGAGGGTACATCCAGAATCACTACTCAGATTGAAACTGAGAATCCTAGAACAATACGCGACCTCAATCCTCGATGATCCAGTCTGTATGCTCTTGGCTCTATCGCAAACGGTGCCATACTGCCTGATGCACAATTTAACGGACTGCTGCTGCTGTTGGCTGTGTTCGACGACTTCCTTCTTTCAGGCAGCAGCGCCTGTGATTCGCAACACTCCCCATGTACTTGTAACATTGTTGTGATCAATACCAGACTCCTCGGCTACACGCGTCACACGTCATCCCTCTTCCAGTTTCCCGATGATTCCTCCCCGTATGAAGTGATCCAAATGATGTATCCGGCTCCTGTTGTAATGAAGAACACCACCACAGTGCACTGCAACTGCACACTGATTAACACACACTGTCATTTCCCTATCTTTCACCAGCCTCGTGTGATGGGGCAATCCCCATCTGGCACTACAGTCACACTAACCTTACACCATGTGACATCCAACTTTCTGTGCACGACTGGAAGACCTCTGGCAACGCGCTCTCGCACTTTCTTTCTTTTCCATCGATTAGTTAATATATTACATTACTTTATCTATCTCGTTTTTTTTATTTTTGCAGAGCAGTGTATTTCATCCTTTAAATATTTTGTACCTTTGTATTTTAAAATTGTTTTGACTGCAGAGAAACAAATGTGCCGTTACCATTTACCCAGACTCGTCAGTATGAGGGAATGAAAAAACAACGAAGAGAAAGAAAAAGATCTCCAAGTAGTTTATTAACTTTCTTCCTGACGACATAACCTCTCTACCCTGCCACACCCAAGGTTGAAGTGACTCCACACATGTCATAATAGCATCTGCCAACCGCCTTGGGCGCATAACTTCACAGTTGCTTGATCACACTGCTTGTAACCATGATGCAGTCCAACTCTCATTCCTCTTCTGTGGAAAGACTATCACATATATATCGACATCCAGAACGGAGCAACATTCGGAAACAGAGCAACATTTTCTCCCCGCAAAACAACGAATATTTCTCCGCCACTGCTTGCTTCCTACAAGAAAGACTGACTAAAGCTGCAGTCACACACATATACACTTTCCCCATCTATCTGAAACAACATCTTTCTCTGCACGAGCTCCTATTCAGAGTATCTTATACACTGTGCCACGCCTTCCCCCTCCCCCCACCCCCACCCCACCCGCGCCACACCTACACACGACAGCTGCAGTTACATTTCTTTAAATGCCACAGAATGCTGAGACTAGTGGCAAACACTGACTAAACGCAACAAAACACGTCCAGTTAACATAAATAACAACTGAAGGGCTTTCCACCATTTCATTACACTCTTTCATCTTAAACAAACAACCTCTTCCATACAATCTAAATAAAATCAATATTCTTGGCCCCCACTTCCGAGACAGATTCCTACCACAACATGGCCCTTTGGGCTCACTGGCACATCATCTGTTCCACTCTCTCCCAAATTCCTTTATTTTCACCGTACTTCAGCCCCAATAATGGCACATGATACAAAATCCTTAATTTGAAAGAAAAACAACGTAGCTCCCAGCCACGATCTCATTTATTAATTTGTTTTGTTTGCCAATGATGCAAACATTGCAGTAAATGTAGTCTTAGAAATATCGGCTAATAAAATATTTGTGGACATTAATTACTGGTTCCTTGCCACTTCTTCGTCACTAAACTTTGAAGAAACACACTTCATGCAGTTTAGAACTTGTATGGGGTGTCCCACGAGTAGATGCCTAACATATGATGACAACGAGACAGAAATAGTGGACAGTGTTAAATTCTTGGCATTACAGCTTGATAATAAATTCAACTGGGAGGAGAACACCACAGAACTGTTGAAGCGTCTAAACAAATCTCTAATTGCAATGCGAATTCTGGCAGACATAGGGGATATAAAAATGAAAAAGCTGGCATACTGTGCTTACCTTTACTCCATAATATCATATGGGATTATTTTTTGAGGTAATCCATCAAGCCAAGCTTATGTTTTCTGGGCACAGAAACGTGCAATAAGAGTTATATATGGTGTGAACTCAAGAACATCCTGCAGAGGCCTGTTTAGGGAACTAGAGATACTAACTACTGTTTCCCAATATATTTATTCCTCAATGAAATTTGTCATTAAAGATATATCACTTTTTCAAACCAACAGCTCAGTTCATGGAATCAATATTAGAAATAAGAATAAACTTCACAAGGATTTAAAGTCACTTACTTTTGTACAAAAAGGTGTGCATTATTCAGGAACATACATTTTCAATAACTTGCTAGTAACCATAAAAATCTAAGAAACCAATGAAATTCAGTGTAAGAGAAGGCTAAAGAATTGATTGGTGGCCAAGTCCTTCTACTCCATTGATGAATTTCTCAGTATATTGAATTTTAAATTCAGTGGATTAAAGCGATCTCAGTAAATGAGTGTTGCAAAATGATCCTTTCATATAGAGTTCATTTAAAGCTAATAATAAAAAAATGACGATAATTCCACTTGAGACCTGTGGAAGGTACATTAGCTTATTTGTTTCAGTTGTAAATATTTCTTATGTGTTATTGTTCTTCTGAGATGTTCTACATCCTGGAGAACCTCCTCACTACGGATCAATTGGAATGAAAATTAATCTAATCTAATCATACAGGAGTAGAGGTCCGTGCTGTGGTATCCAGCCAACAACCACACAGCAGATAGCCGCCGGTTGCCGCCCTGTCAAGGCGTCTGCAACTTATCTCTAACTCATTCTGTCCGCAACAGTCACTGCGATATTTGCAGGCGCCACAGAGAAGCTGTTGTTGGCGCTAGGTAGCCTCCGTGGATCATCTGACACAAGCACGACTTGCCAGTATTCCTCCACTGGGTGGCTTTATAAGATGCCATCCAGCGGGTTGCCAGTAATCTGGGAGTGTGGGATTTGCATTACCAGTTGCCGAATTTGACATCGACATCCACAAAGTAACCATCCGCCAGTGCAGTCCATACCAGTTGGTACCACTATATCAATAATGCAGCATATTGGACTTTGTATGTAGCACTGTTATCCTTATTGTGACAGACTGTAGACTTAGATTGTACCCTCAAAAAGTGTTATGGAATAGTCCAGATTCTCACAAGATCAGGGCGATCTTTCAGTTGCATTCATTCAGAAGCTGTTCAGTTGTTATTCAGACCCTAACGTTATGGCGTGTTCTCTCTGTCGGCAATAAAGTTCCGTTGTTCTTGGTTACCTGGGCACCTATCTCTTCTTGTAGTGTATTTAACCCACACAACGAGATACTAAAGTGACAACTAGATACATTTTTCATGACTCTTTTGTCTCCGGAACTTGCTTCCCCGCGTCTTGTCCTCAACTAGGCATCCCTCCTCTCATCGTTCGTGTGCTCTCCACACGGTCTCTTCGTGGTTTCTGCTAAACATTCCACCATCCACATTCACTTACGTCCGCTCCCTTTGGTTTTCTCGCCTTTATCTAGGCACGTTATTTGTTCTCTCACATTCCGTGATTCTATAGCTTATTCTTGCTTGTTTTGCCTTGTTTCTGGCTCATGCTAACGCAGCTACATTCCTCTGTGCTGGTGCTGTCGCCTACCCCATTTCACTGTGCCCATCCGCTTCTCTTGCTTCCATGTCGATACTGGACTCTCTTTCCTATTTTTTTCCTTGGTCTTGTTTGCCTATTTACTGTGGCTCCCTCTACGCTGGGATTATTGGTTCTGCAGCTTTCCCAGGTATAGGTCAATAATGCATCGCTTGACCCAGGACATCACATGCTTGACTCAGCAATGTTCGGTGGCAATGCCCGCATGTGGTACGGATGGAACAGCACAACTCCTGCTTCACACAGCACACTTTCTGAGCCCCTCTGAGGTTACACATCGTCGTGTCTCCCGCCCGACGCCCCCAACCCCCACCAAAGACTCAGCTTTGCTGCGCCCACTCCCTGTTGAACTCGACACAGCATTGGGTTTTTAGTCCACCTTCCTTGAACACTGGACTACCTTCTTCGCTGTTCTATTCTCTTCTGGCCGCCTCTGAAACATCGACCTCTGGCTCATCTGCCTCTGAAACACTCGCCTCCAATGCTGTCTCCCCTGACCCTGCCCTGACATTCCTTGCGTCAGTGCCCCTTGCCCTGGCGCCCGCTACGCTGATCCTCCCTCCTTCAACGTCTATGTTCCAGTGCTGTTAGCTCTTGCGCCGCCAGCTCCTGCAACTTGCGCTCTCCTGGCTCCTACACCTTGGTCCCCATTGGCTCCTGCACCACTGACCCTGACAGCTCCTGCACCAAGGAACCCTCCAACTCCTATACCATAGGCCCTGCCACCTCCTGCGCTGCAGACCCTGTCTTGTGCCACATCCTCTGCCAGTTGTGGTGCCACCAGCTCCAACACTATTGACTTCAGCACTTCTGTAGTACTCCCAGCTCCTGTGCGAATGGCACTGCCATCACCTGCCCAGTGCCGTCAGCACTGTCACCATCTGTTCCAGCTCCTGCTCTGAAGTCCTTCCGCTCTGGTGCTACCAGTTCTGGTTCCACCCACTGTCACACTACCTGCTCTGATGCCGCTCACTCCCAGTCTGCCCACCCTGGCTCTACCCACCACTCCAGCACCTATTGCTTTGATACCTCCTGTTCCAGCACCTCTTGATCTGGTGCCTCCTGATCCAGCGCCTCATGCTGCAGCACCCTGCGCTGTGGCGCCACCTGATCCAGCGTTTTCCTCTGCGGTACCTCCTGCTATTGCACCTCCCACTGTGGGGCCATCGGTTCCTGTGCTTTCTAGTACTGCGCGAGTTGTGTACACACCGCTCCCCTCAGTGCCCCCTTGGGTTGTAGCGCCTCTCGCACCCTTACCGCTGGTCCTGGCACCTCCTCCACTTCCAGTACTGTCGGTGCCCTCACCACCTTCCCAAACGTCTCTTCTGGTACTAGCGCCACTGGTATCATCACTGCCAGTTCTGGTGCTCTCCCAGTTACAGATTTGCTAACGCCACTGGCCATAGCACCATTTCTGCTTCCAGCACTGCCAACATGCTTGCCATTGGCCACTGCACCTCTTTGGGTTCCAACACCATCAGCGCCCTCCTCTCCACTGGCCAGCATGCCACAGGCCTGCACACCACTGGCTTGGTTGCCATTAGCCCATATGCCGCCGACCCACTGTACTCGCTTCTCCATTGGGCCTGGCATTGTGCTTCCTGAGCCTTCAACTCCTACCCTTTTCAGGTCTTTTCAGTCACTCTGCAAGTGTGCGAGTTCCGTACCACTTTGTGAGTTCGACATCGATCTTCAACGAGTCCCATCCATCAGAGCGCAGCACATTTTAGTCGAGACCAAGACATCAATAGTGCAGCAGATCCTTATTGTAATAGGCTGTTTACTTAAATTGTACCTTCAAGGAATGTTATTAAGTAGTCCAGTTTCTCATCAGATAAGGACGATCTTCCAGTCACATTCATTTAGAAGCTGTTCAGTTTTTATTCAGACATTCATGTTTGGTATATCCTCTGTGTCAGTAATATAGTTCTAAAGTTCGTGGTTACCTGGGCACATATCTTTCCTCGTAGCGTGCATCACCCACGCAATGGGATACTAAACATGCTACTTGTTTAGATGAGGATGGTTTGGATGATGGTCTTGTATTTCTGGATGTAGTTCCTATGTCCCCCTGGTTAGAAGTTCTAGTCTAATGGGGACTTCCTTTTGGTTGGTTAGAAGATGAACATTCAATATAGCTTTTCATCGATTCTAATCCTGCGTATATTTGAGTTTTTGTAACGTTAATGGGATGGTTCTGCAAGATTATTTAGGGGTCGTGGAGGGGTAACTTTTAGAAGTTCTCTCTACAATATTTACTTTGCTTTTGTAGGTTTGATGGAGAAGTATCTCTAGTTTCACCAACATAATTTTTCTGATGAACATGAGAGGATCATTGGTAGAGATAGCATGTAGGATGAATGGTGAGGAAGATGGTTTCGTCAGCATATTGGAGTATATTCGTAGGAAGCGATGATTTTGTAGTCTAAGTTGTCTATAGGGGATGAGGAATGATGATACTGATCTTTGGGGTACACTTACAGTTGTGCTGAAGATACTAGAGTGGATTTAGTTTTTTTATGTAGAGCGGACACCTAGTTAGAGTGCACACAATTAGAAAAATATTGGTGATGGGAAATGCACACCGGCGGAATGTGGTACGGAAGTCAGATTGCCGCACATATACAATGGCTGAAAGTTTTGGCATAGGAAGATCGAGGATCAGTCTTTGTTATGGAGGTGTAGTAGTTCCAGGAGCTCTTAATCTGTAGAGAATGAAAACTGGACTGGGTAACTGCATTGGGGAGATATTGTTTGAGATGGTCGCGCAAGCATATGGGGACAATAGATTCAGAAACCATACCACTGTCTGAGAATAAATGGTTTGGTGAGAAGTTGTTCATTGGGGGGGGGGGGGGGGGGGCGGAGGCCTTCCACGACTCTTTACAGAAAGGGTGTAGAGGATGGTTTTATGTACAGTTGCTTGGGATTTTAGGGAACCAAACTGTCATTTCTCAAAGCGGCTGTTGCAGCCAGAATGAACTTGAGTTAAGTTGCTGGCGCCTTTACAGGGCAGCAATCGGCGGCTCTCTGCTGTGATATTGATGGCTGGCTGTCACAGCATGGACTTCCATTCCTTGCATGTTTTATTGCGTCAGCTATTCCCATTGGCCTCCTATACCACCATGTAAAGTTTTCCCAGACACGTAGGTCACATTTGCCTCTTCTACATTTTCGATAAACTAGAATCCCAGCAACCCATTGTATCCTCCCATCCCCGAAAACCATGACCTGCCGTTGCATCTCCATCAGCAAGTCGCACTTTTTATCGATCTTCCAACAATTCACAATCTCTCCTGGGAACTCCGTCCTGAGCTCTGCCTACACTATCAGCCATTATATATATATATATATCTCACCCACCCCATTTCAAATAAAGGCTCCAACCCATCGTCCTCTAGCATGATAGGAACCATATTCACCGTGTAGGTCCTCATACAGTTCTAAGACACTTAACAACAAAAAAGGTAGTAGAGTATGACCGACACCTCTCAGCAACAAAATCACTTTTACATGGCTAGAGGGCTTATAACGTTTGCTCTGTGTTCTTTCACGCAGGACAAATTTCCAGTCAAACATGAGGCTGCCACATCAATAATTCCTTTAAACGAAGAATGACATAATCTTAGGAAATGTAACGTACATGAGTGAAACTGACACTCAAAAACAGACTTTTCTGGAGGTAATTAAACCTTTCAATTTTCGCTCAATGTTTCAGTATTCTTACCACTAAATGAAGTGACTGAGCAGTTGTTCAAAGACTAAAAAGAGGATAAAAAGTTTGAAAAATTGTTCACAAACGTAAGTGACGCTCGACCTGGAAGTAAAGGGTTCGAATTACGGCTGAGGAGAGAATTTCAGCACCAGTGTCTGACTGCAAATGCCGAACAGGTTACAGTTTTTGATCACTATATTGCGACATGCTCTCATTTAGATTTCTCATTGGGTATTATGCAGTGAAGCTAGGAAATGTTGCTACTAGATGGACCTCAAAATGAGTTTTGAAAGTCGTGGCTACAGTCTCGTATGTCGCCATAGAAACACCAAAAAGTATACATGCCACTGAAATTAATAGACAGCCGGAAAAAATTAGGTCACCTGAAAAGACGAGGTCGATTTTGATCCGATGATCGCATATGCCACCTGGGCGATAGTAGACGTACTGACAATGTTTCAATGCAGTCCACCAACAGATATCATAGTGGCATAGCGCCATTTGTATTTCCCTTTAATAGGGGATGCAAAGGCTCAATCTAGATATAGTAGGGGGTCAGTGAAGTGAAGTGGAAATAAGACAAGGATTTCTGGTCAGATGAGTATCGGGTAATATCAACAGCAGCAGAAAATGGTATAACAGGCGTAGGATTCGTCATGAATAGGAAGGTAGGGCAGAGGGTGTGTTACTGTGAACAGTTCAGTGACCGGGTTGCTCTAATCAGAATCGACAGCTGACCAACACCGACAACGATAGTTCAGATATACATGCCGACGTCGCAAGCTGAAGATGAACAGATAGAGAAAGTGTATGAGGATATTGAAAGGGTAATGCAGTATGTACAGGGGGACGAAAACCTAATAATCATGGGCGACTGGAATGCAGTTGTAGGGGAAGGAGTAGAAGAAAAGGTTACAGGAGAATATGGGCTTGGGACAAGGAATGAAAGAGGAGAAAGACTGATTGAGTTCTGTAACAAGTTGCAGTTAGTAATAGCGAATACCCTGTTCAAGAATCACAAGAGGAGGAGGTATACTTGGAAAAGGCCGGGAGATACGGGGAAGATTTCAATTAGATTACATCATGGTCAGACAGAGATTCCGAAATCAGATACTGGATTGTAAGGCGTACCCAGGAGCAGATATAGACTCAGATCACAATATAGTAGTGATGAAGAGTAGGCTGAAGTTCAAGACATTAGTCAGGAAGAATCAATACGCAAGAAGTGGGATACGGAAGTACTAAGGAATGACGAGATACGTTTGAAGTTCTCTAACGCAATAGATACAGCAATAAGGAATAGCGCAGTAGCCAGTACAGTTGAAGAGGAATGGACATCTCTAAAAAGGGCCATCACAGAAGTTGGGAAGGAAAACATAGGTACAAAGAAGGTAGCTGCGAAGAAACCATGGGTAACAGAAGAAATACTTCAGTTGATTGATGAAAGGAGGAAGTACAAACATGTTCCGGGAAAATCAGGAATACAGAAATACAAGTCGCTGAGGAATGAAATAAATAGGAAGTGCAGGGAAGCTAAGACGAAATGGCTGTAGGAATAATGTGAAGACATCGAAAAAGATATGATTGTCGGAAGGACAGACTCAGCATACAGGAAAGTCAAAACAACCTTTGGTGACATTAAAAGCAACGGTGGTAACATTAAGAGTGCAATGGGAATTCCACTGTTAAATGCAGAGGAGAGATCAGATAGGTGGAAAGAATACATTGAAAGCCTCTATGAGGGTGAAGATTTGTCTGATGTGACAGAAGAAGAAACAGGAGTCGATTTAGAAGAGATAGGGGATCCAGTATTAGAATCGGAATTTAAAAGAGCTTTGGAGGACTTACGGTCAAATAAGGCAGAAGGGATAGATAACATTCCATCAGAATTTCTAAAATCATTGGGGGAAGTGGCAAGAAAACGACTATTCACGTTGGTGTGTAGAATATATGAGTCTGGCGACATACCATCTGACTTTCGGAAAAGCATCATCCACACAATTCCGAAGACGGCAAGAGCTGACAAGTGCGAGAATTATCGCACAATCAGCTTAACAGCTCATGCATCGAAGCTGCTTACAAGAATAATATACAGAAGAATGGAAAAGAAAATTGAGAATGCGCTAGGTGACGATCAGTTTGGCTTTAGGAAAAGTAAAGGGACGAGAGAGGCAATTCTGACGTTACGGCTAATAATGGAAGCAAGGCTAAAGAAAAATCAAGACACTTTCATAGGATTTGTCGACCTGGAAAAAGCGTTCGACAATATAAAATGGTGCAAGCTGTTCGAGATTCGGAAAAAAGTAGGGGTAAGCTATAGGGAGAGACGGGTCATATACAATACGTATAACAACCAAGAGGGAATAATAAGAGTGGACGATCAAGAACGAAGTGCTCGTATTAAGAAGGGTGTAAGACAAGGCTGTAGCCTTTCGCCCCTACTCTTCAATCTGTACATCGAGGAAGCAATGATGGAAACAAAAGAAAGGTTCAGGAGTGGAATTAAAATACAAGGTGAAAGGATATCAATGATACGATTCGCTGATGACATTGCTATCCTGAGTGAAAGTGAAGAAGAATTAAATGATCAGCTGAACGGAATGAACAGTCTAATGAGTACACAGTATGGTTTGAGAGTAAATCGGAGAAAGACGAAGGTAATGAGAAGTAGTAGAAAGGAGAACAGCGAGAAACTTAACATCAGGATTGACGGTCACGAAGTCAATGAAGTTAAGGAATTCTGCTACCTAGGCAGTAAAATAACCAATGACGGACGGAACAAGGAGGACATCAAAAGCAGACTCGCTATGGCAAAAAAGGCATTTCTGGCCAAGAGAAGTTTACTAATATCAAATACCGGCCTTAATTTGAGGAAGAAATTTCTGAGGATGTACGTCTGGAGTACAGCATTGTATGGTAGTGAAACATGGACTGTGGGAAAACCGGAACAGAAGAGAATCGAAGCAGCTAGTAATGTGGTACTATAGACGAATGTTGAAAATTAGGTGGACTAATAAGGTAAGGAATGAAAAGGTTCTGCGCAGAATCGGAGAGGAAAGGAATATGTGGAAAACACTGATAAGGAGAAGGGACAGGATGATAGGACATCTGCTAAGACATGAGGGAATGACTTCCATGGCACTAGAGGGAGCTGTAGAGGGCAAAAACTGTAGAGGAAGACAGAGATTGGAATACGTCAAGCAAATGATTGAGGACGTAGGTTGCAAGTGCTACTCTGAGATGAAGAGGTTAGCACAGGAAAGTAATTCGTGGCGGGCCGCATCAAACCAGTCAGTAGACTGACGACCAAAAAAAAAAAAAGGGGGGGGGGGGGATGCTTACAGCCAGAAGGCTCAGTGTGGTGCAGACGCAAGAAGCAAGCAGGCAACCATGTCATGGTGATGAATTCGTGCTGGCTGTAGCCAACTGAGCGATTTTGAAAGGGATCAAGTTTTGGCCTGCCGAGTGGCGGGATGGTCCTTCCGAAGAATTGTCTTAGAAGTTGGACATGCTGTGACAGTTGGGCAACGATACTGCTGTCAGTGGTGAGGTGAACATTCTCACATCCATAGCCAAAGTTCTCGATGTCCACGTGGCACAGACGCCAGCCAGGATCGTCGTATAGTAAGGGTAGCAGCGGCAGATCGTACTGCTGTCACAGCACAGATAAGATGGCTTGTAAGTCAAGGCGAGTCAACATGAATTGTTGAGAACTGGTTATTAGCAGTGGGACCACCGTCACACACACCTCTAGACCATCGTCCACTTATGCCGCATAATCGACGTGTATGACCCGACTGGTTCCATCAGAGGATTACATAGAAGATGGAATGGCCCGCCGTGGTCTTCAGCGATGAAACCTTATTCCGCCTGTACGCAGGAGGTGGTCGTTTCGCTTACAACATAGACCTGGTGAGCGCTATTTTGTTGAGGGCATTCACCCAGAGACATACTGGCTCCACTCCAGGCCTTATGGTTTGGAGAGCGATAAGCTGCAACTCTCCTTCACCTTTGAGGTTTCTGGGGGCGGGGGGGGGGGGGGGGGGGGACGATAACCAGCACTCGGCACGTGCATAATGTTGTTAGACCCGTTCTTCTGCCATTCTTCCAACAGGAAGGTGATGAGATGTTCCAACAGGGTAATGCTCGCCCACATGCTGCCCGTGAAACTTAAAGTGCTCTGGGAGACGTCCAATAACTTCCCTGGCCAGCACGATCTCCATACTTGGCTCAAATCGAGCTCGTATGGGAAATGATGGGGCGTTAAGTGACTCGTATGACTCGCCAACCAACAACTGTTACAGAACTACGTGAACAGGTCCAACAAGCATGGAATAACGTATCTCAGGACAGTATTCGTCATCTGTACGATCGATTGGATGCCAGAGTCAATACCCGCATTGCCGCATACGGATGCTATACCATGTACAAATATGGGTGTTTCAGCATGGGTGGATACCCAGTACCTCAGTATCGCTTCAAATGTAATCATTTCATGTACTCCATATGCCTTGTCGCACCAATAATATTGAGTGAACTGGAAACATCTAAAAGGGTGTACCAATTTTTTCTCTGCCAGTGTTTCATAATGCAGATTAAGTACATGATAATGCAGAAATCATTAGCTAAATAATTCGGTAGACGACCTCCAGACTACAGGATAAAGGTTGATATGAAGTCTTCACATACTCCAACTAGAGTCTGACACATAAATTGGACCTGATCAGGTTCCAGTGGGTGATCATGGAGGCGTCGGAAGTAGATGTCATTCTCCGAGCAGACTTGTATATTCCTCGCAACATGTTTTTGGGCACTACTTGTTAAAATGTAGCGTGTGGTAACGCTCTGAAGCAGAGACAATAACTGGAGCTCTATAATCTCCCCAGTGTAGCTGTAACAGCACAGACTGCACTCTGTACGTAGAAATCAAGATCAGATGTTGCTTTAATGGCATTCTTTGCATCACACTTCGTGCTTGTTTGCTGTGGTACTCAACAATACAGTCTTCAAGAATGAGTTGATCACAGCTGTGTCTAGCCTGTACATGGCCATCGCATTAGGATAGATTTAATTGAGGCTCGTCGTTCAGGTGCCAACTGCAGTCTGACGTGTACATAGTTTCTGGAGAACACAAGTCACTGAAGTGACAGGGTGTCATCAGACCAGCAAATGTCTCATCTGTCGACGCCGATAGGTCCAATCTCATTGTTGAGATGCTGCACCACCCCTTCGAGGAAGCTGCATGGTTTGTTGAGACAATGCAGAACAAATGTCAGTCTGACCATCTTACAGTCGCTGAGTATTTTTCAATATTTGTTCGTTGTTGTGTATGACCATCTTCAATGCAATAGTTCCAAATACACATTACTGTCATAGCAGAATGTCGTGTATGAGACAAACTATATCACATACCCATTTCTCGTGGAACGATCATTGTCTTCTATTAAAAATCACTCATATACCGATAGGGCGATATTTGGCATCGACACATCATATCGGAAATACGTTTCACGTTTTCAATTCCTTTGATAGCTCTTCACTGACAGAGCTTGCTGTAACAGTGATGTTTCTGGTCCCACAGAATGGGGCTCTTCTGGGCCAACGTCTGTGCAAACGTAACTACTTACTGTTGCTACACTGGTTCGTGCATCCTTCGAGTTTGGATTCATTTCAGCTACACTATATTGGTAAAGAGCTCCTTGGCCAGACCCTGAAGACCACGCGATGTTGACTGAGCCTCTGCCTACGACATCAGTTCAAAACGTTGTAGAGGGACATATGTGCAATACTCCGCTCTCCCACGCGTTAGCTTTCTGACTCTGTGGCTAATAATTCTCATGCTAGTAGCATCTCAGTTGACGTCAGGGAGCTGAGTTCAATCCGTTCCAGTTCTTTCACCGAGATGGAGACGCTCATTCTGCGTGGATGTTAAAATTTCTGCAAACGTTCCATTTGTCACCAACGCTTCCACTGTGGTTGAGAGTATGGTTATATGTTTCATGCCATATGAAGGATATAAGTTGCATCGGTACTGCCAACGAAATTTCCCTGAAATGTTTGACTCTGCTGAGTCAAGAGAACTGAGAAAATTTTTGTTGGAGAAGCAGAGATTGGTTTCAAAAGCCAACATCAACTGTGGGAGGAGTGGAGTGTTGAACACTTGTTGCGCCAATACTGCTCTTCACTGTTGCTTCAGTCAAAGGATAAAGCAACAATCATCAATCAGCCGAACCTTTTATTTATTTATTTGTTGTTTGCATCCTACCCAACATGAGGAGGGGGGTCACTGGTCGCAGCTATATTGTCACTCTTCAGAGTTTAAATAAAATAATTAGAAATATATTGACAGGAATGAAAACGATTATCTTGTGCTTAATGAGATGGTGGTGAGTGTTGCATCGAAGGTATAAGGGTGATGATGTTATGGGGTCCTAGTAAGATTACGCAGATGTGAGATAGATGTGCAAGTGAGACTGGAGAGGAAGTGATATGAGTGAGAATACTGGATTAATGTTGGAGAAGGTCAAGAGATGGGAGGTAGGTGGTAGGAGGCGGACAGGATTGCAGTTATGAAGATGAAGGATTGGTTGGAATCATCTTTTGAAATGGAAGTGGTAGCACAGTTGATTGATTGAATTTGGTCGATCTCAGATATTCTTCATGGCCTGGAAGGGGAAAATCCTTCAAACTGGCATGGGAAAATATTTTCAGTTCGTGTGGATACGTAAGGAGTGTGGGGCCGGACGATAGATTAAGTCCGCCAACGATAATAACGCTGCAGATATAAAACATTAAGACCATATAAATGCAAGGGCCGTGCAATAACTAATGTAAGACATTTTTTTCTCTGCTAATTTCAATTGACAAAATACGGAATCTGTTGTGGAACGTGGTGGAATATTCCCACTTTATCCCCTATAGTTTCACGAAATTCCTATAAGTGGCGGCACAATACGTACCCTTCAAAATGGCGTCTGTAACGGAGGTGCATTCCAAGCAAAGAGCTGTCAGTGGTTCCTTTTGGCGGAAAACCAGAGCAATGCAGATATTCATAGGGGCTTACAGAATGCCTACGGAGATCTGGCAGTGTACAAAAGCACGGTGAGTCGGTGGGCGAGGCGTCTATCATATCCGCAACAAGGTCGCGCAAACCTGCCCTCTCTCCCGCCACGGCTGTGAAACCTGGAATGTTGGAAAGTGCTGACACCCTCATCCGATGCGTTCGACATATCACAAACACCTCACTGCTCAACTGGAGAATGCAAGACCTCACACGAGTCTGCGCACCCGAGAAGAGCTAACAAAAGTTCATTGGACTGTTCTTCCTCATCTAGCCAACAACCTGGTTCAAATGGTTCAAATTACTCTGAGCACTATGGAACTTAACATCTGAGGTCATCAGTCCCCTAGAAGTAACCTAAGGACATCACACACATCCATTCCCAAGGCAGGATTCGAACCTGCGACCGTAGCGGTCGCGCGGTTCCAGAGTGAAGCGCCTAGAGCCGCTCGGCCACACCGGCCGGCCAACAACCTTGATCTCGTACCTTCTCACTTCTATCTGTTTGTACCAATGAAAAATTCACTCCACGGGAAGCAATACGTGGATTATTGGAAGGTTATTGACGCACCACAAATCTGGTTCCAACGTGGACCGGATAATTGTGAAAGTGTTGACGATGCAGAATTTTGCGCACTAACTGACGCCTCGATTAAGTCACATAAATGTTCGATGGGATTCATGTCAGCGGTCTGGGTGGCCAGACCATTTGCGTGAATTGTGCAGAATGTTCCTCAATCCAATCGTAAAATTTGTGGCCCAATGACATCACGCATTGTCATCCATAAAAAGTTCATCGTTGTTTGGGAACATAACTTTCATGAATGGCTGCAAATGGTCTCCAAACAGATGAGCATCCAGGGGACCCAGTGCATCCCATGTAAACACATGATCATGATGAAAAATTGGATTTTGTAGCCAGAAGCGTGGGCAGTAATATGGTGCATTGAAATCCTGAATAATACCAACATGGTTTCAGAAAAAAATGTGATGCATTACTTATTGAATGTTGCTCGTACAATAGCAAGCCTCTTTTTACACGACCTTGCATAAGATATCAGTATGATTTCCTCATTGTCGAGTATGCATATATAATTTTCGTAGTTACGCCTTCACCAAGCTTCATGTTGAATCGCAGTGGACTGTGAAGTCTAGCCAACCCGCACATAGCGACGACAGTCATGTGACACCACTGGGAAAATTTGTGCGCATGTGCGAAGTGAAAACGAGAGACGCGGACAAGCGCAGTGCAGCAACCTGACCAGGAATTCAGATTGCAAAGCTACGGGAAGCACAGCCGTAGGAAGAGCAGGCCGGTGCTCCGGCGAAGCGCGCCATGCTGTAATAGGTGGCCAGGTGACGAGTCGAATCTACTCACCAGGTGGCGCCTGCGGCGTGCGGCGTGCGGCGAGGCTGGTTGGTGGTGGGCTCGAGTTTTAGCGGCGCGCGGCACTGTGCCCGGCGTGCGGCGGCCGCGCTGGGGCCGCGTCGGCCGGGAGGGGCGGCCGCCAAACTTCCAACTTCTGCGGACGTTCCAGCGGGCCGCCAATCGATACGCGCGCTCCGCTCTGGCCTCCAGAGCGACGGCGACGGCGAGCGCGCCTGAGGACGCTGGATTCGTGGACATCACCGGCGCTCGGACGTCTCACGAGGGAACCTCCCCATCGCACCCCCCCTCAGATTTAGTTATAAGTTGGCACAGTGGGTAGGCCTTGAAAAACTGAACACAGATCAATCGAGAAAACAGGAAAAAGTTGTGTGGGACTATGAAAAAATAACAAAACATACAAACTGAGTAGTACATGCGCAAGATAAGCAATATTAAGGGGAGTGAGAGCTCAGGAGCGCCGTGGTCCCGTGGTTAGCGTGAGCAGTTGCGGAACGAGAGGTCGTTAGTTCAAATCTTCCCTCGACTGAAAATTTTACTTTCTTTATTTTCGCGAAGTTATGATCTGTCCGTTCGTTCATTGACGTCTCTGTTCACTGTAATTAGTGTCGGTGTTTTGCGACCCCACCGCAAAACCGTGCGATAGTTGACGAAAGGACGTGCCTCTCCAATGGGAACCGAAAACATTTGATCGCAAGGTAATAGGTCAACGGATTCCTCCACAGGAAAACACGTCTGATATAGTCTATACAAGACTGGTGACAGCATGTGCGTCACATGACAGGAATATGTTGTCGACCCACCTAACTAGTACACTTGGCGAATGGGTAAAAAGATTCTTCCACCTTGCCCGATTTAGGTTTTCTTGTGGATGTGATAATCACTCCCAAAAAAGTGATGAAAACATAACAGTTTGTCACACAAACTGAAAATAAAAAGTTAAACTTTTCACTCGAAGGAAGACTTGAACCAACGAGCTCCCGTTACGCAGCTGGTCACGCTAAGCACGGGACCACGGCGCTCCTGAGCTCACCTTGTCCTTGACATTGCCTATCTTGCGCATGGACTACTCAGTTTGTATATTTTGCTTATTTTTTCATAGTTACACACAACTTCTTCCTGTTTTCTCGATTGATCTGTGTTCAGTTTTTCGAGGCCTATCCACTGTGCCAACTTATAACTAAATCTGAGGGGGGTGCGATGGGGAGGTTCCCTTGTCAACATCGGAAACGCCGTCTTTTCTGTAACTAAATCTGTACTCTTCAAGGGACTGTATGTCGCATGACGAAGGGTACGAGGGTCACTCCAAAAGAAATGCACACTATTTTTGTAAAAATACAGTTTTCATTCCGCATGTGTGAAAGTTTTACAGTGTGTAGATGCATCCTTCCCGCTTGTTTTCAAACTTAGTTCAACCTGTTCCCGTGAGTGGCGCCGTTAGCATGTCTTCAATAGAGAGCCTGTATACACAGAGAGTGGCTGTGGTGTGCGTACTGTTAAGACCTTCGGTACACACACCATCAGATTACTTGACTTGTCGCTCTAACGAAGTAGGCGAGTGTCAGCAATATGTCTCGTGGTCTTATCGCGGCGTGTTTAGTTTCTGCCGTTAGGTCAGACGATAGAAATGCCACTTGCGCGCTCAGAGTAGCAGATTGACAGTGACCAACTTTAAACAGAACTTGATTAATTTTCACAGATATTTATTAAAATAATAAAAAGTATAGACATTACGTAACTAGATTCTGGGTGCTGTTTACAACTGACAATCTGGAGTTCCTTTGGTATTGGTACGTTAATCTTATTCTCACATATCTCTGATACTTGACAAAGTGTCTATACATTTCTCTTCATGCCTATGTACAGGAATATGATAATCTTATTAGGCGCAGACTGAAACCTGACTATTGGCTGGTACAGACAAATGCAGACTAATGCAGACTGGTACATACTGGTGCAGATTGACTAATCGGAGGTCTGTACACTCTTTATAATGCCTCGAGCGTTCAGGTATCACAGCGCGAGTGTGATTCGCGAGGAGAAAAGGTTCTACGTTAGCAGCAATCTCATTGGCTGCATTACATATTAATACGCGGATCGGCGGAAGCAGAATTTGGTCCGTCTCTAAGGCAGCGCCATCTCGTAGTGCAGAGATGGACGAGCGCTGCGCCTACGCTGTTGTGCTTAGCACGGCGCGCTCTGTTGGGAAAGTTGTGTACGCGCTGACTACGCGGATCTATGTACACAACAGTGGCCATAGGTGAAGTTGCCCGTGATTGGTTGATTAGCTTTGGGAGAAAAATGGCGCCAAATGTCTCTCGCGCTTCCTATGTTCGCCGTGCTTTTGAGTTGAATTGAAGTTCAGATGACTTTTGGAAACGATTAAAAAGTATTTGAATTATTGAGAGACTTGTTATGCGTTGTGCATGCATGTTCGATTTAGTTGTATATCGTTTTTAGTACGTAATTAGCGTTTGCGATCTTAAATACGAGTTGAAATAATGAAGCGTTTTGTGATGAAGTCGGTAGGCGTACATATTTGAAGTAAACACGTTAATAATTGTACAGTATTGTTTTTTGACATTTGCAATTCGTTCTCCAGACGTTCGTAAACGATGCCAGGTTGTGCTGCATTTGGTTGTTCCAATAGAGACGAAGGTGAATTTCGCATGTTAGCATTTCCATGCAATGAAAAAAGACGAAAGCAATGGGAGCCACAGTCAACAGGGCTGACGTAAATCAAACAGGAGCCTTGTGGAAACCAACCAAGTACTCTTATCTATGCGAAGTAAGTCGTTTTTGCTTTTTACTACATATAAAACAACTTGCAATATACATCGTTAAATTTGAAAACAAACCTGTAAATTGGCTGTGTGAAAATTATTATAACACATTATTCTTATAATCAAAGGCAGTTAACGAATGATTTCGCCATATTGTCTTGTGCTTTTGATTCGGTGAGTGTGTACTGCACTATTCCACTACTGGCCATTCAAAAGTCCCGCCCGCAGTTTGGCAGAAAAATGGCCGCCGTATCGTTCGGTTGGCCACTCTCTCCCTATACAGGCTCTCTAGTCTTCAAGATGGCTGCTACACTTGACGTTCGTCAGAAGCAACGTGCTGTCATAGAATTCCTGTGCTGTGGAAACGAGACAGTGGGAAACATCCACAAAGGGTTGAGAAGGTGTATGGAGATGCTGCTGTCGATCGCAGGGTGGGCAAGCATGTTACGTGATGAAAGCGGGCACGGCAATATTGAAGATTGTCCTCGCAGCGGCAGGCCTCGTGCTGCACACACTCCAGACAATGTGCAGAGAGTTAACGAATTGGTGACTGCTGACAGACGCATCACAGTGAACAAATTGTGACGCTACGTTGGGATAGGGGAAGGAAGTGTCTGCAGAATACTGAAAATGTTGGCGTTAAAAGAGGTTTGTGCCAGGTGGGGTCCCAGGGTGTTGACAGTAGCTCACAAAGAAACAAGAAAAACGGTATGCAGCGGACTTTTGCAACAGTACGAGAATGGTGGAGATGAATTTCTTGGAAGAATTGTGACAGGTTGTAATGGTACTTGAATTACGCAATCATTACGGCACCTCACCTGAACCTCTCGAAACCAGCAATATTCTACTGTGTTTCTGTAAAGTAGTTAGCATATTTCTGAGACAACATTCAGATTTGATTTCATTAATGTAGAGGTATTTTGATACATCGATATGTTTATATTGCAATGATATTATTCTTATGTGTATTCTTTCTTTTGTCACTATGATCTTTGACGCACTTGTAACTCTGATTTTTGGGCGCGTAATCGATTATTAGTTAGATTTGTTAGAGAGTCGGAACTTGAGAAAGTCAAGTCTTGGACGTCATGTTGGAAAGACGCATATTGTAGTCAGCTTATAAAATGTGAACTTGAACAGTGAGGAAGATGTTTTCAAGTATGTTTTGTATTGTGAAGTGATGTTTTGTGTGTTACGTGATATTGCAGCAAAAGTAATAAAACAGAAGTGTAACTTAAATTCGGAGTGCTGATTACTTTTTTACATCACCATTGTCCTGCAAAAGTGTAATCTTCAAGAATGGTTTGTGAAGCGCATCTACAAAACTTTTGAATATCGCAGAATAAAACCTAGGCCTCTTTGCATCCGAGCTTGGAATCATCACCACCTAGATTTTCGACGATTGAGCCATAATTTTACAACGAGACCAGCGTGGGAAACACGAAAAGACGAGTGCCTAGTTTATTCATTATTACATGAAATGACTTTATTAACTGTGCTCTAATGACACCTGCCACATAATATGACTGTTGTTGCCCGAAAATGCAGTATTTAGCAGCGTGAGCAACACCACCTTCATTATTAAATTTTGACCTTTGTTGTGGTAGGGTTGTTAGAAGGCGATGAAACATGGCTCCATCATTTTTCACCAGAGACGAAGAGGCAATCAGTGGAGTGGCATCATGCAAATTCACCCAAGAAAAAAAATTCAAAACGACACCTTCTGTTGGCAACGTTATGGCTACGGTTGTTTTTCGATTCCGAAGGACTCTTGCTTGTGGACATCATGCCAAGTGGAGCCACAATAAATTCTGATGCATATGTGACGAAACTGAAGAAACTTCAAGCTCGACTGAGTCGTGTTCGACCACATCGGCAAAAGCAGGCTGTTTGGCTGTTGCACGACAATGCACGGCCACATGTCAGTCAAAAAACGATGGAAGCGATCACAAAATTCGGATGGACAACACTGAAACACTCGCCTTACAGTCCTGACCTGGCTCCATATGACTGTCATCTCTTTGGGAAACTGAAAGACTCTCTTGGTGGAACAAGGTTTGAAGATGATGACTCCCTTGTGCACGCTGCCAAACAGTGGCTCCAACAGGTTGGTCCAGAATTTTACCGTGCGGGTATACAGGCGCTGGTTCCAAGATGGCTAAAGGCAGTTGAGAGGGATGGAAATTATGTGGAGAAATGAAAATATTGTTCCTAAAGGATGTACCTACACACTGAAAAACTTTCAAACATGTAGAATAAAAGATGGATTTTAAAGAAAACAGTGTGCATTTCTTTTGGAGTGACCCTCATATACACATTGAGGTGTCAAAAGTCATCTCATAGTGATATGTATGAAAGAGCAGTACGTTGGTGAAGCTGCGATTCGAGTGAAAAGATTTCCGATGTGATTACAGCTGCACGATGGGAATTAAAAGACTTTGAATGTGGAATGCCAGCTGGAGCTAGATGCAGGGGACTTTCCATTTTGGAAATTGTTAGGGAATTCAGTATTCCGAGATCCACGGTGTCAGGACTGTTCCGAGAATACCAAATGTCAGGCATTACCTCTCACCTCGGACATCGCAGTGGCCGACGGCTTTCGCTTAAGGACTGAGAGCAGCGGCATTTCCGTAGAGTTATCAGTGCTAACAAACATGCAACACTGCGTGAAATAACGGCAGGAATCAATGTGGGACATACCACGAACTTACCAGTTAAGACAGAGCGGTAACATTCTGACTTAATGGGCTGTCGTAGTATACTACGGACGCGAGTACCTTTACTAAGAACACGACATCACCTGCAGCGCCTCTCCTGGGCTCGAGACCATATCGGTTGGATCCTAGACGACTGGAAAAACTTGGAGTGGTCAGATGAGTTCCAATTCCAGTTGGTGAGAGCTGATGGCAGGGCTCGAGTGTGGCAGAACCCCACAATGCCATGGACCAAAGATGTCAACAAGACACTGTGCACGCTCCATGATTGTGTGGGCTGTGTTTACATGGAATGGACTGGGTCCCCTGGATGTTCATCTATTTGAAGGCCATTTGCAGCCATTCATGAACGTTATGTTCCCAAACAACCATTGACTTTTTATGGGTCACAATGCGCGAAGCCACTGGGCAGCAAATTTTACGATTGGATTGAAGAATATTTTGGACAATCCACGCGAATGGTTTGACCACGCAGATCACCGACATGAATCCCACTGAACATTTATGTGACTTAATCGAGACGTCAGTTCGTGCGCAAAATTCTGCATCGGCTACACTTTCGCAATATGAACGGCTACAGAGGCTGCATGAATCAGTATTTTTGCAGAGTATTTCCAACAATTTGTTGAGACTATGCCACGTCGAGTTGCTGCACCACGGTAGGCAAAAAAAGATCTGACATGATGTCAGGAGGCACCTCATGACTTTCGTCACAGCATTATAATGTACCACCCTAACCCCTCTCCCCTGTCCCCACCTACTCCATTCACAGATGTTACGGTACGGCAGTAAGAGTGCCAGTCGTGCCTGAACTGTTAAGTCGGTAAGAGCATCGCTAGGGTTCAAGTTCGAATCTCGACCCGGCACACAGTTTCAATCTTCAAAAATGGTTCAAATGGCTCTAAGCACTATGGGATTTAACGTCTGAGATCATCAGTCCCCTAGACTTAAGCCTAACTAACCTAAGGACATCACACGCATCCATGCCCGAGGCAGGATTCGAAATTACAGCAGCGCGGTTCCGGACTGAAACGCCTAGAACCACGCGGTCACAAGGGCCGGCTTCAATCTGCAAGAGTTTTAAAACAGTGCGCACACCGACACAGACTGAAAGATTAATTCTGTTTTTCTGGGATTTTGGAGGAAGCAATACGTTTTTAGACTCGTCCTGGAACGTAGGATCTTGAAATTTTGTGAGTACGGCTTTCCATTATGACCATCGTCTCTCTGGTAATGTCTCCCACTGAAGTTTATTCCTAATATTCGTAATACTCTTCATGCCCACAAGAAAAACACGTGAATATTAGTGCAGATATGTTCTCACTCTCATCTTATTAGTTAATCCAACTAGGTGAGGCGCAAACTCACGAACAGTGCTGAAGAACTGGTCTAACGAGGACCTTCTAAAGCCGTCCACACGCGGAGCATACGCTCGAACGTCAACGTTCAGCCTACCGATTTTCTGACGTAATAGCGTGGAAAAAGCATGTTTTGGATTCTTTCCGAACGTCCAGAGCAATATCTATTCTAGCACGTGAGATATTCTAAATGTGCCTTTGAAGGTAGACCAGGGAGATGGAAGGACGCCCGCCACTTACGTCACATGATGCCATCTCTTTTTGTGTGTGTCTTCAGTCATCTGACTGGTTTGATGCGGCCCGCCACGAATTCCTCTCCTGTGCTAACCTCTTCTTCCCAGACAGCTCTTGCAACCTACGTCCTCAGTTACTTGCTGGATGTATTCCAATCTCTGTCTTCCTCTACAGTTTTTGCCCTCTACGCTCCCTCTAGTACCATGGAAGTCATTCCCTCATGTCTTAGCAGATGTCCTATCATCCTGTCCCTTATCCTTATCAGTGTTCCTCTCCGATTCTGCGCAGAACCTCCTCAGTCCTTACTTTATCAGTCCACCTGATTTTCAACATTCGTCTGCAGCGCATTTCGACACTGCTCGGATGTAGCTTGGCCAATGTGAACCTGTGGGACAGAACATGCTACGGTGCGTAGAAGCATGCGTTGAGGCACATGGAAACCATTATCAACACATACAGAAACTGTGCTGCATGGTACAGCGCGTATTAGACCGCAGTATTGTAACAATTTATGATTGAATAAATGATCTGTAGCAAGAGAATCATGAATTTCCGGATATAAGTTTATTAGACCTTTTTTGTTCTGTATCCTCTTATCGATCAGTCCCTAGAGTTTGCACACGCTGGAAAAAGTCACCCTGTATAATATTTAATGTTACGTAAATAAAAGTGAGCACTTTTCGAGGACTGATTTAATTCGATTGACCTAATCTGCAAGACAGCCTCAACTACTGGCCGTAAGATACTGTGCACTCTCTTGTTTCATATTTTGTACTTCACGTGTTGTCACGGACCTCGGGGAAGATCAGTTTGGATTCCGTAGAAATGTTGGAACACGTGAGGCAATACTAACCTTACGACTTATCTTAGAAGAAAGATTAAGAAAAGGCAAACCTACGTTTCTAGCATTTGTAGACTTAGAGAAAGCTTTTGACAATGTTAACTCGAATACTCTCTCTCAAATTCTGAAGGTGGCGGGGGTAAAATACAGGGAGCGAAAGGCTATTTACAATTTGTACGGAAACCAGAGGGCAGTTATAAGAGTCGAGGGGCATGAAACGGAAGCAGTGGTTGGGAAAGGAGTGAGACAGGGTTGTAGCCTCTCCCCAAAAAGCCCTCTCCTCAACAAAAGCAAAACGAGAGAAATGGAATGTAGTCAAATTAAATCGGGTGATGCTGAGGGAATTAGATTAGGAAATGAGACACTTAAAGTAGTAAAGGAGTTTTGCTATTTAGGGAGTAAAATAACTGATGATGGTCGAAGTAGAGAGGATATAAAATGAAGACTGGCAATGGCAAGGAAATCGTTTCTGAAGAAGAGAAATTTGTTAACGTCGAGTATAGATTTAAGTGTCAGGAAGTCGTTTCTGAAAGTATTTGTATGGAGTGGAGCCATGTATGGAAGTGAAACATGGACGATAACTAGTTTGGACAAGAAGAGAATAGAAGCTTTCGAAATGTGGTGCTACAGAAGAATGCTGAAGATAAGGTGGGTAGATCACGTAACTAATGAGGAGGTATTGAATAGGATTGGGGAGGAGAGAAGTTTGTGGCACAACGTGACTAGAAGAAGGGATCGGTTGGTAGGACATGTTTTGAGGCATCAAGGGATCACAAATTTAGCATTGGAGGGCAGCGTGGAGGGTAAAAATCGTAGAGGGAGACCAAGAGATGAATACACTAAGCAGATTCGGAAGGATGTAGGTTGCAGTAGGTACTGGGAGATAAAGAAGCTTGCACAGGATAGATCAGCATGGAGAGCTGCATCAAACCTGTCTCAGGACTGAAGACCACCACAACAACAACATGTTGTAAAGCTTGCAGTACTGAATAGGAACACTGATCAAGTGAGAACGACCTTAGGATTTTACTGCACCGTGAGACTGATGAAATAATTTTTATCTTGTGTGGAGAATTATTATAAATTTCTATCGCACTGTTTGTAATGGAACGTTCATAAGTTGATACGCTTATTGGCAGTATATCGTACTTTCCTTTTTATAACATGTTCATTGATATCGAAGTTTTCATTTATGTGTACCACAAGCAGAACAATATGACCAGCATTTGGACAAGGCAGGATATGTGCCTTTTAATAGAACTAACGGAGGAATTTTTCTCCCATCCATTTCGCATGCAGTGTGCTGTGAGAGCCAGATACAGCCGACGAACGCCTCTGCAACTGCGGTACCACGTTGAGGCACACGTACCATATGCACAAGTGGCATCCAGTAGCACGTTGTACTCGGCACACTTAACGTTGATTTTCGAAAGAACGGTCCGTGTGCCGACGGTTTAAGAGACCTCTTACGTGTGTGAATTGCAATTCCTCGGGATTTTTCCATTTAATCTAATTATAAGTCTCGTATTTGAATTTGCCATAGTTATATTTATCCAATAGTTCAAACACAAATCGTTCCTGCTGTCAAAAAATATTCGTTTTTTTATATTTTCAGCTCTTGATTCGCGTTATACACTGACGGAATAGTGTAGTATTACACCCTGAAGCACAAGTCCAACATTTATAAAAATCTGTGATGTTCTACGTCTACACCCACACGCATATTCCGCAAGCCACCGTACAGTGCGTGGCTGAGGATACCCTGTACCGTTACCATTCGCAAACACAGCGAGGGAAAAACAACAGTCCACATGCCTCCTTACGAGGGCTAATCATTCTGATCTTATCTTCGTGGTCCTTACGCGGAATGTACGTTGCTGGCAACAGAATCGTTCAGCAGTCAGCCTCAGATGCCGGTTCTCTAAATTTTCTCGGTAGTGCTCCTCGAAAAAAACGTCGCTTTCCCTCCAGTGATTCCCACTTGAGTTGAGGATGATGTTGATGTTTGGTTCGTGGGCGCTCAACTGCTCGGCCATCAGGGCCCGTACAAAGACCCAATTTTTACGCAGTCCAATTTTTCACACAGTCCGATCGAGACACTGTCACAAATGATGATTATGATGATGAAATGATGGAGACAACACATACACCCAGTCCTCGGGCGGAGAAAAATCCCCAACCCGGCCGAGAATCGAACCCGGGACCCTGTGATCCAGAAGCAGCAACGCTAGCCACTAGACTCCACTTGAGTCCCCGAAGTATCTCCGAAATACTTGTGTTGTTCGAACTTACCGGTAATAAATCTAGCAACCCGCCTCTGAATCGCTTCGAAGTCTTCCTTAATCCGACCTGGTACAGATCTGAAACACTCAAAGAGCAGTGGGTCACACTAGTGTCGTATATACAGTCTCCTCTCCTAAAATTCTTCCAATAAATTGAAGTCGACCAATCGCCTACAAGTCCTTCCATGCTCATTCCATTTCATATTGCTTTGCCACGTTAGTCCTACATATTTAATCGACACGACTGCGTCAAGCACCATGCTACAAATGTTGCATTCGAACATTGTGGGTTTCTTTTTCCCACTCATCTGCATTAACATACATTGTTCTACATTCAGAGCTAGCTGCCATTCCTCACGCCTGCTATAAATATTGTCTGAATCATCTTGTATGCTCCTACATTCACTCAACACCGACCCCTTCTCGTGCATCACAGCATCGCAAACTGCCCTTACCCTGTCTGGCAGTCATTTATCTACACACATCAAAACAAGTTTTGCATCACCTCTGTTCCAAGAGTTCCGGAACCTGTACAGAAAATTGGAATAGAGATAAACATAAACATCAAAAAAATGGTTCAAATGGCTCTGAGCGCTATGGGACTTAACATCTGACGTCATCAGTCCCCTAGACTTAGAACTACTTAAACCTGACTAACCTAAGGACATCACACATATCCATGCCCGAGGCAGGATTCGAACCTGCGACCGTAGCAGTCTCGCGGTTCCGCACTGAGCGCCTAGAATCGCTAGACCACCGCGGCCGGCCATAAACATCATTTTCGCCTTTTTTGTTGCTCATGAAAACCACACATTGCATGTTGTACCACCATTTAGCGAGACCTTCAGAGGTGTTGGTCCAGACTGTTGTACACACCGGTACCTCTAATATCCAGTAGCGCGTCCTCTTACATTGATGCATGCCTGTATTCATCGTGGCGTACTATCCACAAGTTCTTCAAGGCACTGTTGGTCTAGATTGTCCCACTCCTCAACGGCAAATCGGTGTAGATTCCTCGGAGTGGTTGGTGGTCACATTATCCATAAACTGCCTTTTTAAATCTATTCCAGGCATGTTCGATAGGATTCGTGTCTGGCCACTCTAGTCGAGCGATGTCCTTATCCTGAAGGAAGTCATTCACAAGATGTGCACGATTGGGGCGCGAATTGTCGTCCACGAAGACGAATGCCTTGCCAATATGCTGCCGATATGGTGTCAGTATCGGTCGGAGGATGACATTCACGTATCGTACAGATGTTACGGCTCCTTCCACGACCACCAGCGGCGTACGTCGGCCCACATAATGCCACCCCAAAACAGCAGGGAACCTCCACCTTGCTGCACTCGCTGGACAGTGAGTCGAAGCCGTTCAGCCTGACTGGGTTCCCTCCAAACAGGTCTCCGACGATTGTGTGGTTGAAGGCATATGCGACAGTCATCGGTGAAGACAACTTGATGCCGATCCTGAGCGGTCGATCTGTACCGCGCTGCATGGTGTCGTGGTTGCAAAGATGGACTTCGCCATGGACGTCGGGAGTGAAGTTATGCGTCATGCAGCCCATTGTGCGCAGTTTGGGTCGTAACACGACGTCCGGTGGCTGCACGAAAAGCATTATTCAACATGGTGTTGTTGCTGTCAGGGTTCCTCCGAGCCATAATCCTTAGGTAGCGGCCATCCACTGCAGTAGTAGCCCTTGGGCGGCCTGGGCGGGCGAGGCTATGTCATCGACAGTTCCTCTGTATCTCTTTCATGTCCGAACAACATCACTTTGGTTCACTCTGAGACGCTTGGACACTTCCCTTCTTGAGAGTCCTTCCTGTCGCAAAGTAACAATGCGGACGCGATCCAACGGCGGTATTGACCGTCTAGGCACGGTTGAACTACACACAACACGAGACGTGTACTTCCTTCCTGGTGAAATGACTGGAACTGATCGGCTGTCGGATCCCGTCCGTGTAATAGGCGCTGCTCATACATGGTTGTTTACATCTTTGGGTGGGTTTAGTGACACCTCTGAACAGTCAAAGGGACTGCGTCTGTGATACAATACCCACAGTCGATGTCTATCTTCAGGAATTCTGGGAACTGGGGTGTTGCAAAACTTTTTATGATGTGTGTAAATAGAAAATAACAGCGGTCCTATTACACTTCCCTGGGGCACTCCTGATGATACCCTTGGCTCTTACGAACACTCGCCCTCGAGCACAATATACTGGGTATTTTTACTTAAGAAATCTTCTAGTCATTCACATATATGGGAACCTATTCCCCAATCTTGTACCTTCGTTGCGTTCATCACATGACAGGTGTTAAATAACTAGTTTCATTCATTCGGAATATGTCTGTTATCAAAAACCGTATGAAATGTGACCCCGCAGACAGGAATAAACTCTTGTATTCGTTATTGCGTGGAAGCAGCCTCCAAATGTCATCTTGAGGAATTCCTTGCCATACACAAAACATATGCTGTGTCAGATCATGAAGATTGCTGGGTGGAGGCTAGCATGAAAGTCTCATCACATCCCAGACAAGCTCTGTGGGTGACCAACCAGGATAATGAGCAGAACAATCAAGCATTCGGATATTTTTCAAGGCGTATGTGCTTCGAACTTCAGCGTGCATTATCCTGCTGGAACATGATATTTCCTATCCTGCTGCTGAAGGATATGACAGCAGGGTTTACCGCTCTTGTCACATACTGGCGACTGTTCACTCTCCATCCAACAATTACCAAAACAGCCCAGTTAACTTAGCCAGCAACTCCACGCATGATGATTCCAGGAGTTGGAAATGTATGGGACTAGAGAATCTCTACTACTTCTTGCCTTTCAGTCGTTGTGACCGCCCCAGACAGAAGTGAGACTTTCAAGTGAATACCGTAGTATTATGCACCACATCCCAGATGACGCTGGCTCTACACCACGCCAGTCTTTCAAGTCTTTGTTGTTTGTTGCATGGTATCAGTGGTAAAAAAGTGCATGACAACTTCCAGTAATCTGTGCCAAACGGTCAGTGGTAACACTCTGCCTCTAATGTCTTGTAACCTTTACCTGTATTTCATCTGTTCTCATCCCTCTATTCGCAGAGCCTATCGAACAATCCCACGATTTTCTGGAAGGATCCGTGCATACACTCCCTGCCACACTGTTGACCCGAATTCATCTCGTTGAGAGGGATCAGTCTGTCCCCGGCATGAAACGTCTCCTTTTTACTCCATAAATTCCGTTAATCACAATCACAGCCACATTTCTACCACACGATATACTGTTTGTTGATTATGGTCATGATATCAGTGATCGTAAAAGTAAAACCATCTTTTCCTATCTATTAGCCTTCTCCATTCTGATTGGGAACTTTTGGGTGTGGAATAGTACATGTTTCTTGGGAGCCTTGGTCTTGGGAGCTAGCAGCATGCCACAGCTACGGCCGACTTCCCTGCAAAGGTGCCTTCTAAAGGACAGAGGCTGACTTCTGAGGACACTACCAACAGCAGAAATGGTGGTGTCTCTGGTCGATTAGGGTGCAGGTACTCGGCCGACAGTGTTCTGCTGGGTGCCGTTCCGGTGGAGTAGACAGACAGTGCACTCAGCACAGGTGCATATAAAACGCCAGAATAATGAACCGTAGAAGGAGTTGCCCTTAGCAAGCAAATTGTCGTTTTACTACCAAGCTGAGGTCGGGCGAAGCACGTTTTGCAGAGGGCGTTGTACTTGGCCAAGTGACTTCTCAGAAGACAGATCGAGTAAGAATGAGTTTGAACAAGATCCTTATCTCCTGCTCTTCAGAAGAGGCAACACTATTCAGCTTTATTTGTGTGTTTTCGGCCTCCTGGTGAAAGCGAGTTGCTCAACCAGGGGATTGTGTGTGAGGATTTTTTCCAACAAAAGCTGGAAGACGTTCTTATTGGGCGTTCTTAAAAAATACTGAAGGGTGGGAGACTAGGAGCTGACTTCCAGGAAATTTTCTTTAAGGGGAAGCCCCAGACTGGTGGAGTAAACAAGACATCGGTGGCATAGGAAATCGACGTAGAATGTTCTTGAGACAGTGTCGGTGGGAATCCAGCTGACTAGAGAACTTTTTACACCATTTCTTTGGTAGAGAACAGGCAGTGCCTTAACAATCACGTCATTGGCCAGAATTTGGCCCTCCTTTTTTATTCGATGGTTGTGTTTTGTGATGTGGACTCTGTGCAGAGCAAAGCTTTTATAGGCTTGAGGAGAAGACGTGAGGCAGTACTCACTTTCAAAGCTAAGACTGGAGACTTCAGACTTCAGTGACGGGCTGCAGCAGTGACCGGAACGTCTGCTCTGAGAGCCAGCCTGTGCATTGTCTGTAGAGTGGCAGTGGCAGCCATGTGCAGCGTACGCAGCTTGCATTCCTACACACCTATTATGGTGCATTATCGGCTGGTTTGGTTGATAGAAATTAGGCATTTATTGACGCTATATTAAATCCACGCGGCCTCATCCACGGCCAGACGAACAGAAATAGTTGCATATTTGTCTTCCTTTCACTATTTAGTACAAGCTTACAATCACTGTTTATCTATCAGTAGTCATGTTTCACGCGATTAAGCTGTTAGGATGTTAATTATTACTGAAGTCGCCGATTCGTTTTCTGATTACTTTTTCTTGTTAGTCGGTCCTAATCAAATGTTGCTTTCGTTGTGTACTCAATTAAGATCCATGTTACCGTTCTTTCTTGACACGTGCATACTGAGAATGAGTCTAATAAACTTAGATCCACTTGGGTCAATAGTTTAATTGAGCAGTTGGTGAATCCCTCTCTCCTTGCAGTATATATATTTAATGAGTCTTATCCAGCCCAACATCCAGGACACATTCAAAAATCAGAGAACCGCGCGGCTGCTACGGTCGCAGGTTCGAATCCTGCCTCGGGCATGGATGTGTGTGATGTCGTTAGGTTAGTCAGGTTTAAGTAGTTCTAAGTCTAGGGGACTGATGACCACAGCTGTTAAGTCCCATAGTGCTCAGAGCCATTTGAACCATTTGATGAAATCAGATGTTACTCGAAAACCGGGGTTCAGGAGTTCTCTGTACTTCCTGACCCACATTGGACCCATAAGATCAAAACATCTTTTGTAAAATTCTAGAGTCAGTGCCTGGCGTTTTGTTGGGAGCACCGCGCAACATAGCCCCTCGTAGTTCTTCCAAAGTCACCTCTGACAGTAACGTAGCATCATCTTTTGGGTTCCGAGAAACAGATAGGTCGGATAAGACTTCCCTGACTCCTACAGCTATGTTGGACTCTCACTCGTAGAGAAGTGTATATGACTGTGTGAACGCTTGGACAATGTCCAATTGCGTTTCAGCTCCGTCTCGACCGCCGTAATGAGCTGCCTCTTGCGTCTTCTCCTATCTTGTCCTCGCCCACACCCGTACACCCGCCCGACTTACGACGGAGATACGTAGCAATTGTGCCTTGACGCGGTGTTCTGCCGATTGCCGTTCAGGCGAAGACGGTTGCACAGCCAATTCGCGGAGAGCAGTGTAGTAGAAACCAGTGGTCGCGATATACCATCGCTCTCTATCTCCTCCGTAGCTGGCTAATGTTCGGCACAAGACGGGTTAGACATACCGTAACCATCATTGAACCGTAGGCGGATAATCGCCGGTAGCACCTGCTCCATGTGGACAGAACTTCGCGTCTGCAATTTACCTCATCAAGAAGGGCGCCACGGACCTCTACTTCGTCGGACTCGTTGGCAGGGGAGGGTGAGAGTACACACATACGCTAGGTGGTCCGTGATCGCTGCCGGCCACATCTCAATGTCGACAACTGCCGATCGCAGGCCGCTTGTGGCGTAAACTCAATCCAAACGGCTCGCGGAATGACTAGCAAAGTAGATGTATGCCTTCCGGTCGCCGTGTTGTAAGACCCATGTGTCCAACAAAGCCAAGTCCTTTACAAGCGCCTGAAGTGCTGGGCAGGAGGTATAGTGTGGCATCTGGTCGGATGGTCTGAGCACACAATTGAAATCTCCACCTATTACCAAGTGGTCGGCATTGCCGTGGAGGATCAGTGCTATGTCTTTGGCAAGGTGCGACGTTCTCTCCTTCTGTCCGTGCCGGAAGGAGCGTACAGGTTTACCAGATGAACTGTACCAACCGTGAGTGCGACCCCCGGACCGACGGTAAATAGGATACATCAGTTGCATAATCCCTTCCTTCAACAGAACAGCCGTACCACCTCCACCAACATCTGAAGGCATGGGGTAGGCAGCATGTCCGAAAGAACACTGGTGTTTTCAATCCCAAAGTTTAGTTTCCCACTAGGTTATTTTTACTGCTACTGCACATGCAAATTGTGTTTGTCTATTGTACTTTCGTTTATTGTTAACTACACTCCCTTCTGCGACTCCTATTGGTCCAACATCTTATCCCATTGACGTGAAGGATATAAATAAAGGTATAGGAGTTCAGTTTGTATAGTGCATCCGTGGACACACTATTATGGCTGTAGAGACACCAAGTGACCAAAAAATATTAGGACTATTGTATTTTGGTCGTCAAGAGTAATAATAAAAATTATTATATAACATTCTGATCGAGTCTTCCAATCCCTGATTAAGACTGTGAAGCTTTAGAAAAATCCGCTCATTGCAGGTGTTCACCTGATGTACAGTTTATTATCATTCCTTGACCAGAAAAACGTTTGTTTTTTATCACTCAATAGCACCGTAAGGGCCAAACTAATAAATGAAATCCCTGGCAGCTAGCGTGGTGACACTTATGAGGTAAAGGTGATTTAGGGTTATGACGAAACCACAGACATTCTACTAATTTTAGCTGTCTTCATTACAATTCAACACTTTACTCAGCAGTGGTGTTTGATATAGATGCCGCCCAAATCTCATACTGATGTGAACTGTGGTTGCTAGCAGCTAAATAATTGATGGACGATAGACCATGGCAGACTTGCATAGTTTAAAATTAGGAACTAGAGGAAACCAGCGTAATTTGTGAAGACTAAAAAATAAATTCTTCTCTAACAAAAAGATAAATTGTTCGGTAACAAACCTCTCTAAATTTCAATCTTAAGCAGTTGGACTCTTCATTTACATTATGTAGAAACTGAAAATTAATATTAAAACAACAGATAGTAATTTTACATCAGTTATTAAAAAAAGCATTGATTAGGCACCCATCACGTGATCAGAATAACTAAAATCATTGTCAGAACATATCAAAGAAAGTAACAAGTATTCCTTTCAGCCTTAAAGTATTACAAATATCTATTATATCTTAATAAAATTTTGATTATTAATAATAACAATCATCATCACAATCAAGTTTGGAACAATCCCATTGGTAAATTTGTGATTTTTAACAGTGACAGTCAAATTTTTGAGCAGCTTAATACTATTAGTTATTCATCTTCATTAAAAACAAAATAAAATTTCAAACTCAAATCTAAAATAATATATCACACTTTCCCTTTCCTAAAATTTTTTTTAGGGGTTAGTAAGATCACTTATGGAGAAGATTTCAGTTGAAATATCTATTCAAGAAATAAATTATCATCAACATTTTTGTACCATTACCTTTAAAAATACATCTTATACTGAACAAATAATCCCAGTCCACTTCCAGGAAAAACCCAGATACAAAATATCATGATATTAGTATCAGTCCCTGAACTGTCCACAGGCTGTAATATGAGTAAATATAAATTCAGTTTAGCAATATAAATTAATAGAGTATTTTGTACTATTTATAATACCTGAGGTACAAATCAGTTAAACAGAAAACTCTGAAATACAAGTATTTTGAGAAACAATGTTTTCAGATAAGTACAAGCAGGCCCTAGTGAAATTGTTCTTGTGATCCCTTACATCATGTAATATGATTATGAGTAAAAAGTCGAAATATAAAAATAAATAGGACATCTGACATCTGTTTATTGTCATAGCAGCATATTTCCAAAATGTTGATTATTATACTGATCAGACGAAAAAACAAAAAGGACACGTATAGATTCTTATGAATGTCCAAAGAGGAAAAACTGAGAGAAACGATTTAGGAAGACAAACAATAATACACATAATGTATAAATAAAGTTCCCTTACACAAGCTATCAAGACCTATTTGAATCTGCTAACTTCAGACTTAATAGATTTTAAAACTTTATCGGTTAATCAAATGATATTTGATCAGCTTCAATTGTCAGTTGATTAATGGGTCAAATTTTGAAGACATTAGATTTATTTATTTAATCTGTAAAGCCAGAATAAAGAAGAGCATGTGGTAATCAATAAATGAGTCTTTTATGTAAAATGTAACAAAGCTGGAATATAAGATATTCATAAGATTGATGAAACATCTCTTATTTGTGCTACATCAAAATATATAAAGAGACAGGAGAACAGTTCGATTGATAGAGAAATAAGAAAAAGTTACTTCACAGTGGTAAGCTAATAATAGTAAATCATAGACATTACTTGTTTTAAATTGTCTATGTAACGAAGTACTTCAAGCAATGAATATAAAAAGAAATATTTAAGAATAGGAGAAATGTGTCTCATAGAGAACATAATAGGTGACGCCTGTATACAAGAAGGGTATAAGGACAGATCCTCAAAATTACAGACCAATATCCTTAACATCGGTTTGTTGCAGGATTCTCGAACATATTCTCAGTTCGAATACAATGAATTTCCTTGAGGCAGAGAAGTTGCTGTCCATGCATCAGCACGGCTTTAGAAAGCATCGCTCCTGCGAAACGCAACTCGCCGTTTTTCACATGATATCTTGCAAACCATGGATGAAGGGTATCAGATGGATGCCATATTCCTGGACTTCCGGAAAGCGTTTGACTCGGTGCCCCACTGCAGACGCCTAACTAAGGTACGAGCATATGGGATTGGTTCCCAAATGTGACAGGCTCAAAGACTTCTTAAGTAATAGAACCCAGTACGTTGTCCTCGATGGTGAGCGTTAATTGGAGGTGAGAGTTTCATCTGGAGTGCCCCAGGGAAGTGTGGTACGTCCGCTGTTGTTTTCTATCTACATAAATGATCTTTTGGATAGGGTGGATAGCAATGTGAGGTTGTTTGCTGATGATGCTGTGGTGTACGGGAAGGTGTCGTCGTTGAGTGACTGTAAGAGGATACAAGATGACTTGGACAGGATTTGTGATTGGTGTAAGGAATGGCAGCTAACTCTAAATATAGATATATGTAAATTAATGCAGATGAATAGGAAAAAGAGTCACATAATGTTTGAATACTCCATTAGTAGTGTAGCGCTTGACACAGTCATGTCGATTAAATATTTGGGGGTAACATTGCAGACCGATATGAAGTGGGACAAGCATGTAATGGCAGTTGTGGGGAAGGCAGACAGTCGTCTTCGGTTCATTGGTAGAGTTTTGGGAAGATGTGGTTCATCTGCAAAGGAAACCGCTTATAAAACACTAATAAGACCTATTCTTGAGTACTGCTCGAGCGTTTGGAATCCCTATCAGGTCGGATTGAGCACTGCTAGATTTGTTACTAGTAGGTTTGATCATCACGCGAATGTTGCGGAAATGCTTCAAGAACTCGGGTTGGAGTCTCTAGAGAAAAGGAGGCGTTCTTTTCGTGAATCGCTACTGAAGAAATTTAGAGAACCAGCATTTGAGGCTGACTGCAGTACAATTTTACTGCCGCCAACTTATATTTCGCGGAAATACCACAAAGATAAGATAAGAGAGATTAGGGCTCGTACAGAGGCATATGGGTAGTCATTTTTCCCTCGTTATGTTTGGAAGTGGAACAGGGAGAGAAGATGCTCGTTGTGGTACGAGGTACCCTCCGCCACGCACCGTATGGTAGATTGCGGAGTATGTATGTAGCTGTAGTTTTTGTAAATGCTTAAATTCAGAAATTTTTACCTCACTCCTTATTACTATTAGTTACCCATTCATTGCCTAAAATGTAAGTTCACTTTCTAAATGCTCTAATGACGACAGCAATGTGAGAAAGCCAAAAGAGGCATACCATAATGAAAGTATAACACATATTCTATGAAGTGGAAGGAAAGGAACAGGCAAAATTAAGTGTAAATACATAATAAATGAATTTATAGTCCTTTGCATGTCTTTGTACCATATCAGTTCTTTTAGTAAAATGTTATAAATAAAAAGAAACATGTAATGAGACAGATATTTGAGAATTTTATAAGCAATCACATAATACTTTAAGGACTCTGTGAGATTTATTAATATAATATTATTACTACATGTGCCAATACGACCTTTATTACCATGATAATCACGTATGAAATCAATACACATCATTTTTCATCTCATTGACCACAGTTAACACATTGATTGCATTAATTCCTTTAACACTTAACGAGGTATTCAAGAAAGGACATAATGTACTTTTTCGACACAAAGCAATCATTTTCAACCGAAACTAAAACTTCGACACTATAATTCTTGTGTTAACTATGATAAGCCAAGTAGTGATATCTTTATTTTGCCACTGTGGACTGCGTTTGTTTTGAAATACTTTTCATACAAAGATTTCAGCATTAATTTAGCAAGTATGAACCTTTTATTCGTTCACTTATACAATAATTTATTATTGCAAAGTCGGCCGACGTGGCCGAGCGGTTCTAGGCGCTTCAGTCTGGAACCGCGCGACCTCTACGGTTTCAGGTCATCAGGCATGGATGTGTGTGATGTCCTTAGGTTAGTTAGGTTTAAGTAGTTCTAAGTTATAGGGGACTGATGACCTTAGATGTTAAGTCCCATTGTGCTCAGAGCCATTTGAACCGTTTTTTGTTACTGCAAATCTATATGAAATACTAGAGTAGCGTTCTGTAACTATGAACTGTAGTTTATTCGAAAATATAAAATATACCAAACCACTCTTTGCTCATCTCCAATAACATACTCGACAAATGGCCACATTTTTCTCAAAACAGCATGATTTAAAATCACTCGAGTTTCAAAAATCATTGTGTGAAAGGTTCGCCAATGAGCCCTCATCCACTACTTTTGTCACTTAGATATGTTTGTGTCAGGTGTTGCGCGGACTAAATCTCCATATATTCAGTTGCCTCTGAAAACAAAAACAAGAAACAAGTAACTAATCATGTAGGGGTCAAATTCTGTAGTCGTTTGGATACAGTATTTTGTTGATTACGTATTTCCCTACTTTCATCTTTTTACTGATATAGTCTGCATCACATGAATTATTTGTAGTGATGACCTTCCAGTCCAACTTTGTGTGGCTAGTTCATGTAAACTGTTTTATCAATTCTGAAATAGTACTTTTAAAAACAGGACTTGCAATTGATAGCAACTGAAGCATAAGTATGAGAGATGCATACAGTGAATGTAGTACATTACAATTGTTTTATTTCCACAAAATATATCCGTTGGGACCACAACTAGATCTACTGCAGTTACCTTTTATAAAACGTTTTCTGCTGCAACGTCTGACAATACACCAAAAATAAAAATTAAAACACTAAATTACCTATTGAGTTATTAGACATCTTAACTTGCACGATATCGTCAGGTGGACTTTTAATTGATTCAACAGTGGATAGCTTTACAAGGTAGTATTTGGATAACATTATGACAGTTGATTGATTATACTTGGGAGTTGGCAGGCAACACGTCCGGCATTGGGCGTGAAAGTAACTGTTGGTGCACGTCTTGCAACTGCAGCCAGAACTGGATCCAGGCTCGTATCTACTGGCCATAGCTTAAATTGACAGTAAGAGTGTTCCAGAGTTTCGTCTTTCGCGGCCTCTAAACACCTCTGGGGGAGGACCACATCAATTGTAGGCGCCAAATCTTGCTTAGGATACGGATATGTTTCTCAGCTAGCTGGGAGTGTACACACACTTCAGACTCGGCAAATTGGGTTCTTTGTCTCGCCAAGAATGTGCCTCCCTAAAAACAGTCGTGCTCAATCTTGTGTAATATTTAGCTGAACGACAGCTAGAAAGCTCGCGTTCTGGTCATGCGTCAGTTTTGTACAAATGTCTCCATCCCATAGGCGAAAAACAAGTGTTGGTTTCTCACTCGATCTTTCTGGCCACAACGATTGCGCTTGGGGGCCTTCTGTGATGACTTTCTCCGTCTTCAATTTGTGAGTCCAGTCAGCCGGGATCCGTTCTGGTAGAAACTTTATAAGGTAAATCAATACAAGGAATAAGAGCGTCCTGGATAACAACAATCTTCATACAATTTAACTTATGTTTTTGCTTCAACAGCTCAGATAAAGTTATTACTCATCGTACACTCTATCTCATCAAACGTATCCGGAATCTATTAGTGGACATGAATATGGCGTACATCCGCAGTTCTGAGTGAACTTTCAACGAGGTGTCTGAACGTCTGAGGAGAAGTAGCAGCCCGTTCTTCTCCAACAGCCGAAACCAGAGAAGACAGTGATGGCGGGCGCGAGGGTCTGGAGCGAAGTAGACGTTATAATTCATCCCAGAGATGTGCCATTGGGTTTAGGTCGGGACTCTGCGCAGGCTACTTAATTTCAGTAATGTTATTGTCCACAAACTATTGCCTCAAAGATGCTGCTTTACAACAGGATGAACTGCTATGCTGATAAAAAAAGTCATCGTCTGTCGAACTATTCTTCTACTGTGTGCAGTACAAAATGCTGTAAAATGAGTTCATATCCCTCCGCAGTCAGTTTTTCCTTAAGCACAATATTGGGACCACATACCAACCGTGAAAAACACAGCTAAATCGTAGCACCATCTCCTCTGTACTTGACCAATGTCACTACACATGACGGCAGGAACATCCTCTACGCATGTTACAGGACATAGCATGATTCGTAGTTCCATATCACTCGTTTCCAGTCATCCACTATCCACGTGTGTCGCTCTTTACAACCTCCCCAGTGACGCTTAGCACTAATTGCAGAAACGTGTGGCTATGAGTAGCTACTCGACCATTGTACCTATTCTTTTTAACTTCCAATGCATAGTCATTGTTCTACGTGACTCACTGGCAGCACTTTGGAACTCCCGAGTGATTGCTTTCAGTGAATTCATGTGACTTTTTCCGTCCACCATCAGTAATACTCGACGGTCCCTTTCAATCAGTACATCTGTTCTGCCTGATCTCGGTTTAAGTGTGGTTGTTCTTCCACTGCTCCACTACATAACTATGTCACCAAAAGTCGACCGGGGCAGCTTTGGAAGCGTTAAAATGTTCCTGCTGGATTTGTTGCTTGGACGACATCCAACGACTAGTGCAGATTCGAAGTCAGTTGAGCTCTTCTGACTGACACATTCTGCTGCTCCTGCTTCTCTACTGACAACACAATACTCCACACCTCCTTTTATACTGATGGGTCCACCTCTCGTGACATCTAGTGGTAAATTCCGCATTACATTGTTGTCTGCACACTTTTCATCGTATGATGTACAGCAGCCCAGTACACATTGTCGAGCCACACTAATGTGACCACCTGTCAAAAGCCTGAATAACCAACTTTTCTAGCTTGGACTGCTGCGAGACGTGCGGGAAGAGAGTCGATGAGCTTCTGGAAGCTACCGACAAGGACGTGGAACCATGCTGGCTCGCCGCCCGGAGTAGCCGTACGGTTCTAGGCGCTACAGTCTGGAACCGCGAGACCGCTACGGTCGCAGGTTCGAATCCTGCCTCGGGCATGGATGTGTGTGATGTCCTCAGGTTAGTTAGGTTTAAGTAATTCTAAGTTCTAGGTGACTGATGACCTCAGAAGTTTAGTTCCATAGTGCTCAGAGCCACTTGAACCAATTTGAACCATGCTGGCTCCAGTGCCTTGGACGGCTACGCTAGGTTTCTCGGTTGAGGATCCATGGCCTGAACAGCCCGGTCGAGGTGGTTCCAAAGATTATCGATTGCCTTTAAATCCGGCGAGTTTCGTGGCCAGGGGAATACGGTGAACTCATAATGGAGCTTTTCAAAACAACATACGTACACTGCGAGCTGTGTGGCACTCTATATTGTCCTGCTGGTAGATGCCATCGTGCGACCAAAAAAAAAAAAAAAAAACCCAACACGAAGGGGTTGACATGGCCCCCAAGGATAGATGTATCCATTGTGCCTTCCAGAATTACGAGATAAACCAGGGTTGTTCGGTTGTTTTGGGGAAGAAGACCAGACAGCGAGGTCAGCGGTCTCATCGGATGAGGGAAGGATGGGAAAGGAAGTCGGCCGTGCCCTTTCAAAGGAACCATCTCGGCATTTACCTGGAGCGATTTAGGGAAATCACGGAAAACCTAAATCAGGATGGCCGGACGCGGGATTGAACCGTCGTCCTCCCGAATGCGAGTCCAGTGTCTAACCACTGCGCCACCTCGCTCGGTGATAAACCAGGGAATACATTCCCTAGACCATAACACTTCCTACTTCAGCCTGGACTTCCGAACGAGCCAAAGGTCATCTGTCAAATGGAGCATGAAACGTGATTCATCCGAAAAGGCCACCTATCGGCACACAGTAGACGTCAAGATGCGGTACTAGCGTAAAAATTCCAGCATTCGTCGCCGATTAACGGCATACAGAATGGGTGCATGAACGAGGCAACTGCTATGGAGGCCCATGAGCAGCAACATTCACTGAATGGTCTTTGAGGAGACACTCCTAGTAGCGTTCGTTCACCTGGGCAGTCAGTTGCTTTGCAATTGCATACCTATTCACCTATACACATCTCCACCGCCGTCGTTGACTCCTGTCGCCTATGGCCCATGGTGGAACACACTAGTTTCGATACCGGTTTTGGATAGCGCCATTTTGCCATGCTCGGCATACTTCAATCATGGTGGCTCGCGAACAGCTTACAGACTTGGCCATCTCAGATACGCTTCCACCTTTGGCTCATAAGTAATGAACATGCCCGTTTGGCTGTCAGATAAATTGCTCCGTTTCCGCATTACGACTATGACTTTACTGTATTCCACGTCCCTCCGACACGCTTTATATGCCCTCCACTGCTAGTGCTGCCACCTGCCGTTTGTGAGTAGCTACTGCATCTTGACGTCTTACGTAGACTGGACCGTGTATTTCCCGTTGTAGCTGGACAGATCAGTATCTTGATGTCATTCAGTTCATGAGTCCTCTCACTATGCCGAATATATGAAGAAGGCATGGACAAATGCTCACACGTTTACTTAAGACGCGCGAGAACGCCACTCAGATGCTTAAAATCCTGAATTGCTAGGCACTCGAAGATAGCCGTCAAATACATCATGAAAGTTCGCTTAAAAAGTTTCAAGAACCGCTGTAAAGTGAAGAATCTAGGAATATACTACAATCGCCTAAGGATTGTTCCCAAAGACGACATTGCACTAAGTACGTGCACACAAGGCTATTTAAGCAGTGTTTCTTCCCAAGCTCTCTAAACGAAAAGGTAAAGGTGATGCAAGCAAGCCCATTCGTTGCGGCACTAGGAGGGTGCGGGTTGCAAGCCCTGCGCCCCAGCCGTCTTTTATCTCCGGTACTCAGTTTCATAGCAGGCTGAGTGAATGTGCGGCCGTTCTGGAGGGACAGCAGAGAGGAAAAATCCACACACATAGTCGGTTTGAACCCAGGACCCATAAACACGACGGCCACCTCTGCCTCGAGTCACAGTTCCGGGCCGCGCAGTGCTGTGAATGCTTGTTTTGTTTTCCTGTAGTTCTCTGCGTGTCTGTGAGTGGACCACATCGTCGTTCGTCTAGCACCGTTTGTTGTTAGTCCATCTCTTCTGGTCGCGGCGTTAGCCAGCACCATAATATCTACCATGTTTTCCAAGAATATTCCGTGTAAAGTTACTCCAAGTTTCAGTTTAGACAAGCCCATGCGTCATATTCAGCCAATTTTCCGGTGTTTATGTATTTTTTATCAAGTTTCTGGGTGTACTTCAAGCAGAGAGGTTACGACCTCGTCATAGTTACCAAGTTTCCTTCATCCTTCGGAATAGATGTACCAGTAGGGTGCTTCTTGCTAACGTGAAAATCGAACATAGAAAAGTCAGGATTTTTAATCTTACGACTGAAGTTGATGACTGTTTCCCATATGGGATAATACCGAGTATACAACGAGGACGCTGTTCTCCCTACCATTGATTTCAGCGCCATAACGGCAATCGTTCGGTGTGTAGGTATCGTGTTCATATTGCTTATACAGACAAGCAGGGACCTGCTTTCTTTGCAATGAAAGTGGCCACGTCCGATCACACTGCCCGCGTCACGTGGTTGTCTTAAAATCAACTTAGGAGCATCTTCGTAAACTGACATTAGGGCCATTGTTCCAGAACAGACAGAAACTATGTCTTCTCCTCAAGTTACTGAGGACCAAAGGGAGCCGCTTACTGCCAAGTCTAGAGATCTTCCAACATTATATTCGTGTCGCGACATTGCAATTGCTGTCGCCACGCTGCCGGCACTTGTAACAGGACACAAATGTCGACGCATTCAGGGCCGGCCGTTGTGACCGTGCGGTTCTAGGCGCTTCAGTCCGGAACCGCGATGCTGCTATGGTCGCAGCTTCGAATCCTGCCTAGGGCATGGATGTGTGTCATGTCCTTAGGTTAGTTAGGTTTAAGTAGTTCTAGGGGACTGATGACCTCAGATGTTAAGTCCCATAGTGCTCAGAGCCATTTGAACCATTTGAAGGGATTCAGGACGGTAACGATTCCGATGAATCCTGCCCTCTTCCGTCCCCCCTCCCACCCCCATGGAACGATTCAGTCGGAGGCTGCTTCCCCCTGCACCGAGTCTCGGTCTTCTGATACAACTGCAGGTGCTATACAGTGATTCCACTGGAATCGAGAACATAGCTTCGAGACCGTCTGAGGTTGGGAATGTTGTAGGGACCACAGTGTCTCGACGGACTCGTTAATCATACCTGAGATCACACATGCTTACTGCTTCGTCCGACTCCCCCTCCCCCCCCCCCCCCACTTTTCTTGAGGAAACTTGGCAATAGGAGCCTAATGTACCTAACGATACTAAAGACAAGAAAATAATGGCTGATTGATCACATGCTCTACGGTCTGCTTCCTCTTTAGTCAGTCAACTGTATTCAAAATGCCCGCATACAGTCCTGTGCGACACGGAGACTCCTTCCTCCTTGCCCGACCTGTATGTTACGCGTCATACCCCCACGTTAGGGCACGCAGAAGGATTTTGCCGCGAAGCCGCAGTATACGACGTTTTCATCCGAAGCGTATGGTGACACGCCAAAACAAGAATCATAAAGAATCTGGAGAAATTGGGGGTGGGAGCACAAGCCCCTTACTCTCTGATTCCCCCACGGACTTCGCCATAGGTTCCATTGCGCCACTCTGACGTCACCTTTTGTTCGTGACTTTTAATTATTTCCTGTAGATATACCCTTCTTATTCTGTATGTAAACAGAATCAGTTCTGAACTCCGTTTCGCGGCACTGCGCCAGTTTATACGTGATTCTAGTGCCAATGTTGTGTTTTTGCAAGAAGTGTTCTTTGATCACTTTTCTTTTCCTGGGTTTTCTAAGTTTTTTTTTTTAAATGTGGCACCTGAAATTTCTAAAGGAACTGCGTTGTTTTATAGGGAGGGTTTACCGATAACTGATATCGGGATACTTGAAAACAGTCGTGGCATAGCCTGTACGTTTTACGACCATTCTTTAATTCTTCTTTATATCCCGTCCGTTTCCGACCATTCCTTGTATAGGTCACGTTTTTACAACGAATGAAATGTATATTAATTTCGTAAAAACACGCAGAGGGTCATATTGACGGTGATTTTAGCTGCGGTCTGTGGATCAGACCCCCAATTTGAATTTCAGCCTAGAACTTAATGATTTATAGAGCTCATTATGATAACGCGATGCATGGATCTGCAAATCTCTTACCCTTGTCAGGTATGTATAGTTTACAGCTATCTGCAGCAGCACACTTGACCATTTTTTTTATCTTTCTGATTCATTATATGGGCAACCATTGGCGACAGATGTTGCACCAGCAAGCTGCATTGATCATAGTGACGTAGCTGTGACTCAATCACGTGCGACTGCCAGTGCACATCTGTCATTCCTCTTGGATACTAAATATAACACATTTGGAGGCTTCTCTCGCTGATGTTATTAGCGACGAATGTGATCCCATCATTTGTTAGAGGAGCAATACCCCAAACTTAACGGCTCGGTGGATAGGGAATGCAAAACCGTGGCTCCGGACGGCGTTACTGCGATTCGTCGCTGCAAGCGTGAGGGACATCCGGAAGATCCACGAATTTTACTATGCCGTATTACGCAATCCTTACAGCAGCGCCTGGAAAGGTCTCCTGAAGATTACCGACGTCTGGCGGTTGAAAATGAAACTGCTTCAGCTTAAACGGCAGCAGATGGAACGGTTTATGGTGAGGTCAAAACTACGCTCCTTGGTTCAAGATGATTTAACCTCCTTATGCCGCCTTATTCGGTTTCGAGCGAGCTGTAAATGCGTGTGCATTACGATTCTTACAAAGATCAGACGTGATGACGTTGCAACGAGACATACCGCGTACGGTACACCAATACTTTCCTGACCTTTACACAGTGCCTGCTTCTGATACTGTGTTGCCTGATAATTTTATCTCTTCTCTGGATTGCGTAAAATGCTGAATTTTTAGGTGGCTTTCACGTAGATGACATCTATGATTTTATTTTTCATTCATCCTCCCGTAAATCACCTGGATTAGATGGCGTCCCTGAAGAATTTTATCTGCACTTTCGTCACAATAGCGTGGCTGGTAAGTGGTGTTTTCTGGGGGTTCTATTCTCGTCCCTTTCGGTGTGGCAAGATCTTCTTAATCCCGAAAACATCTGGACTTTCAGACTTTGACAAATTCCGTCCGAAAACACTTCTTAATTCTGATTACAAAATTATTGCGAGGACAATCAATAGCTACCTGTCGGTCCTGGTTGCGAAAATCCTTGCAAGTCATGAAAGTTGTGTTTCTGGTAGCACGATCATGAACTCTGGCACAGAATGCTGAGATATAGCTTCCACAACTTCTGTTCCTGGAACCTTCTTTTTTATTGATTTTAATAAGACGTTTCATAGTTTCTTGTTGCGCGTATTGGAAGCTGCTCGGTTTCATCATGAAGCACGTCGAGTATTACTCAGTCTTTTTACTGGCATCCAAGAGTGTGAGGCCGTGAATGGCCAACTCACCCAAATTATAATCTGTTGGGAAGTCCTACAAGGGAGGCCATATTCCATGTCACTGTTTGTATCATTTCTAGAGCTCATATTTCGCCGTATCGCGGTTCGCCTTCGTGACTTGACAACATCTGGAAAGCAGGTTTCGGTGCGAGTAGACACGGGCGGTGTCTTGGTCTTTATTCTTAATTCAGGTGAAATTCCCTTGCGTTTTGCCGATGCTGCGATCCAATGAACCATGTTGGTTGATCGCCGTAAATTTAGGTGTCATCACTTTTCGCTGCCCGCTGAAAATGGCTGCACTTGATTAGAGATCGGTTACAGATCAAACAAGGGACGATTTCCGAACATATGCGCTGCTCCCTAACATTGTGCCAAAAAGTCCAGGTTTTAGATACTTATATTTTGTATGAAGCGTATAATGTCACACTAATTTTCCTGCTTCCTGTGATGATGGCTCGTAAACTTAAGTTATTATCTGGACATTTTCTATGGAATCATAACATTTTCCGCATATGATATGAAGAGGTGAACAGACCGCCTGCCCTTGGAAGGTTGGGGCTTCCAGATACACAAGTAAAGGCTTCGGTGTAACGTATCCGTCGCACTATATCACTATGTACCCAAATAGCTCATTCAGTCACACCTCGATTGTTTACCTGTCTCCGGCCTGTCGGTATAATTACCCCTGTCGGTGATGGCCGCATGAAGTCTTAATTGAAACGTATATGGGAATTTTATATTGCGGTAAGTTAGTTGCAGACTGACATCCGTGGCTGATGGTCTTGCGGTAACGTTCTCGCTTCCAGCGCACAAGGTCCCGGGTTCGATTCCCGACGGCAGTGCGGGTCTCCCGCATCGTCCCCTACGCTCCTTGGAATATGGGATATCATCACCATCCTCTCAAAGGCACATTCGCTACCAGACTTTTGTCCGTCCCTGGGAGCTCCTGCTTGCCTTCCCCATATTCAAAGTCCTTGGCCAACGACATCTTGGAAGATGGTGTTGTTCCACATTAGCCTTCCAATTCTACTAATGGACGTCGCATCGTCGAGGTATAAGGTCGCTCACAATTTGGTACCGACCAATGAGTATATTTTTCATACTGGTTTGTTTGACTGACCATTGCAGCAGCTGATGCATTAAGGCACAGGCTTGTCTCTTGCAGTCGAGAGCCCTGGAACTGGATTAGGCGGCGACTGGAATTTCTCGCTCAATCGACCAAATCTGCCTTTTCGGCTCACATCCTTCTACGCCCAGACTTTTCTTTTCTCCAATGGGGAAAACCAACAGAATTATATGGTTCTTAGGGCATTACGGTCACTATATAGTGGGAAGTGAGGATGATCCAGAGTCTCGTACCTTTCAGCAATGTATGGCTACCGCTCACTGGAAATAGCAGCGGATGCCGTGTTATCACACTCTATTTGCCAATATGCTGTTTCTTGTTTTTAACTATGAATTGGATTACTTAGATTTCTGGGAATGGAATCTTTCAGGAACCCTTCCCATCCTCCTGTGGATTCACTGTTGTAGATATTTTACTTTTATTTGTCTAGTATATATCATAATGGAAAAAAGTAGTATAATCTCTAGCTACAAATCGTAAATTTGTAGGATCGAACCGTCTCTGGGTCTCTTTTTTTCACTATGCCTTTAAAAAAAAGAAGAAAAAGAAGAGTGGTTAGCGTCGGCGTCTCTAGCACATGGGGTCTTGGGTTCGATTCCCCGCTGTTTTTGTGTTGTCCTCATCATTTCATCTCAACTTCACTGCCGCACAAGTCGCCGAAGTGGCATCCAATTGAAAGACTTCCAGCAGGCAGCCGAACAACCCCAGGCGGGGTCTCCTGGGCAATAATACCATGCGATCATTTCCTTTTCTAGCAAACAGAATGATAAGTGCCGCGAACTTTATAGTGGTTTGTGGAGTATAGATGTAGATGGAGATGTAGGTAACGAAGGAGTACGAGTTGCATTCAAGTTCTAAGGCCTCCGATTTTTTTTCTAATTAACTACTCACCGAAATCGATGAAACTGGCGTTACTTCTCGACGTAATCGCCCTGCAGACGTACACATTTTTCACAACGCTGACGCCATGATTCCATAGCAGCGGCGAAGGCTTCTTTAGGAGTCTGTTTTGACCACTGGAAAATCGCTGAGGCAATAGCAGCACGGCTGGTGAATGTGCGGCCACGGAGAGTGTCTTTCATTGTTGGAAAAAGCCAAAAGTCACTAGGAGCCAGGTCAGGTGAGTAGGGAGCATGAGGAATCACTTCAAAGTTGTTATCACGAAGAAACTGTTGCGTAACGTTAGCTCGATGTGCGGGTGCGTTGTCTTGGTGAAACAGCACACGCGGAGCCCTTCCCGGACGTTTTTGTTGCAGTGCAGGAAGGAATTTGTTCTTCAAAACATTTTCGTAGAATGCACCTGTTGCCGTAGTGCCCTTTGGAACGCAATGGGTAAGGATTACGCCCTCGCTGTCCCAGAACATGGACACCATGATTTTTTCAGCACTGGCGGTTACCCGAAATTTTTTTGGTGGCGGTGAATCTGTGTGCTTCCATTGAGCTGACTGACGCTTTGTTTCTGGATTGAAAAATGGCATCCACGACTCATCCATTGTCACACCCGACGAAAAGAAAGTCCCATTCATGCTGTCGTTGCGCGTCAACATTGCTTGGCAACATGCCACACGGGCAGCCATGTGGTCGTCCGTCAGCATTCGTGGCACCCACCTGGATGACACTTTTCGCATTTTCAGGTCGTCATGCAGGAGTGTGTGCACAGAACCCACAGAAATGCCAACTCTGGAGGTGATCTGTTCAACAGTCATTCGGCGATCCCCCAAAACAATTCTCTCCACTTTCTCGATCATGTCGTCAGACAGGCTTGTGCGAGCCTGAGGTTGTTTCGGTTTGTTGTCACACGATGTTCTGCCTTCATTAAACTGTCACACCCACGAACGCACTTTCGACACATCCATAACTCCATCACCACATGTCTCCTTCTAGTGTCGATGAATTTCAGTTGATTTCACACCACGCAAATTCAGAAAACGAATGATTGCACGCTGTTCAAGTAAGGAAAACGTCGCCATTTTAAGTATTTAATACAGTTCTCATTCTCGCCGCTGGCGGTAAAATTCCATCTTCCATACAGTGATGCCATCTCTGGGACGTATTGACAATGAACGCGGCCTCATTTTAAAACAATGCGCATGTTTCTATCTCTTTCCAGTCCGGAGAAAAAAAATCGGAGGCCTTAGAACTCGAATGCACCTTGTATGTAATGTAGCATGAAGGCATCTCGACTCTGGAGGTAGGAACAACCGAATAAAAACAATCAACTCATTCTGTTGTAGTTTTACGTATCGGTTGAATTATTCATTCATTTGAGATAAATTAGGCTATAGGAACAACTGAATAAAACAACCTATATAGTCGGTTGTAATCTTAGATTTCAGTTGGATTATTATTGATTCATTTCTTACAAGTGGAACCAGATATGGGAGCAACCAAATGAAAACAGTCGATACAGTCAGTTGAAGTTTTACATATTGACTGAACTATTTTTGTCTTTCTTTTCAAGTGAAACCAGTTTTTGCTTCTACTATCGGTTGAAACACGTAGCCTATTCGTCTTTCAGTTTAAACCCCTCACTAGTATTTTAGTTGATTGAGCTACCGATTCAGTTCTCTTAGAGAAACTACTCTGTATTACATTCGCTGGTTGAACTAAAGCAGTGGTACACAGCTGGGACAACAATACCCACAGACGATACCTCTGCCTCTGGGTTGCGTGAAGACGCCTCAGCGTGTACGTCAAAGTTAAAATAAGCATTATATATGTTTATTTAATTATATTATATCTTTTTGCATCATTTACAGCTGATGAGCAGACTACTGTGGATTAAAGTAATGTGTAGCTAATGAAGATGATATGTAAGTTCCCATGGGGATGCGTGAAGAAGAGAGAACCATAGCTACATTTACAGCGGCAGTTTGTATTCCGGCTTACTGAAAAGATATGATGATCTTCACAAATTAAAAATCATTTGAACCTAGCCCTTAAATACTTATTCAGCCAGTTTATTTGTGTGGAAGGTAAATATACACTCCTGGAAATTGAAATAAGAACACCGTGAATTCATTGTCCCAGGAAGGGGAAACTTTATTGACACATTCCTGGGGTCAGTTACATCACATGATCACACTAACAGAACCACAGGCACATAGACACGGGCAACAGAGTATGCACAATGTCGGCACTAGTACAGTGTATATCCACCTTTCGCAGCAATGCAGGCTGCTATTCTCCCATGGAGACGATCGTAGAGATGCTGGATGTAGTCCTGTGGAACGGCTTGCCATGCCATTTCCACCTGGCGCCTCAGTTGGACCAGCGTTCGTGCTGGACGTGCAGACCGCGTGAGACGACGCTTCATCCAGTCCCAAACATGCTCAATGGGGGACAGATCCGGAGATCTTGCTGGCCAGGGTAGTTGACTTACACCTTCTAGAGCACGTTGGGTGGCACGGGATACATGCGGACGTGCATTGTCCTGTTGGAACAGCAAGTTCCCTTGCCGGTCTAGGAATGGTAGAACATTGGGTTCGATGACGGTTTGGATGTACCGTGCACTATTCAGTGTCCCCTCGACGATCACCAGTGGTGTACGGCCAGTGTAGGAGATCGCTCCCCACACCATGATGCCGGGTGTTGGCCCTGTGTGCCTCGGTTGTATGCAGTCCTGATTGTGGCGCTCACCTGCACGGCGCCAAACACGCATACGACCATCATTGGCACCAAGGCAGAAGCGACTCTCATCGCTGAAGACGACACGTCTCCATTCGTCCCTCCATTCACGCCTGTCGCGACACCACTGGAGGCGGGCTGCACGATGTTGGGGCGTGAGCGGAAGACGGCCTAACGGTGTGCGGGACCGTAGCCCAGCTTCATGGAGACGGTTGCGAATGGTCCTCGCCGATACCCCAGGAGCAACAGTTTCCCTAATTTGCTGGGAAGTGGCGGTGCGGTCCCCTACGGCATTGCGTAGGATCCTACGGTCTTGGCGTGCATCCGTGCGTCGCTGCGGTCCGGTCCCAGGTCGACGGGCACGTGCACCTTCCGCCGACCACTGGCGACAACATTGATGTACTGTGGAGACCTCACGCCCCACGTGTTGAGCAATTCGGCGGTACGTCCACCCGGCCTCCCGCATGCCCACTATACGCCCTCGCTCAAAGTCCGTCAACTGCACATACGGTTCACGTCCACGCTGTCGCGGCATGCTACCAGTGTTAAAGACTGCGATGGAGCTCCGTATGCCACGGCAAACTGGCTGACACTGACGGCGGCGGTGCACAAATGCTGCGCAGCTAGCGCCATTCGACGGCCAACACCGCGGTTCCTGGTGTGTCCGCTGTGCCGTGCGTGTGATCATTGCTTGTACAGCCCTCTCGCAGTGTCCGGAGCAAGTATGGTGGGTCTGACACACCGGTGTCAATGTGTTCTTTTTTCCATTTCCAGGAGTGTATTATGCACAAAATTACGTCACCCGATACGTACGTACAAATCACACCTACGCACACAAATCTGTTTACATTTCATTAAAAAAAAATATGGGTCTGAGCACTATGGGACTTAACTTCTGAGGTCATCAATCCCTTAGAACTTAGAACTACTTAAACCTAACTAACCTAAGGACATCACACACACATCCATGCCCAAGGCAGGATTCGAACCTGCGACCGTAGCGGTCGCGCGGTCCCAGACTGTAGCGCCTAGAACCGCTCGGCCACTCTGGCCGGCTTACATTTCATAGCCTGTGAAAAGGAGTAGGTATAGTATTTCACGTTTATGAAGAATTACCGTTCACATTCGCGCGTTCATACTTCACTATGACGGTTAAACCATTCTCTAGCCCACGTTATGAACTGCATGTAACCGCTCTGAAACACTGAAAGCGACAAGTGGACTAGTCCGACTCTGGCGCGTTCAATTCTGAGAGGAAACACCGCTCGCTTTACTTCAGTTAAATCATCACTGTTGACTGCACTCTGTTGTCGCCTGTCATCGCTGTAATTGTCGTATCGATTTTTGCATTTCATTTAGTGCTAATCAGTAGTTTTTATTTCAGTTTTTCGTCCATGTTTATGAATAGTGCTTTTAGTTAACCAGAGCACTCTCAGTGGCGTGGTAATGGGAGAAATAAATACAATGACTGAATAAAAAGTGATCCTCAAGATATATTCAGTGTGACGTACAGTACGCAGCACAGTATTCATAAACTGTGATAATTAAAGAAGTTCTAAAAAATTAACGAATGATGACAAAGAATTTTTATGAAAGAATCCTTCGGACATGTAGCAGTATATGTTTAAAAAGCAAGCCAAAAAAAAAGTATTGTTCTCAGCTTTTCCCAGAAGATAATAACCACTCAAACCCGCAGACTGAGAGAAAACATTCTTATAACAGAGATAACGGTCACCGCCTTAGGTCTCACAGTTGTCTCACATTGAGTGAAACAACTCACTTGTCATACAGGGAGAGTGAGTGAAAAACATCCATAGAGCGGACGTGGACACAGAGACAAGTGTCATTTGATTCCCCATTCGAATGGAAAAGCCGACAAAGAAAGAACAAATGACTGACGAAACTGTTACAAAAACTAGTCGGTTGTGCTATCGCAACTCGACGACGTCAAGTTAGAACCTTAAGAAAACTTCTAAACAGAGTCTGGGTAAGCAGAAAGTCTTTAACGGGCAATGTGGTCGCTCACATAACACTTCAAGATTTTTTTCCGCAAATGTGTGTGGAAACTCCAGTGCATACTTTAACGTTCTTTAAACGAATTTTTTGTAGTATGTGTTTGTTTGCAGGGAATATACAATGCGTAATGTTTCTATTACGCAAATTTACTGTGTGATGTGTTGTTGAGCAAATGACTTAATCTGCAAAACCAATACGCAGTTTTCATAATCAAATCAATCCGTTTGATAATAACCCGATCTCGTAAGCACCGAGTTCTATGGCCCTGTGTAATAAAATGATAAAATTCCCTATGAAAAGAAACAATAAAATAAATTTTCCTTAGCTCTAGAGCCGCAACGTATGTAATCTTGGCATTCCCTTCTCTCCACAGCAGGCATAGAAAATATTCAATCTTGGCACAGCGAAGTGCAATGCCGGCCGTAAAGTAGCTTCTACAAATAGTATCGGTAGATTGTTGATAAATGAACAGCCTTGCAAATGTTCAGTGAAAATACTGGATATTGGCTCAGAGTTGTGCAATGCTCCCGTGTTGAAGCTGTTACATACATTAACACTTTTCTTAATCCAGAACATTTTTCTGACTCTGACTGAAGAATTGTTTCTTTAAAAAATGTTCATTGGGTTCAAATAAACACGACATGGAAGAGGATGAGTTACTGATAAGGAGATATCCTGCGACCAAATGCTTCACTTTATAAAATTGTATTCAAAATAAATTTTCTCCTTAACACAATCTGATATGAAACATTTTACATTAACTTCAAAATCAGTGAATTTCTCAACTGTTCTACAATTCTCACTTACCGCCATAATTAAAAACGCATGGATTGTTACATGACCAAAAGTCTGGCATAGTTTGACAAAATAGATTCCAAAATTTAACTTCTCAGTGTCAGGATTACAAAACATACAAAATATTACAAATCGGGTACCCCACCTAATCAACCAGTACATTAAATCTTATGAACAATACTTGGTTCCTACATTCGATGCTCAGTACTGTAAAAATTAGCGAAATCCACATTGCGTTGGTGCATACTTAAAACTAAATATACAAAATTTCATTACCTTACATATTTGTTCCAGTTGCTTTACCTTTGAGTTACAGTATCATTCATCACTTCATTTTATATAAACTGTATTATGCTGCGTCCATAGACCAACAACTAAATTCTCTCACCTAGCCACTAGCTTTAAGTCTTATATCCTACCTACGACAGTGAGCAATGGCATATGTCACTGCACTCCGTGAGCCCCTACTTACAATCGATTCTGGCACTTCGGCAAAACCTTTGGTTCCGTGGTGTCAAAAATACAATCTCTTCTACGTAAGACAATCGTTTCAGATTATATTATATTACAAAATCGGGCTCGACGAACAAGTGGACCCCTCACATTACCCTGCAGCAGAGTTTGTTAAATTTGCCATACCGTTTGGATGTGCACTGGACACCAAATGTAGGGCCAATTGTTACATCAATATTTACAATATGAATAATTGGTATTACACAATCATTATAATATAATCCTATAGATAGTATAAACTATTGAGCTCTTGATCAAACTGGTGCTCTGGTGCATAAGTAGCAAATTTAAAGTCTGGTCATGTCATATACAAAATTTTGTAAATTCGTATTGCTAGAAGATGCATAACATTAGTGAAACTAAGAGTAAAGTAGATCCCTAGTTGTCAAGAAAATAATGGGAAAATGATTAAGGAAAGGTTGGTACATGGCTGAAGCTTATAACCACATAGAAGTTGCAGCATTATAAAATCCAATTCATTACAGTCTCTCATATGAGCATTATCCATAGCAGGTTGGTCCAGCGTCCAAGAACAGCTAAACACAAAGTCATAGTCTCATTCCAGTACAAAGTTACAGTTGTTAGCTGACACCATATTTACCAACACAAAAGTTGGTTAATCTCAGTGTATCAGTACTATGATGATCATCATCATGACAACATTTGAAACTGAAGATTCTTCGTCAATCCGTAGCGTACATAGCCAGATTAATTGAAGTATGGATGATGATATGCAGCACCTCCAATGCCAAGGACAGTTAGAGTAAATTGGACGATGGAAGGTGGGAAGCAGCAAGACAGGTAAGGCAGTGGAACATATCCTAATAAATGTAGCAAAAGTCTATGTAAGTTCTAAATCAGCCTATACTGAGTGTTGCAACATGACAACTTCTAGTAAATGTGGGAACAGTGAACAGTACAGATACAATATCCTAATAAAACCAAGTACTGGATTAAGCCATAGTGCTGTACATTATGTCATGCCAGTTCTATACAGTACAATGAGAGGTGTGGCAATAGTCTGCCTGTAAATATATCAGGTCTCTTTAACATATCAAGAAATGTGGCATTAGTCTGTCTGTGACTGTATCAATACTATCATACATGCTAAATAAACAAGACATAAAGATTTAAGCAAACAAGGCAAGACAAAATTATTGGTAATGGGTAATCCTATACAGTGATCTACAATGGCCTACATACATTTCATAATGCATATAGCAGTGGTTACACATATTAGAAAAATAATGAGATGGCTACAAATTCATTTTACTTACTACACATTCTGACAAAATATTTAAGAAAGTAATGAGAAATACTCATGGTATAGCTACATGTGGCCATTATATAAAGTGTACATGTTAATGGAAGGTCATAGGTTTGCTACAAGTAGCCATTATAGAGTATGCTCGAGTACATAGCTACCTAAAATTGCAGTGGAAATTTAAAGTTCCTGTCTCTCAAGGCCATTTGACATAAATGTTTACAAAAACTCCTCATAAAAGGTCATGAAAATTGTTATGCAATATTGTGAGATAATTATTTAAGGAAACCAACAGTAAAATCAAGAACTGAATGGCTACAGGTGGCCTTCTGCTTGGAAGACATGCAAATCTAAATATTCAAAACAATTGCATAGAAAATATTAATCATAGGCTCAAAGTGGCCTTTCTACATACATAAATGCTAGTCTTAATAGCTACAAAATGGTTGGGGCTCCATGTGGCCTAGTACATGAAATACATGCAAAACTTAATATCTAAAACAACTGAATAGAAAATATCAGTCAGAAGCTCCAAGGGGCCTTTTTTCACATACTATTAACATCAAAGCTGATAAAGTATCATAAAATATCATTTACCTATAACTTGATATGGCACTTAGAGGCCTATGCATAATTCATAATGGGAATATATAATTCGACATGGCTTTTTACAAAAATAAATAGCTGTATTATAGAAAAATATGGCTCTGTATGGCCTTTATGAGTACATGTTAGACAAAGAGCGTCATAAAATCAAAGTATGGCATTTTATGAGTAAAGACACAATATTTATGGGTTGTATAGCACGCTCAGGGCTTGATAAATTTCAGTCTAGCAAATGACCTATGTCTCTAACAATGCACATATCTATAGGGAAAGATATGGAAATGACTGATAAGGGCAGTACACTTTGTCTGTAAAGAAAATGATTAACAGTCGATCATCATTCATCTTGAGTAAAGAACTTCCATGGTATATGCAAGCATAAAGACTGGGGTATTAAGTGTGATATAGCTTACTGAATTGATAATTTTATCATATCACTGTAAATCATGAGATAAATACGCAAAGGTGAGGGTGAATTGCAGAAACAGTGGAACCTGGAAATGTGATTATTAACCTGGAAACAAAAAAGGGCAGTCATGCAAGCTAACATAAGAAGGTGATATGATATATAGTCTCATAGGGAATGGTAACAAAAATGCTTTTAGGTGTAAGGCTTCTGTGACGGTCTTCCACAAGCACCTCCAATTATGTGGCACAAGGTAAGACAGATTCTCCTAGAAAGGACACAATATACACAAAATACATATCAACATCATACAATATTAGAGAAAAATCATCAACATAATCCTTATCATTGGAGTGCAAACCAGGGCACGGACACTCATTGAACATCAACATCCCATCATTATTCCATAAAACTGCTGCAGCTCGGGGCATGAACACTCATTTAACGATACTCTGATACTTAACACAAAATGCAGAGAAAAAATATCCTTAATCCTAAATCTTTATAGGCAATCTGCCTAATTTACCTAGTACACTAACAGGAAAATGTTTATAAACGCCTGCCAGAAAACAGTGTGAGAAGTGTCAATGGTGTTTAGTATTCCATATAAGATGCTTATGCCATGCTTCCTATGTAATGCATTTCCTGCACTTCGTTACAGGTGGCACATTTCACACTTTCATGTGCTTCTGTTTATGAGCATAACGTCTCGTTTGGATACAAGGAGACTTCAGTACATTGGTTCTGCAAAATATACAAAATTAATGAGTATATGCAATGGTTATGAGTTACAAGGTACATTGATTTCTTAAATCTACATAGGTGAAAGCAAGTAAACTAGTGACATCACCAAGTGCAAAAGACATATCAAATTAGAGCACAAGGCTAGGTATATGAAACACAACAACATTATAGAATACAAAGAGTAGCTAACCTAACAAAAAAATTAATAATAATTGATCAGGGAATAGCGTAAATGTCAGTAGTAATAGTGTCTTGCATAGTGTGTGCCATAACAGCAAAGTGAAGTAGCATTACATCAAAAAGAAAAAAAAAACACATTACATGGTATCAGTAAAGACAAAATAGCATCAGAAATAAATGAACAACAGATATATAGAGACTATATACAAAAGGGACACAAATTTTCATTATGAAAAGATGTTTTGAGTTATCATTTGGAGTGGTCAGACCACCCAACGGATGCGATCCTCTGGACACATGTCAAAATAAATATTGTGTCTTCCAGCTGCTGGTTTCATGTACACGCGTACGGAAACAGAAAAATGTGCAAGGCTTAAACTTACGGTAAGAGAACCGACCTGCAAGATTCTCCCTATCGAGCATGGCGCCACCTGATGAAACGATCAAGGAATCATGAAAATAAGTTACCAGTTGAATTTGTATAAACATAGGAAGTGTGTCAAGTCTGGTGTGTTTTATAGGTATGTGGACTCGCATGTAGAACTAAAATAAGTTGAGATGTATTGGTAATGCGGATAACGACGTCTGCAAGACAAATTTCAAGTATCATATTTCCTGTAACGTAACAAAAAAGTTTATACAAAACTGAAAAACGGAAAATAAATAGTTGTGGTATATGATACTCAAAATTCTATTTAGCTACGTGAAATGAAACAAAGGAAAAGTTATTCTATAAAGTGCTTGAAGTTGCTGATGTGTTGATTGCCCCGCGACTTTCTCGTCCATAAAGTTTCAGTATGAACCACATTGGGATGGGGAAGATTACATATTCTAAAAGGTTCAAAATACAAAAGTTCAAGTTTACTGCAACCACCTTTTCCTCTGTTGGATAGATACTGAGTGCGTACCAACACTTTTTGTCCTATGCGAAATTCCAGGAGGTTACGCACCTGTTTTTATTTTAGTTTGCGGCGTTGTGCTGCACGCTTCATATTGTTAAGTGCGATGTCTATAATTTCATGGTGACGTAATCTTCTTGTAGAAGGAAACGAAACCAGTTCACGAAGTTTGTTAGGTGGATCTGTTTTTCAAAACAAGATACGGCGCAAGCATGATGAGTCGTTTGGTGTGGAATTGATGACGTCCTGAAAATCTGAAATATGCTTGTCCCAATCAATATGTTTTTTGTGACAGTAGATACGACCAAGTTTTCCAATCTCTTTCATGATGCGCCCTGATGGGTTAGAAGAAGCATGGTATCTGGAAATAAAAATGGGTGTAATATTTCTAGCTTGCAGTGTCAGTTTCCATATTATTGTTCGAAATTGCTGTCCATTGTTGGAGTTTCCTTCTGAATATGTCGAAAATCAGGAAAAAAACGTTTGATAAAAGCATTAGAAACAGTTCTGGCATAAGCTTTACGTAACGGAGTGAAAGATACAAATTTTGAAGTTGGTTCTACAGCAAGGAATATGTAACAGAAATCTTTAAAGCTCTTGGAACGGATCCAAATAGATCAACAGCTGACATATGTTTAATTTCATGGATAAAATGGGATAAGATGGGCAATGTGAGATATTGTAGAGGATTTAGCTTTCTGACAAATTTTGCAAGTCGCCACGACTCGTCGAATGCCCTTTTCCATATTTGGGAAACAACAGTTATATCGTAGTATCAAAAAGCCTATGCGAGCACCATAATGGGCGTAGCTCAAGTGGGTATACGAGATTCATTTATTGACAAGTTCTTCAGGTATGCAGAAATTCCAGTTATCGCTGTCAGGGTGAGTGCAGCGAAACAGAATGTTATTGTGCACGGTGTCGTAAGTTCTGATTGTTGTCTGGCTCGTGTCACGCCACAGAAATTTGATCTCTTTCCAGACGTCGTCTTTGCTCGATTTGGATGATGCTGAGATAAAATTTTCAAAGGCCACCTGTTTAATGTAGAGAAGGCTGAAATTAGTTTGATAGAAATTAGCGGCGATCTGTTGCTTGTTACCTCACAGGGAGCGTGAAAGTGCATCTGCTACAATATTCTGGTTTCCTAGGATGTGGCCAACAGTAAAATCAAATTCTTGCAAATAAAGTTTCCAACGACTAAGTCTATCGTTTGTGAATATAGCAAATAAAAGAAACTGAATAACTCTGTGATCTGTGTAAACTGTTGCGTGTCTGCCGTAGAGAGAGTGACGAAATCTAGTGAAAGCCCAAACAACACATAATGTTTCGAGTTCGGTGATAGAATAATTTCTTTCCGCCGATGTGAGGATGCGAGTAGCAAAGGCGATGTTTTTCTTAACAGTTGTACCATTTTCCTCTACTTCTTGAAATACATGAACACTAAGAGCAGTCCTGGAGCTGTCTGTAGCAATCGAGAAATGCTTTGTACGGTCAGGATGTGATAGAAGTGGAGTGTTAAGTAAAGTTTTTTGAGACTGAGAAACTCGGACTGTGCTTGGTCATCCCACGACCACATAATATTTTTACCAGTAAGTGTAATCTAGTGCAGAGTGGTGTATGAAGCGACGAAAAAAAATTGATCAGACCGAAGAAGTTGCGAAGTTTTTTTTTTGTAGACGGAGTTGTAACGCCACGGATGGCTTGTAGTTTGTCGGGATCGGGCGTAATGCCGCCAACCGAAATTACGTGACCTAGAAATTAAATGGAAGCCTTGCCAAAATGAGATTTACTGAGGTTCACGGTAACACCTTCTGTAAGAAAAGTTTGCAACAGTATGCGAAGAACAGAATTGTGTTCCGACCAAGAAGGTTCTACAAGTAGAATGTCGTCAATGTAAGTGGTTATTCTGTCTTTTAATTCATTTGGAAGAATGGTATTCATCGCACGGATGAATGCAGCGTACCTAATTGTTAAACCAAAGGCAATTTACAAAATTGGTAACAGTTACCGAAACATAGGAAACAGTGTGTTTTCTGCAGCTAGGATGCAGTTGAATTTGCCAGAACCCACATATTAAATCCAAAGTGGAATAAATTGACGTTCCGTGAAATTTTTGAAGAGTTCTTCCAGCGTTTGCAGACGATCGGTTTCCGTAATGATTATTTGTTGATCTGACGTGGGTCCAACAAGAAGGCGAAGTGAGCCATCTTTCTTGTTACCAATGTGAAGAGGGTTAATACAGTGACTAACAGCTGGTTCAATGATACCTTGGTGTAACAGAGCCTGAAGTACTTGCTAGACTTGATCTCTGTAGATGAACGGAATGGAATAATGTTTTGCCTTAAATGTATCATGCAGTTTTACTTGGAATTCGTAAACAAACCTGGACATGGTGTCCTGGTACATTGTTAAATACTTCAGAGTGCTGTAAAAGAATATTCTGTAATTGCTGGCGTTCTTTGTAGGTCGAAGCATTACATTCGTTTACCGTACTGTTGATCATCTACACAACAGCATACTCAAATTCATCAGGGGTATTGTTACTACGGAAATGCGTGTCGATAAAGAATGTTGTATGCCAATTAGTTTTCTTGGATGCCGAAATTACCTCTACTCTGTTAATGTCTTGCTCCTCAGCTGACAAAGTATTGTGAAAAGTGACAGCTAGTTGTTGCGTAAAGGATTTCAATATAAGCAATGACTTCTTAAAGTTGATAGTAGCGTTGTGCTCGACAAGGCAATCCACGCCAAGGATGACGTCGGTTATTAAGAGGGGAACGATCTAGAAATTAGCATGAAATGTATGATGAGCAAGTATAAAAGACAGTCACATCTACTCCCTTATCAGAGACTGACTCGAACTTGCGTTTGACCAAGCGGAAAGGTAGGACAGGTATTGTCAGCGTTATATTTTTGGAATCCTGTTTCATTTATCACTGTTACTGGTGACCAGAGTCGATCACTGCAGAAAATAAATACAAACCAATTTTAATTTCAACTATGGGATGAGAAATATTCTTTTGAGCCTGGTGTCTCTCTTGTAATAGTGTGTCCCTAATGTCGTCGAAGGTTATGACGTTTTGCTGAACGTTATAACGAGTTGCAGAATAACAGTTTATATTGCCCAATTGAACTGCGTCGGTGGTTTCTAGCCATGCATTACTAGTGGGTCGACTGGAGGCAGAAGATTGCTATGACAGTTCAATTACTTGTACTGTACGGTTATTTTTGTCTGCAGAATGTTGTGGTGGATGGAAACGAACATTATGTTAATTAAGAATGACCTGAGGCTGATTATGATGAAAGCTGCTCTTTACGAAATTGCGCTTAAATTGGTGGTCATTCCTTTTATGTTTGTTGTGAAAATTACTTTGCTGTTTACCGTTTCGATGTAACTGCGACCGTTGGTTTTTGTGGGAGAAATTATTTTGTTGCTGTGGCATAAAACTATTAGATTGAACTGTAGTGACAAAGCTCGGCAGCAGCACTTTGACCTTCTGTTGAGCTTGTAGACCGTATTGTTGAATATTTCCGGGCTGCTGCGGCAAGAGTTGCAGCTGAAAACTGTGACTGTCGGCGTCGAAATTCTGATGTTGCTGCTGCTGAATATACTGGTTGTCAAAACGTTGTCTCTTAATAAAATGTCCATGAAAATCGTTATCGGAACCAAATCTTTTATTTCTCTTGTCATGGAATGGGTGGGATTGCTCTTTGTAACCTTGATTGCTGTTATGAAAGTTCTTATTGACAAATGAGTAGTCCTATTGCTGAATTTCTAATAATTGTAATAAGTTCCTGTATGCTGAAATGCTTTCTTTTTACTGTCCGGTGAGAAGGGAATGTGGAAGTTTTGAGATGTATAGTTGTATGAGCGCAGATTGGCTATACGGTTCGGTCAGGTACTGCTTTTGTGGGACCATATATTCTAATAACTGGGTGATAGTGGGAAAACAGGAGTTTTCAAAATTGGGTAAACTGATTAATTGGTCTTTAATGCCTCGCTGAGTCGTTTCCTACTAATACACAGATAGAAAAGAAATTTTGAATTTTTTGACGGAGTGACATTGCCTTGCATGTGTCTGATACGCTTCGAAGGTTCTCCCTCTAAACAGCTACAGATAAATTCCAGCCTTTGTGTCATGGCCAGTTTGGTGGCAAGGAAAATGAAAATTGCTGCACGCCATCGAGGGGATACAGATCTGTGGGGTTATTTCTCAATATCTCGAATTTCTTTACAGAAAGAAAATTTTTATAATCGAATCCTTCGTGTTGTAGATTTTGAGAAGGTTCGGTGGCGTAAAAAAACTGATTGTGAGATGACTGGCTTGCATCAATGTCACGCACTCTTTGTAGTCTGCTCATATTAATGTGAGGTTGAAAAGAAGACGACTGTTGCTGTTGCATGTTAGTTTGAAACTGATTACGTGGAAAAAATTTTCTGATATTACCTACTTCCTGGTGTAAATTATTAACTTTTCTATGTAGCGAACTGTTAGTACACCAAACTGGTTTAATGTTTGTTGCATGGACTGGTGTTCTTGAGATTCCGTAAACGGAATGGGAGCTGCGTCGTCTGATTTAATTTCAGTTTGATTTTCAAGTGTTTCTAATCTTGCCGATAGCTCATCACATCATTCCGTGAGCGTAAGAATGTGTGTGGATTTGTTTGAATCTAAAACGTCAACTTTCTTCTGTAGTTTACGTGTAGTTTTGTTCACATTTTTCAAATCTGCTTTGATTGTGTCAGGATCCTGCACCAGCTCTATGTGCTCTGTGCTCAATGCCATCTTTTCCTCAAATTTCTAGATTCGTGTGTCAACAGTGGTTTTGAAAGCAGTTACATCTGTCTGTATTTGATTGTGTTATTGTTTTACTCCGTTAACCTCGTCCGTACGGAGTTTATACTAGCATCAACATGGGTTGTAAGACTAGCGAGCAACTGCTGTTCTACTTCCTATCTTTGTGCTGCTAATGACTGTAAAAAGTGATTGTTTTCCTCTGTGTGTTTATGGAGAAAGTCTTTGTATGGCTCTTCTGGGATCTCAGTGTGAACTTTGAGACGTGCATCTAATCGAATGTCTTGTTGATCTATTATTTCATTAACTGATTGGATTTCATCTGCAAGCTTTTCATAGGTTTCACCACACTGATGTCATAAAGCATTAATGTCATCTCTCAAAGGTTTGGTACTGTTCACACATTGTATAACTATGGCTTCAATTTTATCGCAAAGACGTTTTTCGCTGGCGGAAAATTGTTCATCCTTTTTATTAAATCGTCCATTGAAGATGTGCATGGGATTTTGAAGCATCGCTTCCATATTGCTTTGAACTGATGCGACAGGTGTCACCTGAGTTGTGCTTCGTGCTGTGGAGACATCATCTATCACCATGGACGTTTCATTTGTTGCATTATCTGCATATTAACGTTTACGGAATCTGACAAATTTTTGAAAACAGACTGGATACTTTGCGCCACTGTGTTCTGTGACGTACTATTGGCATTCTGATGAACTGCACTAGAATTGGGAAGTTCACTGTCCTGATTCGGTAAAGAATCGTGTTCCGAAACCTGCGCGTTAGCAGTACCTACATCAGCGTCGTCCGCTATCCCGGAAGCAGATGCTAATTAGGTGAAGTCAGTAAACTGGACATTATTTTGGGAAATAGATCTCACGCGTTCTGTGATGCTTTGCAACTGTTGCACCACGGAGCGGTTACTATCATTCTCAACATGGTTGTCAATAATCAGAAAATTGTCATTTCGGTATCTATAATTGTAAGATTACGCGCCGAAACCTTGACACTTTCGAGCGGCATCGTAAATCAAATACAGAATACAAGCCAAAGACAACAAAAATTCAACAATCAAATCAATGGAAAACAAGGCGGAGCATAACAATGCCGATGAACTGTGAAAGAAATTTTGTACACGTTAGAAAATTGCGTTGCGCCAAAGAAATATAATCGCTATTATCGTTACAGAGTGGTTGAGAGAACAGAATATATATATCTGACAATTTTAGTATCAAAGAACATTCTTTAAGTAAACGATTGGCAGAGCTGTCGCCAAGTGTAACGCTCTTTAAACGAATTTTTGGAGTATGTGTTTGTTTGCTAGTTAATATACAATGCGTAGTGTTTGTATTTCGCAAATTTACTGTGTGATGTGTCGTTGAGCAAATGACAATCTGCAAAACCAATACGCAATTTTCATAATGAAATCAATCCCTCTGAAATTTACCTGGACTCGTGAACACCTACTTCTATGGCCCTGTGCAATAAACTGATAAAATACCATATGCAAACAAACCATGAAATAAATTTTCCTTAGTTCTAAGAGTCGCAACAGATGTGGTCTTGATATTCTATTCTCTCCACAGCAGGCACAAAAAATATTAAATTTTGGCACAGCGAAGTGCAATGCCGGCCATAAAATAGCTTCATACAAATAATATCAGTAGATTGGTTGATAAATGAATAACCTTACAAATGTTCAGTGAAAATGATGGATATTGGCTCAGCGCTGTGCGATGCTGCCCGCATTGAAGCTGTTACATATATTAATACTTTTCTGATTCTAGAAAATTGATATTTTTCTGATTCTGATTGCAAAATGATTCCTTTAAAAAATGTTCAAAAATGTTCATTGGGTTCAAATAAACTCGAAATGGAAGAGGAAGTGGTACTGATAAGAGGATATTCTAAGACCAAATGCTTCAGTTTGAAAATTGTGTTCAAAATAAAGTTCCTCCTTCACAAAACCTGATATGAAACATTTTACATTAACTTCAAAATCAGTGAACTTCTCAAATAAATAGATTCCTAAATTTAACTTCTCAGTATCAAGATTAAAAAACATGCAAAATATTACAAATCGGGTACACCTAATCAACCTGTACATTAAATCTGATAGAAAATACTTGGTTCCTACAGACAACGGACAGTACTGTAAAAATTAGCGAAATCCACATTGCGTTGGTGCATACTTAAAACTAAATACACAAAATTTCATTGCGTTACAAATTTGTTCCAATTGCTTTACCTTTGCGTTACAGCACATTCATCACTTCATTTTATAAAAACTGTATTATGCTGCGTCCATAGACTAACAACTAAATTCTCACAGCCAGCCACTAGTTTTAATTCTTACATCCTACCTATGACAGTGAGCAACGGTACCTGTTACTGCGCCCCGTGCACCGCTACTTACAATCGATTCTGCCACTCAGGCAACATCTTTGGTTCACTGGTGACAAAAAAAATCTCTTCTGCATGTGACAGTCGTTTCAGGTCATTTTTCACGAATTATATTACAAAACCGGGCTCCACTCACAAGTTGACCCCTCACAATGCCTAGCAAGAATGGCGGTCTTCCAACTGAAAAGAGAGAATGTCGGTACATTGCAGCATAGTTTCAGTAGTAATGGCTTGTCTAGCTGCTTATAAAAGATGTCGTAACAGATGTTTACAATAGGTCCTCAACTCGGGTAGCTCCTGTTCCCTCCAGAGTGGCTTTACGAGATATCGCTCCTATCTTGACAGTGTATTCCAGCTAGAGACAGGAATTGGAAAGATTTGCCTATGTAGATTATAATTTACATACATTTTTTCGATTTTGGAAGGTTTTTTTTTCAGAGTGATGTAAAAAACTTTTCTTCTAAGTGAATTATTTTTATCATTACTTCCCGCACGCCAAATAGAATTATGGCGAAACAAAACCTTAAAGAATAGTCTACAGCTTTCTAACCAGACTTCGAAGACCTTGAAAGACAGTGAAGTGGACTGACAAAATGCAAACAGTATTTTAATTGACGCGGATACGTTAGGTGACTTTTTACTCCGTATTCATATCAAAATAAAGATGGAACGCTAGATTGCATTGTGACTCAGAACACTAATTGTTCTAAGGCGGCATATGTCACAAAGGCTGCAGCAGATGTGAAAATTGTCATATTTCGTTGGTAGTTAAGATAGAATTTAAACAAAACTCCCCGCTGAAGTTGATTCCGCTTGTTGTTACCTTATTTTTCCCGTTATGATGAGGTCGGACGCAGAGATCGCTACAGCAAAAAAATGGTTCAAATGGCTCTGAGCACTATGGGACTTAACATCTCAGGTCATCAGTCCCCTAGAACTTAGAACTACTTAAACCTAACTAACCTAAGGACATCACACACATCCATGCCCGAGGCAGGATTCGAACCTGCGACCGTAGTGGTCGCGCGGCTCCAGACTGTAGCGCCTAGAACTGCTCGGCAACTCCGGCCGGCCATGGAGTTCAAGGATATACATCTCTCTCTGCACGCTACTTAATCAAAAGACAAAATTTAATTTAACTCTTATCTCACGAGGTGTGGTCTCTTAGATCGCGCATTTTTGCACTTGCTCTTGAACGTAAATTCTGGTGGAGTGCTATTACACGTCTCCTACAGTGCTGAAATTGTCAATACTAAAATGTTTTACTTTTGATTGCATTATCGCCGTCATTGTTTGTTGTTGGAACTTGTTGTTCACTAGCATTAAGGTCTCCTAGATAGCACCTTGTAATCTACGTACCTGTTTTCTTCAGTATGGTAGAAAATGCAATCGCATGCATGTGTCATTTTTACCGATCAAGAAATAATCGGAAAAGACGACTATTTTGCAATAACCAGTGATAACCATCATTCGGTATAAGAACTTCAGGACGAAGGTGATGGGCGCTTTCTTGTTCCTCCAATAAAATACTAAGGGTTAGTTAAAATCAAACCGTGTTCTCAGTGGTGGTAAAGAAAAATATAGATCCCAGCACTGAATTTCAGTTTTGCAGACGTCCTTTTTGTATCTATCGAGTATAGTTTTTATATGCTATTTCAGTCTCTGGTATTTAGTTAAGTGTGGGAATTGACTTGCTACAGAGATACTATCATTTTTCAGTATGTCAGACTCAATTCTCTGGCAGTTCATTTATCTGTACTATTTAAGTAACAGAATAAAAGTAAGTGATTTTGTGTTATAAAAAGCAAAACATTGCAGGCTTTATTTAGCGCAATAAAATCAACAAGGAGTATTTAAACAACTCTTAAATAACTGTAAGAATAAATGTCATACAGTTTAAATTAAAATTTTCCAGTGATTAATGCCTTAAAACTCGATTAAAACAAAGGGCTCTCAGAGACCCCACCTCGTTGTGTCTGTTACAGATAAGTCACCTCGTGAGTTAAGGGCTCATACAGTTCCTTACGATGCAACATTCAAATGTGGCGAACTTCAAGATGTGAAGCATCTCCTGATCTGTCCGAAGCTACCCGTAATCTAATCGCTGGATGGCCTAGTTTCAGCGCATATCTGCAGACTTGCCGTCTTCTGGACCTCACAGACCGTATCGTGTGTCGAATGCTTCTGTATATAATGTAAACATGTTGCAGACACGTTGCAAACTATAGTGTAGTGTCCTGGATGCGAAAATAATAGTAACCACTTATGAATACACATTATCGGACAGCTCCAAAGATAGATTTTGAGTAAATATCTTCCAATTTTCTTTTATAAACAATTTTTCAGGTATCAGTCGGAGATCTGATGGCCTAAAACAATACTTCCATATCGAACACAGGTGAAGACGCCTGAGCAGGATTCGCTTTGCTCCTCGCGAGCCGTTAGCGGGGCCCGTAAATCCGCCTCTGGGCGCAATTGATTGGAGAGGGGCGTGGCTGGAGTGATTCTTCTGTGCCATTGCCCGTTATTGTGCCCCAGGGAGCTGCCGCTATTGGACCGGAATTATGGCTCGTGTACTGCTCTATTGCCTCTCTCTGCCGGATCGAATTGTGCAGATGTAGTGAGGGACGAGAAGGTGAGCGCCTAGAGTTTCCCTGACATGTGGAGAAAAAAAAAAATATTGTCTTGAATTACTGTCGGCAGACTCCACTTCTACTTATCCACGCTCTTGTATGAAATTACTAAAACGCTTCTCTGTAAGCTGTAATTTGACTATCGTACCTCGCAGATCTTAGTGCTGGAAAACCATTCCTGTTAGAACTGAATCCGAACTTCAAGGTTTCGCATTTTATGGACAAGGTTTGCTATCGAAACACCACATTTTTTTCTTTTTCTTTAGTATCGAAAATTAGCACTACTGTACACTGCCTGACAGTAAACGTATAGCACGCAGAAGGGGAGGAAGAAACGAAATGAAACTTCACGGTTTCAGAGGGTATCTGATGTTATTTCGGCGACTACAAAGTCGTGTCAAATTTACAAAGAAATTGGCTCTATGAGCCCACGTGTCAGCATGACGTGGCACCCCTTCTGGCCTGGATGCATACGCTGGTTAGTTTGGGAAGGGTATTTAAGGCCGCTGTATCCTCTCCCGAAGTAAGCTGCCCACAACTGTTGTAACTGGTCCTTGACATCCTGAATGTTAGGCGCTGGCTCGGAGCAGACATCCAAGCTAGCACTACATGTGATCTATCGGGGATAGATCTGGGGATTTTGTGACTGTGGGAGTACCTCAACTTCACACGGACAGCTCACAGGGCATGTGTGTATGAGTGTTGTCCTGTTGCAAAATGGCACTAAGATACTGTCGCACGAGAAGTAATACATGAGGATGCAGAGTGTCCATGATGCACCACTGTGTCGTCAGAGTTCCCTCAGTCACTACCAGCCATGACCCAAAGTCATACCATGAACCCTCCCTGGAAGAATGGGATTTCTCCCTAAGTCACCACAATACTCGCTGATGCATTGCAGATTCACGATTCATTTCTTCAAACATATGCTGTTCATCAACATTCCCTAATTCCTGGTTACAGATACACTCCAAACGCAGCCGTTTGGGAAGTAGTGTTAATGGTAGCCTATACATGGATCGGGAATTCCCTAGTCACACTGCTGCTGCTTTCCGATCAATAGTGCGGGATGTAACAGAATGTAGCAGGGAGTCCATTACTTGATCACAGATGGAATGCATAGAAGTGAAAGGGATACAACACTGCATGGTTCGACCACCCATTCAAACAGAGACATACAATGGGACCTCTCTCACGTCTCTGTGTCCTTCACAGCGATCACTCAGTATCTGATGCTGTTCACACTGCTTGCATACCCTACCATACCTGGAAACAACACTAATCACAATCAACACGAATGCCATCTCGTGGCTATTCTACCTGTCACAGATTAGTGCAGCTATGATCGTTTACATATCCACCGATGGTGTGTACATGTACAAAGTTACATTAATATATGACCATGTTTTCTTGGTGCTTCGTTTTTTTGCTAGGCAGTGTCACTGAAACTGTAAACAAGAATTTATATTTATGTCTGCTGTAAACACATTTTGTCAGATTTGCAAAGATTAATACTTCAAGTAGAGTGTATTGCAAGTGTTGCACGATCACTGTGTCTTGTTCATTGCCTGTATAAAATGGCGTTGTTGTAATGAAAAGACAGAATTTCATCACAGATTATGAAGTGTAGCTAGTGGTAGAAATGGGCAGGAGTGTGTCACAAACTTTTTGACAGTGTGGGTATGGATGGCATAGCCTACGTCCTGCAGTGTTATATACACTTGTAGAACAGTCCACTGAAGAATTGGCTGAACAACTTATAAAATGGACAAAATGAGCACAGTGGATTCAGTAGCAACATTTGTCTCGACTCGAATCACATCATATGTGTGCACCTATGGAAGAACATGTGGACAACAGTACCAGCACCAGATCACAAATACCTGCACATCATCTCCATCATGTCAATGAAATGCATACTATATTTCTATTAGAACTTTAGGCCTAAGGGAATAGACCAGTGACAATACTGTGTTAACATAATTAATGAGACAGTGCAGATTCCAAGCCACTCTGCACTTTGCCAGATCACCAGTCAAGGTCAAGCTCAAGGTCACCCTTCCCCATCCCACTACACCTCCCTTAAGCCAATTTGATGGCTTAAAAACTGCAAGAAAAATCAAAGGGGTATTATCCTATTGGTTAGGAAAACTAGTGCTACCTACATAGGTGCCAGATTTATCCAGGGTAGAAGATCTAATCTATTACCAGTACTAATGACCTGTCACTTTAAGCCACATCATCTCTGTTTTATTGCTACAATTTACTACACAATTATTTCAATTTATGATCCAAAATGTTGGTAAAGTGGAGACAGTCACCATGGTTGCCAGATTTATTTTGTGCCACTTCAGTTGTTTACCCCCATCACTTATCCAGCAACACTAACCATCAGAAACATTTACCACTCATGTTCTGTATGATGTAGTCACAGGATCATCATCATCATTAAGTGTCGGCAGGAGGGATCTGCCACTTCCAGATGGAGTTAGAAGAAATGACTCTCACAGTTAAATTTAAATTGCTTTCATTGTTCATCATAGTTCATTGTTTGTGTACATGGTTTTTTTGACACAAATAGTTATGGTTTTTTTAAATTTTCCATAGCACAACAATTCCCTGATACATGGAGTGAAAATCAGCACTAGACGTTTGTTGGAGCGGGACATATAACTGTTCAAGTTTCTATTGTCTTCAGCATGTGGTATTTTGGAGCAGTCATACTGCTGTTCGTTGCACAAGCAACACAACCTGTTGAGCCTATGTGATTCCAGTGTACTACTGTTCACCACTACATATACTTTGACAGCCAGTGGATAAAGATCTGTACATACAAGCAGACAGTGTCTGTGAAGAGGTAACTGAAATCGAAAATGTTAAACTTGGCGTAGAAGTGCAGTTTACAGAGACTGAATGGGATGACCTATACTGTAAGGACTGCATTTATGCTCAGATGACGATGGCGTATCACACATCTTGTCGTCCTCCAGATACCTGCTTCGTTGGCATTAAGGTGATCATCGTTGAGATGAATGGTGATGCAACACTCGCATTTTGGAACTCTTCCGTTTATTCACATCATTCAAGTGTTATGAACTTGCATGGTCTATACAACGCTTTATGGATTGCAACACATGGGCTGAGTTGTCGGCAACTGTGTGTCAAAGCTACATTCGGTGCTCTTGTAAGCTATCTGTGTGAGCGTTGTGTACATGTGAGTGAATGAGAACAGTGAATAGATTCATGTGTAATGTAGTACCAATGTCAGCTACTATCAATTCCATGAGTATTAAATCCATATATGCCGAATATGTGGATAGAATATCTAGACATATTACTGCTCCAGTAGTTTTGAATGCAACACAGTTCATTTAAAGCATATAAGAAACAGTTATTTGTGAAATACTGCCTTAGGAATGCTGTAGAAAAAGGGATGACTACATTTTCTGGCAGTTGTAAATAACAATATACGAATATCTATATAATAAATTATAATATTTCTAACAAAATTGTTTTATTTTTTCCTACCTCATTCTGTCATTTAATGTGAGTTAAGAGTGTATAAAGATGTGCAGTAAGTTTAGCTCATTGAGTAAGGTAACTGAAGAGGAAATAGAATATCTTCATTACCACCCACCCTAAACTGGCTAAACTACGACGATTGTGCACTCTTGTAATGATATTTTCTTAAGAAATATATACATAATGCACTGTGAAAAAAAAAATTTTATTTTTTCCCTTCTGCAACCCTCACAACGCAGTTTAATAGGAGGAGGCCCATCAGCTTAACATTCTCCATCTATATTAAAATGCTTGGCACAGTCGTAAGTAAAAATAAACTGATCACTCTGATACACTTAACGGAACTTGTGAAACCTGTGTGAAGAATTACATGAAAATGACTTGTTCAGGAAGCAATTAATAGTCAGTTGCGTTCAAACTATGGCAAACTTCTATACTTTTTTATAAATTTCAGAAACATCCCACATGCATTTTTAGATTCAAGCAACTTAACAAGCAATAAGCCTTAACACTCCCTACTTTTCAAATCTGCAGCACCATGACGAATTCATGAATGATTTTCTCCACAACATCTAGAACAAAAGAGCTTAGTAGATTTCTTGGAAACACCAGTGCCTTGCAGTCATCATTCTCCTTTAGTAGTGACTTAGTAATGAGTTCAAAATAGTGGAAGATGCTTCAGTGTTCAGAACTTGCAGTATGCTCTCATTACCATCACATAAATTAACAACTAATAGTATCACCTATATTTATCACATTTAGCATCAGGTACCATAACCTCATTCATTTTCAACAGTATCTGTGATGACAGTGTGAGTGATAGCGATGATCTGACTGTAGAGCCCGATGTATTTTTCTTTTACATCAAGAGGCAAAGATAATTCAAGAACACATTTTTGTATTTTCAAGTTGCACATACTGCTGCCAATGATACTTATTAACATAGGCTGAAAAGCATTTCGCCAGTCGTGTAAGAACTCTCAAAGTGTAGACAAGTCGAAACATGTAGCAGCAGCACTGCTCTCGTCATCAATAAGTCATTGTGTAAGTAATGGTGACAATAGCGTATGTAGTAAAAGAATGTGGTCATAAATCTATTCATAACTCTTTATCGGTATTTTCTTTTTTTCATGCAGTTGAGGAACTACCTGATTTGAGAATAATACAGTTTAATTCAACATACATTTTAAACAGTAGTGGCAGTAAATGCGTTAGGGTGGGAACGATGTCTGATCGTGTGTTCAACAAAGTGCTGGCTTTCAAAATTCCTCGATATAGTGATACAAAAGTCATATTACCCCTGGATGAGTGGATTTGCCTATGTAATGTGTCAACGCAAATTGCTGCAATGTTCCAAAGAAGGACTCAAACTTCCTCATTGACATTAGATGATATACAATCCCCGCAGGGGACTTCCCACTCACAGTTAAACATTTGAATGAGAGAGAGCACACTCACCTGCAAGAGCACACGTTTAAGACCTTAATGTATGTGACTTACACTCCCCCCCATTCTCCTCTCCCTATCTCTGTCGGTCACAGTGCAGAATAAAAATATCCAAGATTGAGGAAATAGCCCAGTTGTGTTAGCGTAAAATTTAAAACCCCACCCAGCAGTAGTATTAAAATGACGTGTAAAAATTGTATCAAATTACGTTATTTCTGACAGACACATCAAATTATACCCTTTTTCCCTCTTGCTCCCCTAATCTCCAGCCATTCAAAGTGCAGTATTAAAAATCCAATATGATGGAAACAATCATTTGGACAACCAATCATAATGAAGTATTAAGAGAAGATGCACACTATGAAAGAAATATTGTTTTAAAACTCAAATTAGGCCAGTTGTGTTTTTTAGCCATCGCGTTACTGCCAGCAAGTTATTGAGCACTATTAAAAATCAAGATGACAGAAATTGCACAAATACGTTAATGGGAAATTCAAAGTTCCCCTCCTCTCCCCCAGATATATCCAACCAATTGTAGCGAAGTATTAAAAATTCAAGATGATGGAAATAGAGCAATTGTAGTTTATATCCCACATCCTTACTTCCCTAGCTTCACACATTCAGAGTGTGGTATTTATATGACGTGTAAAATTGGTGTCCAGTTATAGTATTTCTGATGCACACAGCAATTCACAGCCCTCCCCCCTCCTTACCTCCAACCAATCATTGCGCAGTATTAAGAATTCAAGATGATGTAAATAGACCAACTGTGCTTCATTAAAGTGATGTGTCAAAGTTATGCATTAATTATCTATTCACACACACACACATACCTCTCGTTTAATAGTAAAATGAATCCAGTGTCAAAGATATGCATTAAGTGTGTATACATACATATCTCTGTACATAATACCTCAAATACTGTGATCAGTAATCATTTCTCTCTCCCAAGCACATGTATCTCTGTACTTCATTGGAAATTTGTGGTAAGGTATGATGGAACCAAACTGCTAAGGTCTTCGGTCCCAAGGCTACACACTACTTAATTTAACCTAAAGTAACTTACGCTATGGACAACACACACACCCATGCCCGAGGGAGGATTCGAACCTCCGACGGGAGAGCCGCACGGACCGTGACAAGGTGCCTTAGACGACGCGGCTACCCCGCGCGGCTCTGTACTTCATACGTCATATTCTGTAGTCCTTACCAACATTTGATCTCTCTGTATCTCTTATCTAAAAAATGCTGCACACACCTGTGATCTTCCTTTCACGCAAAGTAACGTACTGGGCGAGGGAAAAAATTGTTACTTTACATGGTGGTCACCTCCATCTACTACATAGCCACTATTCCTCATAGGTTTTCACTCAGCAACACCTAATGGCTAACGCCTAATAGGTAATACCTAACACCCATGGGCTAATCACTTGCACCTAACACTAAATTCCTATGTCTAACACATAATGTGCAAAATTCTGTGGACATACGAACCTCTGGAGTAATATTAAAAAACCACACCCAGGTCAAATATATGCATTATTGCATTCCATTAGAAAGGTGTTAAGCACTACAATATTCGTGATAACTCACCACACTGCAGAGTTTGTGATGATACGTTCAATTCTTGCAAGTGGCGACAGTCGAAATGATTCACTACGTATCTGTCTGGGAGTACCAACTGCTGCTGATGATGGTGTATCCCAGTAGCCACTAGTTACCACTTAAACAATATGAAGCCAATGACGGTTAACAAATAGGTCAAATGAATAATACAGAACTTGTTCTAGACAGATTCTACATATTCCAACCTTTTGGAAGACTGAAATCTTGTAAAAGTCAGTCTGTTTTGTACGTCCGCGATATTCAAAAAACCCTAAACAGGTTGAAGGCGTACTCGTTGATTTCCGGAAGGTATTCACTACAGTTCTGCAGTGATGTGCGAATCATCCTGCACCACACACTGTAAGGTAATATGTGGAATAATGATACAGAAGTACAGTATATTTAGATGAGCGAAAGCTTTTGCCTAGGAGTAATGACGTCTGAATTAAATTCACAATAATTCTCAAATGTTGTGATGAACTTTTATTACTTGTTACAGTGCTTGAATGGTTATAGTCATCAGAAGTGTTTTTGGACAAATATTTGAAAAATGCTTGCTAATAGCTTTGTGTACGTTAACACACTACATTTCAAACACTCGAATGACCTACCTGTCGTCAAACATCGAAAAGTTACTCCCGGATGCTTGTTGGCTAGAATTGCCTATCTCATTGCCGTATTTTGTTTTTGGATTCTTTTTCATATTAACATTAGTGAACATTTATTGTCCGTTATGGACTTACTAGAACAGTGCAACCTTAGAAACTGAAAATTTATAATAAATTAGTTGCAAGCAGTTGCTTTTATAAGCGCTTATTTCCTATAATGACTTATGTCTACTTTATTTAGTGGTATGAACCAGAGATGGGTCGTTCGCGAACTAACGGGTCCAAAGGAAAGGTTCACCAAGGAGAACGGAACGAGAGAGGAACGAATTCTAAGGAACGTCTTTCACAGTTCACGTCGGTCGCGGCTTTCTACTTATAGTGCCCGGGAACGGGAAACGGTCGGTCTCGTTCCCGCAACGGCATGTCTTAAAATGTATTTTATAATTACGTAAATTACATAAAAATTACGTGGTATGTAGTATATACATCTTTTCAGGTAACAAAACGGTGTATCAGCTTACTTCACTATTTCGAAAAACAGCAGAACAAATACTTGTACCGAGCGAGGTGGCGCAGTGGTTAGCACACTGGACTCGCGTTCGGGAGGACGACGGTTCAATCCCGTCTCCGGCCATCCTGATTTAGGTTTTCCGTGATTTCCCTAAATCGTTTCAGGCAAATGCCGGGATGGTTCCTTTGAAAGGGCACGGCCGACTTCCTTCCCAATCCTTCCCTAACCCGAGCTTGCGCTCCGTCTCTAATGACCTCGTTGTCGACGGGACGTTAAACACTAACCACCACCACCACCACCAAATACTTGTAATACTTTTGTTATTACAAATGCAAAGGACGTTGGCACGGCACACACGAGTGGCCATTTTCCGTCTTTTTTTTATCCGAGGGAAAAGAGCATGTTCATCGTTGTGGAAGGCAGACCGACTTACAACCGAATGAAGCCCGCGCTTCGAAATCGAGTGTATGGTATCACATTTTGTAAAGAGAATGTAACTTCTTCAACATTATTTCAGTGGTACAGGGTGTCGCACGAAAATGCGGTCCCGAGTACTAGACTGCTCATTGTTGCTTACCAATGTCATCTATTGTTTCGAAGTTGTTTGCATTAGCTTATTTGTTATTTCTTCACTGCCTAATTATTACATATTTAAACCTCTGAAGATGGGGTGATTATATAATGAATGTACTATTTTTTAAAAAAACGCGTGTTTCGAGGGATAGTTTGTGGACTTGGGGTGTCGAAAAAAGGGGTGCCACTCCTATCGGTCCGTTAACCCACAGACATTAACGTCACGGACTCTATGGTTTTGACTGCATGAGCTATGTGCACTGCTGACGATTCAGTTGACGAGCAGGCCACAAGCTTAAATAAGTGTGTGAACCAGGCCCGTGTAGGGTAGGGTGACCAAACGTCCCGGAAAACCGGGATTGTCCCGGTTTTCATCCCTGTGTTCCGGTGTTCCGAAAATTTGTTTCGGGACGCTCAAAAGTCCTGGAATTCAGTTTTTAAATACATTTCGTGAAAGTTTCTCAAATTTTTGGCTTTTTCGCTATATTAAAGAAAATACAACACAAGAAATTAATATATTTTAGCTTATTTGTCTAAAACCTTCATTGTCCCATACTAACAATCACAGTATCAGTATTGATACATCAAGCAATACTTTACTTTGAGCGATACTTTGGCCAACAAGTAGTAAGTTGTATTATTGTAACAGAGCTATGAAACCGTCCGATTGTCGCGCCACTTACACACTCATCGTCAGAACAGTGTAGTAGTTTGGAGTTTTGTCAGACAAACTGCAATAGTTTTTTCTCATGTTAGTGGTATTATTGCTGCAGTACTGTGAAACCCAATGCCGAAACGTGCCTGCAAGTTCAGTGACTGTTATTCCAAGGAATGGAATTTCATTCAGAAAGGTCGTTTTGATTACGAAGCAGAGTGTTCCGTATGTAACTGTTTTGTTAGTATAAGTCATGGTGGACGTTCCGACATAGTTGATCACATCAGGTCAAAGAAACACTTTAACAGATACAGTGCACCGAGCTGCAGTAAAACTCTACAGAACTATTTTGTGAAACATCAGTCAAGTGAAGAGACAAAAGTTCGAGCAGCCGAGCTTACACTAGCCTACCACACGGTAAAACATCACCAAACTTATAGATCTAGTGACTGTACTAATAAGCTTAACAGCACTATGTTTGATGATTCTTCCATTGCAAAAAAGTTTAGTTCAGCAAGAACTAAAGTGCCAGCCTTAGTGAAAGGAGTTATTGCTCCCCAGAGTGTAAAGGAAAGCCTTGAATACATCAAAAAGTCTTCTTTCTATGGGATATCCACTGATGCTAGCAACCATAAGGCCACTAAAATATTTCCGTTTGTTGGTCAGTTTATCGATATTAATCAGGGAATTCAGACCAAACTTTTGAAGGTGAGTTCCTTACCTACTGAAACAGCTGACGAAATTTCAAGATTTTGTATGAATACTATCGAAATCAGAATGAGATTTTCACTCTGCAGCGGAGTGTGCGCTGATATGAAACTTCCTGGCAGATTAAAACTGTGTGCCCGACCGAGACTCGAACTCGGGACCTTTGCCTTTCGCGGGCAAGTGCTCTACCAACTGAGCTACCCAAGCACGACTCACACACGGTACTCACAGGAGAGGTTCTGTAAAGTTTGGAAGGTAGGAGACGAGGTACTGGCAGAAGTAAAGCTGTGAGTACCGTGTGTGAGTCGCGCTTCGGTAGCTCAGATGGTAGAGCACTTGCCTGCGAAAGGCAAAGGTCCCGAGTTCGAGTCTCGGTCGGGCACATAGTTTTAATCTGCCAGGAAGTTACTATCGAAATGTTTGATCTTGAGAAAAATAAATGTGAGGCATTTTGTGGAGACAACACCAACACAAATTTTGGTGGTTTAAAAAGACATGGCAAATGCATCGTATTTACCAAATTAAAGGCAACATTGCATGAAAACAATGAAGGCATAGGGTGCCCTGCACATGTTTTACACAATAGCGTGCAGACATCTGCTGACAGTTTAAGCTGTGATGTTGAAACTATCGACGTGAAGGTATTCTCACACTTTTACATATATACTATTAGAACAGAGAGGCTTAAGGAGTTCTGTGATTATGTGAGAACTGAATATATGAATGTAATGTGTCACTCGAAAACTCGCTGGTTATCACTGTTTCCAGCAGTTGAAAGAGTAATCCCCTGTTTGAACCGTTAAATGATTTTTTTCCTAAATGAAGACAAAGCCCCCAAAATATTGGTTCAGTTTTTCAGTAACCCTTTAAGTGAAGCCTACTTATGGCTCATTCACAGTCAGCTTAGCACTTTGCAGCATGGGATAAAGGAAATTTAGGGAAGCACGAAAAGTGTAATAGAGGTAAATGATGTTTTGAAAAATACTCTGTAAACTGTTACTAAGAGGAGAGAACAGCAGTTCATTTCTTTTAATGTTAAATCTGTCCTTAAAAGAGCAGAAGTATCAGAAGCAGCGGAAAGGAGTTTTAGAGAAGAAGTTAACAAGTTTTATGACACTTGTGTAGAATATCTCAGCAAGTGGAGCGCCTCATATTTACCCTAATCGCCGGTGTTTGATTGGGTGTTACTGAAGAGAATGCCAAAATGGGAAAGTGTTGAAGAGACAGTGTCTTATTTGAAGAGTAAAGAGATTGAAATCGATGATTCCATTCTCTTTTATCAGTTCGGCATACTGACAAATTTTGTTGAAGAAAGTCTTCACAAGTGAAATGATGAATAAACAAACACCATTGGAATGTCATGAGAAGTGAGTGAGTTTTTTTAAAAGCTGTGACTGTCTTCAGCATTAGTCTGAGTTGGTAATAATTGCGAGGTATTTATTTGCAGTCCCAGCCCATAATGCCAATGTGGAAAGAATATTTTCGTTCATGAATATCCAGTGGACTGATGAAAGAAACAGAATGGAGGTGGACTCTCTTGAAGAAATCCTGCAGATCCTGTACAACTACAAAATGGATTGTGCCGAGTTTTATCACTGTGTCTCAAAGAACAAAGACACGATCAAGAAGGCTGGAGGCAGTGAAAAATACCCTTTTCTCCAAGGACAGTCAATTCCATCTACGAGTGCTCAGTAATATTAAAGCTCATGTTAATATTAATTGATTAAAAGTTCAATGGCTGTAAAATTTTGTAAAATCGTAATACATTTCTTTATTACTGATACGTTTATTAAATGTCATTAATTAAACAGATAATCTAGATTTTTTTGTGTGACGTCATAAGCGAGTGACTGCGTGTGAGATCGCTCTCCAAGTTTTCATATATTTTTAGGTTTCAGATACATTTTTTAACGGTTTTTGTGATAATATTTACTATATAAGTGACTTATTAGTGGTTTCTTCATTCACCTCTGTCTTTCTTGTGTTGTGACCTGATATTTGTGAGTGTTTCGTATCGAGCAACGTAACCTCTTACCTGCGTTTACATTCCGCGCTGACCAGTTGCAGCTGTAGCGGCGCATCGAAAGCTAAGTACTAATTAATTGTTTGTGTATAGTGGTTTATTTAGGAACTTTAGTAGTCTTCAACCGGAGTTTTTTGTGTTTCTGGTGAAATAATTTCAGAAGAACCTCTTGGGAACTGTTTTCAGCTTCGTTACTGTGTCATTAGACGTTTGATTCTCTTTCTGTACTAGTCTTTTGTTATATTCACATTTGTTGTTTATTAATACTGTTAATAATAGTAGTTACTTCCCTTGTAGAGTAAGTTTGTGTTTATTGTAGTCAGGTTTTTAACATCTTCTTATTGTAGTAGCGGAACTTCGAAAAAGTAAAATTTTACCATGAGTGAGAAGTGTGGGCTTTGCCGTAGGTTCGTGAGTAGTGGATTGCGGTGTGAGTCTTGTTCGAAGTATTTTCACTGGGGGGAATGCAGTGGGGAAGCCAGTGGGCATTCTGGTGAGATCCTCTCCTGGAACTGCAGGTTATGTAGCAAGAGTAAGTTGATAGCGGAGCAGGAGCGTAAGATCTGTGCCCTTCAGGTGCACTTGAAAAACGCACGGGAGGAGCTAGATAGGATCAGGAGGGAGAAGGGGTTTGGGGAATGGGAGCTGGCTGTTGGCAAGAGATCTGCTAGGAGAAGAAGATTTTCAGGTAGTTTTACTATTGGTGTTTACAATAGATATGACCAACTAACTGTCAGAGTCTAGTGGAGAGGAATCTCTAATAGCTGTAGATGTAGGAAGTATGCAGCTGACCTCAGTAGTTACGGTGGCTAGAACAGTTGCAAAGTCGAAGAGGAAGAAGAAGGTTCTGCTGTTAGGTAGTTCTCATGGCAGAGGTTTAGGCCAGCAGTTGCAGGAAGTGCTGGGGAGTGAGTACCAGGTCACCAGCATTGTGAAGCCTAATGCAGGATTGGCTCAGGTGACTGTTAACATAGGGGGGTTATGTAGGGATTTTACTAAAGAGGATCAGGTTGTGATTGTGGGTGGGGCTGGTAATAGTATTGATAGGGATGGGGAGTATAACATAGATGGTGACCTGGAAAAGATAGCCACTCAGACTGGCAACACGAATGTGCATTTCGTGGAACTGTTTCAGCGTCACGATCGGCCTCATCTTAATACAGCCGTCAGGCGTTATAACATGAGACTTGGGGGTGCGCTGATGACAGAAAGCATGGGTCACATTTCAGTGGTGTCGGTGGAGTCTATCAGCAGGACGGGTTTCACTAGACATGGCCTGCACCTCAACAGGTATGGGAAGGGGAGGTTGGCAAAGCTTATAGGTGACAGCATAGGTGGGGTTGGTGGGATCACTCATGGGAAAATTCCTGCAGTAGTGGGTGTCAGAGCTGCACCTTTTTTAGATTGAAGCCAGCTGATAGGTATTCCTGCTTAAGGGAAGTCTCTCTAACAAAGGAACCACTTTTGACAAAGCTTAGGTATCCGAGTAATGAGAAAATTAGTATATTTCATCAAAATATACAAGGCGTTAGAGATAAAGTTAGTGAACTGCTTATAGATGTTGACTCTGAAATTATTGGTATATCTGAACACTTCTTAAATAAGGAGATAATTCAGAGGCTTCCTTTACCAGGATACAGGTTGGCTGGCAGCTTTTCGAGGAGCTCTTTGCGGTGTGGGGGAGTAGCCATGTATGTGAAAAACGGCATCCCATTTGAGTCAATTGATGTTTCAAAGTACTGCACTGAAAAGGTGTTTAAATGTTGTGCAGGTGTAGTTAAATTTAACGGAGCTAAACTTCTAACGGGTGTTATTTATAGATCCCTAGACTCCGATTTCACAACGTTTTTGCTAAAGCTGGAGGAGGTTCTTGGTTCACTTCATAGGAAATACAAAAAGTTTGTTATATGTGGTGACTTCAGTATTAATTGTATAAGTGATTGTGCAAGGAAGAGGATGCTGGTAGACCTCCTTAATTCATATAATCTTATGCAAACCGTATTCTTTCTAACGAGAGTGCAAGGGAACAGTAGAACAACCATAGACAACATTTTTGTTCATTCCTCATTACTAGAAGGGCATTCTGTTAGCAAAAAGGTGAATGGGCTTTCAGATCATGATGCACAAATTTTAACTCTAAAAGATTTTTGTGCTGCAACACGTGTTAAATATAGTAATCAGCTGTTTAGGAAAGCTGATCCAGTTGCTGTAGAGACCTTTGTAAACCTTATCAAGGAACAAGAGTGGCAAGATGTTTATAGCGCTGATACAGTAGACGATAAATATAATGCTTTTCTCAAGACTTTTCTCGTGCTCTTTGAAAGTTGCTTTCCGTTAGAACGTTCAAAACAGGGTACTAGCACAAACAGGCAGCCTGGGTGGCTGACTAGAGGGATAAGGATATCTTGTAGAACAAAGTGCCAATTATATCAAAACGTTAGAAACAGTCAAAATCTAAATGCAGCAGCCCATTACAAACAGTATTGTAAGGTGCTTAAAAATGTTATTAGGAAGGCAAAAAGTATGTGGTACGCAGATAGCATAGCTAAGTCTCAGGATAAAATTAAAACCATATGGTCTGCAGAGACAGGTCGAGGATATAGAATCAGTGCATAGTGGGAATGTCCGTGTTACTGATAAGTCACATATATGTACAGTATTTAATAATCACTTTCTGAATATAGCAGGTGAACTAAATGGAAACCTAGTCCCAACAGAGTATCATATAGCGCTCTTAGAAAAAAGTGTTCCGAGACTGTTACCTGCAATGCTCCTCCATGATACTGACAAGAGGGAGATTGAGTTAACAATTAAATCACTAAAGACCAAGAACTCTCATGGATATGACGGAGTATCTAGCAGAATACTGAAGTGTTGTTCTATGTATGTTAGACCAGTACTTAGCCATATCTGTAACTTTTCCTTTAGGAGTGGTCGGTTTCCTGACCAATTAAAGTACTCGGTAGTGAAGCCACTTTATAAAAAGGGAGACAGGGATAATGTTGACAATTATAGACCTATTTCTATGCCATCGGTGTTTGCTAAAGTTATCGAGAAGGTTGTATATACAAGGTTACTGGAGCATTTAAATTCACATAATTTGCTGTCAAATGTACAGTTTGGTTTTAGAAATGGTTTAACAACTGAAAATGCTATATTCTCTTTTCTCTGTGAGGTTTTGGACGGATTAAATAAAAGGTTGCGAACGATAGGTGTTTTTTTTTTTATTTAACGAAGGCTTTTGACTATGTTGACCACAAAATATTACTGCAGAAGTTGGACCATTATGGAGTAAGGGGAGTAGCTTACAATTGGTTCGCCTCTTACTTTAAGAACAGAAATCAGAAGGTAATTCTCCGCAATATTGAGAGTGGTTGTGATGTTCAGTCCCAAAGGGGCACTGTTAAGTGGGGCGTTCCCCAAGGGTCGGTGCGGGAGCCACTGCTGTTTCTTATTTATATAAATGATATGCCTTCTAGTATTACAGGTGATTCAAAAATATTTCTGTTTGCTGAGACACCAGCTTGACAGTGAAGGATCTTGTGTGTAATATTGAAACAGTATCAAATAATGTAGTTCATGAAATAAGTTCGTGGCTTGTGGAAAATAATTTGATGCTAAATCACAGTAAGACTCAGTTTTTGCAGTTTCTAACTCACAATTCAACAAGACCTGATATTTTGATCAGACAGAATGGGCATATTGTAAGCGAGATGGAACAGTTCAAGTTCCTAGGCGTTCGGATAGATAGTAAGCTGTTGTGGAAAGCCCATGTCCAGGATCTTGTTCAGGAACTAAATGCTGCTTTATTTACCATTAGAACAGTATCTGAAATAAGTGACACTTCAACACGAAAAGTAGTCTACTTCGCATATTTTCATACGCTTATGTCGTGTGGTATTATTTTTTGGGGGAATTCTTCTGATTCAAAAAGGGTATTTTTGGCTCAAAAACTGGCTGTTCGAGCTATATGTGGTGTAAGTTCGAGAACCTCTTGTCGACCCCTATTCAATAGTCTGGGAATTCTGACATTGCCCTCACAGTATATATTTTCTTTAATGTCGTTTGTTGTTAGCAATATTAGCCTATTCCCAAGAGTTAGCAGCTTTCACTCAGTTAATACTAGGCAGTAATTCAATCTACATGTGGAATGCACTTCCTTGACTCTTGTGCAGAAAGGAGTGCAGTATTCTGCTGCATCCATTTTCAATAAGCTACCACAAGAACTTAAAAATCTTAGCAGTAGCCCAAACTCTTTTAAGTCCAAACTGAAGAGTTTCCTCATGGCTCACTCCTTCTATTCTGTCGAGGAGCTCCTGGAAGAGCTAAAAAAGTAAGCAAATTCCAGTGTTACATTGTTGATATTCATTATTTAAATTTACGACTTGTCACCTGAATATGTTTTTTTATATTTCATTTTATCTGTTTCTAATATCGTGTTATAATTTTATGTATTGACTCGTTCCATGACCATGGAGACTTCTCCTTAACTTGGTCCCACGGAACAATAAATAAATAAATAAATAAAATAAATAAATAAATGAAAATCGATCTTTTGTATCCTCTTATTAGTTCTAATAATCGGGTTAACAAAATGTATCAACAAAACATTAATATTTAAAATTAAGAAACCTGGGTACATGGGGAATGAGGTGTCCATTGGCACCCGGGTGAATGTGTCCCAGTGTTCACCGAAAATAATTTGGTCACCCTAGTGTAGGGTTGCCATCTGCTCCAATATATCGCTGCCGTCACCGTTATGGACCTCCTTGTACCGACATCCCGACAAGACCCAATTTTGTTCCGATTTTGCAAAATACTGTTATGTGTTTGGCTCAGGCAATAAAGTTACTCCATCTGTTAGTGCAGCATGTAAATGCGGTCTCCGTTGGTTTTATTTATGTTAAGAATTTATGTTGACAAGGTCGTCTCACATATGGCGTCGCATGTTGCGTATCCTGTATCAACGATGTGAGCACCTTCTAGATCGACAAAGTACCAGGCTTCTCCAGTAGTAAGGGGCTGGAACTATTTAAGCAGCGCCATGCGGAAAAATTCGGCAGTTCTCATTTGAATAGCAATCTGACAAGACTATTTTTCCTAAATGCAATACGAATAACGAGTGCAAGTTAGTAAAGTCTGAAGTGTTTATAGCGTATATACGACGCGAACTGTCGACTGTTTACTATCTCATAAACTTATCGTAGCTTACGAAAATGCCTAAGGATGGAAAGAGAAAGTGTCACTTTTCCGATGATTACATAATACAATGATCTTTTGTCAAGAAAGGACGTATGGATCAGGAAGCGTATTGTGAGATTTGTAGCTGTTTCATCTCAGTCCCTTGCCAATTCATTGCCCTGGTTAGTCACCCACAGAGCTTGCCTGGGATGTGATGAGAAGACATATACTTTCATACTAGCCTCCAGCCAGCAATCTTCATGAAGTGACACAGCATATGTTTCGTGTATGGCAAAGAATTCCTAAAGATGACATTGGCTGTTTGCTTCCAGGCAACGACGAATACAACAGTGTATTCCTGTCTGTAGGGTCACACCTCATACAGTGTTTTAACATTAGTGAACATTTCTTGTCCGTTGTGGACTTACTAGAACAGTTGAACCGTAGAAACTGAAAATTTATAATAAATTAGCTGCAAGCAGTTGCTTTTATAAGCGCTTATTTCCTATAGTGACATGTCTACATTTATTTAGTGGTATGAACTTTCGAAAATCGTGAACGTAAATGCCAAGTGCTAAAGTATGCGGATATTTGTTTTCTATTTCTGCACACAGCGCCACTGTGGAAAGAGTACTTCCGCTTATGTGGCCCAGTGGAGTGATGAAAGAAATCGACTGCTGCCAGGGACTGTGGAATCAATCTTACAGCGCCAGATTAATTACAAGCTGACTTGCATGGAGTTTTATAAATACATAAAACAGAAAAAAGACTTGCTGAAAAATGAAATCTTCCGAAGAATGTGGTATGTCAACTACTTCTGTCGCAACATGTTCCATGTAACTGCGTTCTAAATAAAAAGTAATTATGTTACATAAATTTCTTACTTCATTTCTACACCCCCAACTCAGAATGTCTCGACGATGTCCCAGCTAGATACGGCAACCCTAGGCCCGTGGGTCACCAAAGATTTTCTGCTCTAGAATATTGTGAGGCAGTGTTAGTGCATCTCGATCGATACGAGAACAAATACAACCTCTGTGAGGTTAATCACTTCTGGGCTCAACAATGAATTTTGCAGTTGTTTGTTCTGTTTATAGAGAAGTTTACAGGCGTGGTCTGTCATGAAAATTCGGTCGGAGGAAGTATTCCAAAGAAAGCCAAGTAGTATCCTGAACTTTACCGTCGTGTGTCCGAAGAATAGTGAAGAGCAATTCGCAAGTAGGTAGTGCAGTCAAAAACTGAAGCATTCGTGAAAGCTGAAGTTGTATTCAAATATCGTAGTATGATATTGTTACCGCAGTGTCCGCCTCCGTAGCTTCCACGCAGGGGGCCTGGGTTCGATTACCGGCAGGGGATTGGGTGTTGTGCGTCTTTCATCATCATTGACTCGCAAGTCGCCGATGTGGCGTTAACTTGCAATACGGCGGCCGAACTCCCCCAAATGCCCCATTCCCGGCCAACAATACCATATGATCATTTCACCTCATGTTGTTACCGTTATTCTGCAATTGCTTTTAACAAAGCATATAATAAACTAATAGCAACATCTCAATGCATGATGCTTCAGGAACTTTATCCAATCGATTATTGAATAATACTAATGACGGAACAATACGGCACCAACAAGGATAAGAGTAATTACCAACGAAATGGAGCCTCACAATATGCGTTTAAAATACATGCGTACCAAATATCACTATCCGGCACGTGGACTAGTTTTGGGTATGCCTCGTTACCCTGTTTCGCATAGTTAGCATTTAACACACTAACCAAGGTGAATAAAAATTTAAAATAAAAGTCTTTATTCAAGATCAGAAAGAAAGACAATAGGGTGTTGGCACTCGAGCTTTCTGAGGCCAGCGAAGAACCGACGTTAAATTTGGAGTATAATTCTAGGATTTTATCTCAATCATTTTCCCATTTTCTTTTTATTTTTTCTTGGTTTTTGTTATTTATTATTGCAGTTATAATAATTGTTGTTCTCATTTGGAAGCTACTACACCACGTGAAGAACAACAAATTTCATTTAGAGTTTTGTTGTAACTTTCCTTTGGGTCCATATTAATCTCACTTCTCAGAATGTTATCTTTTCCACTCATCAGACAAAGTTGTTCCAGTCTCCATGAGCTCTTTCTGTTAGACCAACTGTCCAGTTTGAATTTTTTTCCAATTATTTTTCCTGTCTCGTACATCAAATTAAGTTATTTCTGCTTCTTCCAGGCCTTCTACAACTGCGTCGATCCATCTTATTGTTTCAATTTTAGCAGGACAGCGAGTTTCGTTGAATTCCACAACCTGTCTAGCTAAACTAATTGGTTCTATTCTAGGCAGGAGAGCTTCTGCGATGTTTGCAAGGTAGGAGACGAAGTACTGGCGGAATTAAAGCTGTGTGGACGGGTCGTGAGTCGTTCTCGGGTAGCTCAGTTGGTAGAGCACTTGCCCGCCAAAGGCAAAGATCCCGAACTCGAGTCTCGGTCCGGTACACAGTTTTAATCTGCCAGGAAGTTTTGGTTCTATTCTTTTAATATACTCACAGAATACTCATGTCCCAGTATATTTTGGTGTATTTCCTTTAGTCTGTACGTGCCTTGTACAATATAACGTGGACCTAAGATTTTCCTGATTGTCTTTCATTCTCTCTTTTGGATCTGTTCAATGTCTCTCTTTCTGTTTGAAGTGATGATTCAGTCCTATAACGGCACTCTAGTTTAATGACTGTGTTATAGTGTCTCCTTTTTTTTGCATCCTGATATGGATTTTTTGTTATTGGATTGAGCGAAAAACGACCATATATTTTAATAAAAGTACTGTTTTCATGTTATACAAGAAATATTTATGTGACATACCTTAGGCAATTAGAGAAGGGGTCACATGAATTATAATGAACAATAATGTTTTCTGTGACCTCCAGTCTAATCAACGATCGTGGATTGTATGTATGTGTTCAAAATGGTTCAAATGGCTTTCAGCACTATGGGACTTAACATCTGAGGTCATCAGTCCCTAGAACTTAGAACTACTTAAACCTAACTAACCTAAGTACATCACACACATCCATGGCCGAGGCAGGATTCGAACCTGGGACCGTAGCGGTCACGCGGTTCCAGACTGAAGTGCCTAGAACCGCACGGCCACGCCGGTCGGCTTTCGAAAATAAAGGACATATGTTTAGTCCAGAGTGCTGTATGAGAATACTGCACCTTCTTTATACCACCATCGATTAAAAACAGTACAGTGGGGCCTGTGTCTGACCGGTACTGAAGATCGACTACGTCACTGATTGGAGACCAATTACCGAATCATTTTATGTTAGCTGATACAAAAATTACTGCATGGTACTTTAAATGATAGATAACGTATCTCAGAGCCGCTTTGTATTTCTTTCAAAGACAGATTAATGACAAAACACGGAACATGTTCGGTCATTACATCTCCCAAGAATTCCTTACCGACTGCGCTGTTCCGGCCATTGAATGTTTTGAAAAATAGAGAACGAATACAAACGCATGTCAAAATTCGAGGCAAGGAAACATTTTATAACTGGTAACAGTAGAGTAGAGCATACCAATTTTAATCTTATTTAAAGCTAGCGGAAGAAATACGTACACGGGCAAGCTAACACAACTCTGTAGTGCAGAAGACGGAAGACAAGATACAACTTAGCGCTCAAAAAACAGTAGAATTACCATTACATTCTTCTGTTTTAGCAAAGGAATACCACATCTCTCTGACTCAGTGTTGCCAATTGAGCGACTTTCTCGATAGAAATGGCGACTTTTGCCTTCGTCTTAGCGACAAAAAAAAAACTTTTTAGCGACAAAAATTATTTAGCGACTTATCTGGCGACTTTTGGAGTACTGACGACTTTTGAAGTACAAATCAAAACTATTTTGGGCCAGTATTTTCATTAATAAAACTAAGATTTTAACTATAGAATGGGTACTACACTGACATTGTTCTAGATTTACTAAGTTAAATTCAGTTCTTAGCAGATCATGTAGCATTGTTCAGCATGTAGTAAACCTGAATGTTGGAATTGCTTACAGAGTAAGAAAATGTTGACTATAGAACAATTCATTATTCCTTACCCACTAGCCTGTTGTCGATAGCGTATCGATCTATAATTCTTCAACTTTGAACTTCCTTTATTTTTAGAATTGACAAAAAACATACGTAATATTAAGTATAATGAAATACATTTCTGTCCAGCAACCTCTAATTTTTCGAAATGTTAACTCGCAGTCAAATTATTACCACATGCACAGTGGTAACGCAAGAACAATTCGGTTGGGGTATTTCAGATATTATTACGGTTTAAACAATGAACACTAGGACTGATATCGAGTTACCGAGTGAGTAGATTGTTTCATGACTTCTAGTTCGCCTGAGTTTTAATGTATTTTCAGTGATTATAAATTGGTGCAACTTATGTTGTGCTGGCTTACATAATGGATTTACCGCAGAAGAAGAAGCAGTACGCTCAAAAATATCGGGATGCGTGGGAAGCAGAACCTTAATTTAATGGGTGGCTGAAACCAGTAGTTGGAGACTTATCCAAGGTAAGATGTCAAGTATGTGCAACAGAGTTTTATGCTAAATTGTGTGACATTAGAAAGCATTCGAAAACTATTAAGCATAAACAAAAAATTGATTAAAAAAAACACAAACCACCTTACCTGTTACAATTGTTCCGAAAACTACAGTTAGAATAGCAAGCAGAGCGGAAGGCGCCCTTTCTCTATTTATTGCTGAACATTGTTCTATTTTAGCTGTAGATCATTTAGGAATACTGTACAAAAGGTGTTTTCCGGTGATGAGGGCGCTAAAAACATGCAATTACATCGTACAAAGTGCACTAACATTATAACTGAAGTTTTGGCTCCATATTTTACACAATCATTGGTTGAAGATATAGGTAACCAAAAATACAGTGTACTATTAGATGAATCCACAGATGTATCAATATCTAAAATGCTAGATATCGTTACACGGTACTATAGTGTAAACAACTAAACCATTAGATCAGCATTTCTCAAACTCGCTGTAGTAGAAACTGCAGATGCAAGAATTCTGGCTGCTGTTCTTGTGAATTCTTTAAAAGATCTCAAACTTCCAATCGCTAATATGGGAGGAATTGGCACAGATAATGCTTGTCCAATGGTTGGAATAAACAATCGGCTTTTCGAACAACTCAAGAGAGAATATGGTTTGAAGCATTTGGTACTGATCCGCTGCATTTATCACTCTCTTCAGCTTGCAGTTTCGCATGCTTCAGTGAATACCATACCTAGAAACATAGAGTTTCTTGAACGGGAAACCTACAATTGGTTCTCCATTTCACCCAAAAGACAAGAGGGATATAAAAAGGTTTATGAGACAGTAAATTATGGAAAACAGCCACTAAAAATTTTGAAGGTCTGTGCATCACTTTGGTTTTTACTTGAACCAGCAATACGAAGAATTCTGGAGCAGTGGGAAGAACTAAAGCTATATTTTTCACTTGCTATGATTCAAGACAATTGTTACACTGCCTATCTTTTGTACAAGATGTATTGTGACGACTCAAATCAGCTTTACATGTTTTACCTTAAACATGCTTTAAAAGACGTACAAATAGCAATAAAAGCTTTTGAAGGAGAAGAAAATGACCCCACTAAATTACTAGATACACTTGTATTTCTCATGCAGTCACTCGGAGAAAACACAGTTTTTCCAACTGTTGATTTGTTGACAACACCAGTTCCAAGCGAATGTATGTACGCAAATCCGAACCTTGGCTTCTACATCTACGTCTAAATCCATACTCCGCAAGCCACCTGACGGTGTGTGGCGGAGGGTACCCTGAGTACCTCTATCGGTTCTCCCTTCTATTCCAGTCTCGTAATGTTCGTGGAAAGAAGGATTGTCGGTATGCTTCTGTGTGGGCTCTAATCTCTCTGATTTTATCCTCATGGTCTCTTCGCGAGATATATGTAGGAGGGAGCAATATACTGCTTGACTCTTCGGTGAAGGTATGTTCTCGAAACTTTAACAAAAGCCCGTACCGAGCTATTGAGCGTCTCTCCTGCAGAGTCTTCCACTGGAGTTCGTCTATCATCTCCGTAACGCTTTCGCGATTACTGAATGGTCCTGTAACGAAGCGCGCTGCTCTCCGTTGGATCTTCTCTATCTCTTCTATCAACCCTATCTGGTACGGATCCCACACTGCTGAGCAGTATTCCAGCAGTGGGCGAACAAGCGTACTGTAACCTACTTCCTTTGTTTTCGGATTGCATTTCCTTAGGATTCTTCCAATGAATCTCAGTCTGTCATCTGCTTTACCGACGATCAACTTTATATTATCATTCCATTTTAAATCACTCCTAATGCGTACTGCCAGATAATTTATAGAATTAACTGCTTCCAGTTGCTGAACTGCTATTTTGTAGCTAAATGATAAGGGATCTATCTTTCTATGTATTCGCAGCACATTACATTTGTCTACATTGAGATTCAATTGCCATTCCCTGCACCATGCGTCAATTCGCTGCAGATCCTCCTGCATTTCAGTACAATTTTCCATTGTTACAACCTCTCGATACACCACAGCATCACCTGCAAAAAGCCTCAGTGAACTTCCGATGTCATGCACGAGGTCATTTATGTATATTGAACAGAAATTGTCTGAGTCAAGTTTGTCTAAAGAAAATAAAGTTTATTTGAAGAAGAGATGCATTCAGTTTAGTCTGAAACTCATTAAATAAATTCAACAAATACTGCCAAGTAACGTTACGATCCTGAAAAAAAGTTAATGCCGAATGTTGAAGAAACACTAAAAGTGAATAAAAATAATTCTGTAGCGGATGTAGCCAAAGAATTGGGTTTTAGTAGCGATTTCATAGACGGTATGCTGCAAGAATGGCATAATATCAACTTCATTAGGTGGAATAACACTACTAGCACTGCTCGATTTTGGAGTGAGGTTTTGCAGTATAAAAATGCCGCAGTGGAGAATCCTTTTTCTTTGATTTCGCAGCTAGCAATGACTGTTCTATGCCTACCACATTCAAATGCAGAAGTGGAAAGAATATTCAGCTCTATGAGCATTATAAAAACTAAACAACGTAACAGACTATCGTTAAAGACAATTAATGCTTTGATCATATTGAGAGACCAGCTGAAGAAACAAAATAAAGATTGTGTATCTTTTGACATACCACCAGACGTATTGGAGCTTATTGAAACGAACAGAAGTTACTCTTTTGCGACAAAACCAGTCGAACTGCAACATCATCTTTTGAGCGACGTTCAACCCTCTACATCAACTACAGTTCTGTCAGAGCATGAAACAGAAGAGTTATTCGTTCGTCTGAGTGACGATGAATAGCTCACATACTGGTATGTATGTATTTTGTAACCTAATTTTAGTTCTTGCTTTCTTTTGTTACAAATATAGTTGTATATTTCTAGTATATTTGACTACTGTCATTGAAACAACAGTTCATGTGTTGCGTCAATTATGATCACATGTTTAATTAAAAGTTAGCGTATTTTATATGTATGTTGTTGCAAGCGATGCATCATTTAATTAAGACAATATAGCAATTACGTATGAGACAATTTTTATTAATATTTTGTCCCCCCCCCCCCCCCTCCTTGGCTTATTGAACCATTCACAGCACGAAATTTTCAGTACACCCCTAGTAAAATCAGTTTTAGCGACTTTCTAGCGACTTTTGATATTGAATATAGCGACTCGGGTTTTTTAGAGTTGGCAACACTGCTCTGACTGTCTAGGAAATTCTGATCTGAAACAAAGCTCGCTGGCATATTTCTAAGGATACCTGCGTTTTACAACATAAAATAAATTTGTTTGTGCCTAATTAAAGAAGGAAAGGTGCACAATGCCCTATAGCTAGGCCCTACCCTTACTATCGATAAGAAAAAGATGTATATTTTATGAATAAACATCTCAGCCCCTCGGCCGATTCACAAAATTTGGAAGAAGAACAACCAATAGCACGCACTGCATTTCGCTCGATTAACGTTTTTTCGGCCCTGCTCTCAGATCATTACATTTATTTTTGAATTCGCTCAAAGATAAAGAGTACTTATACTACTGGCCATTAAAATTGCTACACCAAGAAGAAATGCAGATGATAAACAGGTATTCATTGGACAAATATATTATACTAGAACTGACATGTGATTACATTTTCGCGCAATTTGGGTTCATAGATCCTGCGAAATCAGTACCCAGAAAAACCACCTCTGGCAGTAATAACGGCCTTGATATATCTGGGCATTGAGTCAAATAGAGCTTGGATGGCGTGTACAGGTACAGGTGCCCATGCAGCTTCAGCACGATACTACAGTTCATCAAGAGTAGTGACAGGCGTATTGTGACGAGTCAGTTTCTCGGCCACCATTGACCAGACGTTTTCAATTGGTGAGAGATCTAGAGAATATGCTGGCCAGGGTAGCAGTCGAACATTTTCTGTATCCGGAAGGGCCTGTACAGGAAATGCAACATGCGGTCGTGCATTATCCTGCTGAAATGTAGGGTTTCGCAGGGATCGAATGAAAGGTAGAGTACGGGTCGCAACACATCTGAAATGTAACGTCCACTGTTCAAAGTGCCGTCGATGCGAACAAGAGGTGAGCGAGACGTGTAACCAATGGCACCCCACACCATCACGCCGGGTGATACGCCAGTATGGCGATGACGAATACACGCTTCCAATGTGCGTTCACAGCGATGTCGCCAAACACAGATACGACCATCATGATGCTGTAAACAGAACCTGGATTCATCCGAAAAAATGACGTTTGCCTATTCGTGCACCCAGGTTCGTCGTTGAGTACACCATCGCAGGCGCTCCTGCTTGTGATGCAGCGCCAAGTGTAACCGCAGCCATGGTCTCCGAGCTGATAGTCCATGCTGCTGCAAACGTCGTCGAACTGTTCGTGCAGATGGTTGTTGTCTTGCAAACGTCCCCATCTGTTGACTCAGGGATCGAGACGTGGCTGTACGATCTGTTACAGCCATGCGGATAAGATGCCTTTCATCTCGACTGCTAGTGATACGAGGCCATTGGGATCCAGCACGGCGTTCCGTATTATCCTCCGGAATCCACTGATTCCATATTCTGCTAACTCGTTGGATCTCGACCAACGCAAGCAGCAATGTCGCGATACGATAAACCGCAATCGCGATAGGCTACAATCCGACCTTTATCAAAGTCGGAAACGTGATGGTACGCATTTCTCCTCCTTACACGAGGCATCACAACAACGTGTCACCAGGCAACGCCGGTCAACTGCTGTTTGTGTATGAGAAATCGGTTGGAAACTTTCCTCATGTCAGCACGTTGTAGGTGTCACCACCGGCGCCAACCTTGTGAGAATACTCTGAAAAGCTAATCATTTGCATATCACAGCATCTTCTTCCCGTCGGTTAAATTTCGCGTCTGTAGCACGTCAACTTCCTGGTGTAGCAATTTTAATGGCCAGTAGTGTACTTTGTTTTTCCATACATTTATTTGTAATCTATTTTATTTTCTTCAATATGGGGTGAAAGTACACACAGTGTACTCTTGTCCCAGGCTCGCATACTCTTACCCTAGAACATGAGGTAAGAGTAATCAAAATTACCTTTTGGGAAAACTTTTATTACAGCTTCAATAACAATAAGATGACAGTGAAACGTTTACACTATGTTACTAAGATGTCAAACTAGGTGTTTCATATGTAATCGATATAACATTGCTGCAACTTTTGTTAAAATATTTAGTAAAACCAAAACTTTTACTCCTGCCAGACTTACGTGATAAATCTTCACAGCGCCGTTAGCTTGAAAGGAGACAGACTGTGACACACCGGCACTTTGTCGCACTCACACTTCGATCTTATGCAACAAGAAACCCCGAAACGTTTATTTTCGTCTGTCCTCGTAGCTTCCAGGAGCCGACTTCCGGCCTGGTCGTAGATTTTCTCCGCTTGGGGATTGGGTGTTGCGTTATCCCTATCTTCGTACCGTCATAACTGACACAAAAATGGCATCAAATCTAAGCCTATGCAACTTCGTACCAGGGCCCGGTTGGCCCTAATGAATGTTCTGAACTGTCGACACACACTGTCGTATCTCCCAGTGTTGAGTTGGCAGTATGGGCTCGTCCCGCAAAATAAATAAATAAATAAATAAATCCAGTAATGCAATCTGATACTTTTCTGGTGAAGTCGGATTAATTGTCCACTTGTAACACTACTGCCCAAAAATAAGTATCGCTAGCTTCACTTAAGTTCGCCCCCGGCAGCTGAGCGGTCAGCGCGACAGAATGTCAATCCTAAGGGCCCGGGTTCGGTTCCCGGAGGTTTTCTCCGCTCACTGATTGGGTGTTATGTTGTCCTAATCATCAACATTTCATCCCCATCGACGCGCAAGTCGCCGACGTGGTGTCAAATAGAAAGACTTGCACCCGGCGAACGGCCTACCCGACGGGAGGCCCTAGTCACACGACATTTACATTTTGCCTAACTTTAACGCACGAGAAAGTGAAACTTTACAACCCGAAAGGCAATAATCAAGAGCCCTGTTAATATTTGATTGCATTCAAGTAAGACTCCTAGATCCGACGGCTGGATAGGAAAGGTTCGCCGTAAGAGTTCAGTTAATCACCTTCAACTGGCTATTAGTAACTGCCATTGACAATTGCCCTAACAAACAGACAGGAACACAGTTCAATATCAACATGAAAAAGGTCGCTAATAAAACGTCACTCTCAGATCTGCACAGAAAACAGTGAAATTTATTGAACAGAATTAACCCAAGCCCGTCTCGTTCACAAAACCTGTAGCGCCCAGCTAGCTACAGGCTTCGCGTTTCCTCTGAGCTCTTAACACATTCAACCGTCATCTGGTGAACTGGTGGTTTTCTAGGAATTTTAAACAATAATTACGCAATAGTGAAACATCTTCGAGGCACACATCTAGGATCATTTTAAATCCCCATGCATTACAGATTAGGAAACACGCTTCTTATATGTTATGTCGCATCAGTATTGGTGTATTAGAGCTGTCAAGAACGTGAAAAACCTCCCCGCCCCCCCCCCCTCCAACAAAAAATTATTGTTTTGCTCACAAATAAAAACAAAAAATTATTTCACAAGTACATATTTATTTCATATTTTATGAAAAACATTATAACGTGTAATTTATACATAATTTACTTCCAAGTGGTAGTCTCGAAAACATTGTGGTACAAAAAGTCCAACAGCGCAGTCTTCGTACTCCCATCTGCTTTCTTTGTTATCCGATTGCCGCGGCCTCTTTCTTTCCTTTGTCAGAACAAATTTTACAATAGCACATCACGTTTACGTTGTTGGCAGTGGGTGACACTTTTTCTGGAAAATGGAGACCAAAATTTCTATCTAGGCTAGTGGTTGGTGTTGGTTCCAGTGTTCGAATATCTCCTCCTGTACCTACGAAACCCATACTAACTTTTTTATAAAGCCGCTAGAGATGTGTTTTGCTTGGTGACATCCTTGTACAAAATAAAACCATTCACAGTGGACATCAGGACAACAGCCATTTCATTGTTTTTGCTGGGAATGGGTAGTAATTATAAAGCTGATTGACACGGTCTAAACTAGTCTTGTTCGTATTCGATTATAATAATATTTGCTTTATTGTTGTTGTAAAACTTCATATTGAACGTACAGAAAACTCTTTGACGGTTCCTTGATGTCTTACGGAGAGGCAGCATACATCACGTTTATTTTTTCCATTTGAACACTAGACTAGGACCGTGCCTCAAAACAAAAACCATTTCATTTTACTTCAGCTTTCTTGTTTGTAGGCTCCTTCTGTTCTTCATGACGGTCAAAACAGCTAGTGTCTGATGTTCCTACAGTATGCTCAATAAAGGCACTCTTGTAAATCGACTCCTACTGCAACTTCGAGACAAAATATGAACACTGTCGCTGTCCTACAGCCGCCAGTCACATAGCATTCGGGAAAACACATTTCAGCGAATGGAAAAGCTACCCCTGTACGGAATACGGGCGCCGTCCATACGGCCGATACATCCCCACGCGTATGGCGTACGAGCATAGTGCTGAAAGTGTTAAATCATCGGAAAAACCCACACCCATTACTCTGCAGTCCCACAGAAAACGGCAGAAAAATGCCTAGACTTTAATCGACGCCCGCGTGCGGATATACACTTTCGAATACTTTGACAGATTTCCGTTCCGGAAACGAAACTCCATTGCTCACAGAGAAAAATCCCATTCCAGAATTCCGAAACGATAATTTCGTTTAAACTCCGACCCAGAGAGACCACGACTTGCCACGTCAATCCCGCGAGAGCTGACGACCGACCATCTCTCTTCCGTGGGATCCTCACCATCCCACGAAATTGTTTAAAATATTAGCTTTTCAGCCAACCAGATAACAGGAGCAAAAGATAGGCATTGTGATTGGTCTCTCCCTTGCTCCTGCTAACAGCGCTGCCGAAAGGTGCTGCCTTATAACAGCACATTTAGAACCCACCCCTGAAACGGTCGTCATGGGGAAATTTTTCTCCTTGTAAAGCCAACCTTTTAGCAGGATTAGGGAAAATGCAGGTCATCTTCTTCAGGCCAACCGAAACCCGTACCCACGGCCGCCGGAAACTGGCTGATGTGACTTCGGTATCTAAACAGACTTACAACACCAGGACAGCTTGGAAATTATATATAATAACTCGTGAAGGTGTTATTGTGTTGACACACCGCGAAAAACTTCGTAAATTAAGGCTGAACTGCAACAACATGCAACGTATTTACTTTATTTATTTAACTTGATATAATTAGGTCGATCATGCCGTATCTAACATCGGAGCAAGATTTCACACATACATTACTTTTTTTACATCATAGTTAGCCTACCTAAGAAATAACAGTTTAATATGACAAATAGTCTCAAAATGGTTTGAGTGTCTATAGCGACAATGTACGTAAATACTGACTATGAACTAATGAAATCAATACTGACAGTACTTGCGCTACTGCTGCTGCTGATACTAATAGTGATAATCGTAACAAGAACAATAATGACAATAATAACTATAATGATAGTGGCAGATGTAAGAAATATTTAAAGATGTCCAAAATAGATTTATCTGTTATAGTGAAATCTGGGGAAAGGAAGTTTAAGGGGACTGCAAAAAAACTAAACCCCGTTCGAACAGACCTCGGAAGGCCCAACGGTGCCGTCCGACCGCCGAGTCATCCTCAGTGTCACTGTATGCGGATGTGGTCGGCACCCCGCTCTCCCAGTCGTTGTCATCTTTCGTGACCGGTTACTGGGACTGCACCAGCTAATAACACTGGTAAATGAGCAAGATCTGGTAGGAAAGAAGGGTGTATATAGTGATATGCAGCTTGGACCTCGTCGGGACACACTGACATGGGGGTGTAGAAATGAAATTAAAAAATTACTTACTATAATTACTTTTTATTTAGAACACAATTACATGGAACTCTTTGTGGCAGAAGTAGTTGGCACGCCGTATTTTTTTGGAAGATTTCACCTTTTTCAGAAAGTATTTTTCCCCTTTTACGTATTTATAAAACTCCATACAAGTCAGCTTGTAGTTAAAGCTTAACAATTCTCTCAGCTGCGTCCTTTAACGACAGCCATTTTTTTCCTCGAATAATGGTGCTAGATCTAGAAAGTGGTTGCATCGTCGGTACGGGATACACAAACTGCAATGCCATCTGTGAGACGATCTTTTCAACATAAACTTCTTGACATCTGGATCACTTCTGGATTTACATGCTGCACTAGCGTCAGTATATATTGCACTAACGTCAGTACTTGAGCCAGGCTCGTAGCAATGTTTCGCAAAATCGATACAAAATTGGGTCTTGTCGGGATGTCTAAACAAGAAGGTCCATAACGGTGACGGTCCCCATATATATGCTGAGACGGGTGACAATCCTAGATATACGAAGAAAACGAGTGAGTACAGCGACAATGATAATCATTATCGTTAGTTTACTACATGTGACATTAAATGTTTTATAAAGCTGGAGATTTATTCACTACTCCAATATAATGCACAAGGTTATTGTGGAGTTGGTTTCCTGCTACTGAGGACTGCTAGAAAGTGGCTGAACGACGGAATGGGACACAAAGGATTTTGCTGTGAAGGGAACGGGTGTTTAAGTTGTTCAGGCAATAGCGTGAATGTCGAGGAGAGATAGTTATTGGGGACAGTGTAAGATAGTGGAGGAGACAGGTAATGGAAATCTCTGTGCCTGTGTGCATGCAGCCAGGATAGCTGTGCATATGACGGTGAAATATGATCAAAGTGTTGATTACCACAGATGTAACGAATACAGACGTTCACAACCAGTTACAGGTGCCGTGAGCTTTCTAGAGAAAAGTCTTGCAGGATGACAACGCTATAATAAATAATTGGAAGTATAAGTATCTGTACAAGTTTTTTTTTTTTTCAGGTCAAGAGGGAAGAGCTTTTCGTATTTTTGTAGGGCATACAGATACTGATTGCTTCTAGTACACTGCAGTTTCAAACACAGAATTCTTGTGAAAGGGAAATTTTTCTGTCTTATGCAGTCAGTCAGTCACTGAAGGCGTCCGTTTTAAATTCTTAAAATGGTTCAAATGGCTCTGACCACTATGGGACTTAACATCTATGGTCATCAGTCCCCTAGAACTTAGAACTACTTAAACCTAACTAACCTAAGGACATCACACAACACCCAGTCATCACGAGGCAGAGAAAATCCCTTACCCCGCCGGGAATCGAACCCGGGAACCCGGGTGTGGGAAGCGAGAACGCTACCGCACGACCACGAGCTGCGGACCTTAAATTCTTAGGGCTGAGACTAGATCAAAAGATTTATTGCATGAATTGCATTTAAGACCTATTGCAGAAGTTGAATGCTGCTGTGTTGAGTATGACAATAGTCTTTACTGTCTCTGACAGTGACAGGCGAAGGCTTGTTAAGTTTTTATCTTTTCACTTTGTTATCTGCTATAATATCATATTCTGAGGCACTCGCCAAGAACAATCTTAGTCCAGAAAAGGACGATCAGGCTGATATGCTGCACCATTTCTTGAAATAAGTGTAGGCTGTTATTCAGATGTATCAGAATTCTAGCTCTGCATCCCACTGCATCAGGAATTTTTTGTTGACAATATCGAGTCATTCATTCAGTGAACACTAGACGGAAAAATAATTTCACCTTGAATGGCTTTTACGTGGCAGTGTACAAGAAGTTCTGCGCTATTCAGCAGGTGTCAGCATCAATAGCCCTTCAGCAGAATTTAAAAAATTGACTGATAACCTCCAGATTTTCAAGTCTCCTTGTGACAGACTCCTTCTACTCTGTACAGGAGTTCCACGCAGTAGTTGAGAACTTTTCTCTATACTGTGTTATTTGTTGGTACACCCTCTCGCAGTTTTTTTAGGAGGGGGCGGTGTTTATCAGTTCATTAATTTATGCAGCTTCGGCACGCATGGACCCACGCAACCTGTTAAATAAATCCACTGACGGGAAAGAATCTCAACATAAACGAAAGTTGGTAGGCATGTTTCCACATCTGAAAGATGGTCTCTGTTCAAATATCGTGCCTGTTGCGTAAGAGTGGCGCTAGTAGCTCCACTATGAGAATGTAAATCAAGTTTGCTTTAAACAGACGCTATAACGGTCGCGAGCGTTAGTTAATACAGAGCGTCATGGCGGATACAGGGATTAGTGAACATAAGGTCATTGTAGCGAGACTCAAAACCATATCAACCAAAACCACTAAAAATAAACGCAAAATATATCTATTTAAAACAGCAGATAAAAATTCGCTTGATGCCTTCCTAAGAGAGAGTCTCCATTCATTCCAAGCTAATTACGTAAGTGTAGACCAGATATGGCTCAAATTCAAAGATACAGTATCGACAGCAATAGATAGATTCATAGCGCATAAAAAATGCATGTCAAATTCAGAAGAACGCAAAATCCCCAAGACTGGCTAAGTTTCACGGAAGCTCGAAATTCATTGCGTTCAAAATATGGTAGAAAACCCAGAGATTCTGGTCGTATGTAAAGGACACCAGTGGCAAAAAACAGTCAATACCGTCTCTGCGCGTTAGCGATGGAAATGTTACCGATGATGGTGCCACTAAAGCGGAGTTTCTAAATATAGTTTTCCGTAATTCCTTCACGAGGGAAGATGTAAATATTTCAGAATTCGAAATCGAAACAGCTGTTAGCATGAGTGACATAAAAGCATATATCTTAGGTGTTGCGAAACAACTCAAATCACTTAAGAAAGGCAAGTCTTACGGTCCAGTGTGTGTGTGTGTGTGTGTGTGTTTTTTAACTTCCCGTCGACAACGAGGTCATTAGAGACGGAGCACAAGCTCAGGTTAGGGAAGCATGGGGAAGGAAGTCGGCCGTGCCCTTTCAAAGGAACCGTCCCGGTATTTGCCTGAAACGATTTAGGGAAATCACGGAAAACCTAAATCAGGATGGCTGGAGACGGGATTGAACCGTCGTCCTCCCGAATGCGAGTCCAGTGTCTTCCGGTACAGATGGTATACCAATCAGGTTCCTTTCAGAGTATGTAGACATAATAGCGCCTCTCTTAGCAATCATATACAACCGCTCACTTGACTAAAGGTCTGTTCCTAAAGACTGGAAAGTAGCAAAGGTCACATCAATATTCAAGAAGGGGAATAAGAGTAACCCATTGAATTACAGACCCATATCACTGATTTCAATTTGCAGTGGGATTTTGGAGCATATACTGTACTCGAACATTATGAATGACCTTGAAGAAGATGACTTATTGATACATAACCAACACGGATTCAGAAAATATCGTTCTTGAACAACGCAGCTGGCTCTTTATTCCCATGAAGTAATGAATGCTGTCGACAAGGGATCTCAGATCGATTTCATATTCCTAGATTTCCTGAAGGCTTTTTATAACGTTCCTCAGAAGCGACTATTAATCAAATTGCATGCATATGGAGTATCGTCTCAGTTCTGTGACTGGATTAGTGATTTCCTCTCAGAGAGGTCACAGTTCGTAGTGATAGATGGTAAATCACCGAGTAGAAGCGATATCTGGCGTTCTGCAAGGTAGCGTCATATGCCCTCTGCTGTTCCTGATTTACATAAATGATCTAGGTGATAATCTGAGCAGCCCCCTTAGACTGTTTGCAGATGACGCTGTAATTTAGCGTCTAGTAAAATCATCAGACGATCAATTCCAATTACAAAATGATGTAGAGAGAATTTCTGTATGTGTGCGAAAAGTGGCAATTATCACTAAACAACGAAAAGTGCAAGGTCATCCACATGGGTACTAAAAGAAATCCGATAAATTTTGGGTATACGATAAATCGCACAAATCTAAGGGCTGTCAATTCGACTAAATACCTAGGAATTACAATTACGAGCAACTTAAATTGGAAAGACCACATAGATAATATTGTGGGGAAGGCGAAACAAAGACTGCGCTTTGTTGGCGGAACACTTAGAAGATGCGACAAACCCACTAAAGAGACAGCCTACATTACAATTGTCCTTCCTCTGCTGGAATATTGTTGCGCGTTGTGGGATCCTTACCAGGTAGGATTGACGGAGGACATCGAAAAAGTGCGAAGAAGCGCAGATCGTTTCGTGTTATCGCACAATAGGGCTGAGAGTGTCACTGATATGATATATGAGTTGGGGTGGCAGTCACTGAAACAAAGACGGTTTTCTTTGCGGTGAGATATACTGTATTTATGAAATTTCAATCGCCAACTTTCTCTTTCGAATGCGAAAATATTTTGCTGACACCCACCTACGTAGGGAGAAATGATCATCATAATAAAATAAGAGAAATCAGAGATCGAACGGAAAGATTTAGGTATTCCTTTTTCTCACGCGCCATTCGAGAGTGGAATGGTTAAAAAATGTTCAAATGTGTGTGAAATCTGATGGGACTTAACTGCTAAGGTCATCAGTCCCTAAGCTTACGCACTATTTAACTTAAACTATCCTAAGGGCAAACACACACACCCATGCACGAGGGAGGACTCGAACCTCCGCCGGGCTCAGCCGCACAGTCCATGACTGCAGAGTGGAATGGTAAAGAAGTAGTATGAAAATGGTTCGATGAACTCTCTGCCAGGCACTTAAGTGTCAATTGCAGAGTAACCATGTAGATGTCGATGTACCTTTGAGACTGTACGTGGTGAGTCGACGTTAGTCAAGACTTCCTTTAAGACGACGAGGACGCCATTCATCTCACTGCGTTTGAAAGCGATCGTGTAATAGGGCTACGAGAAACTGGATATACCTTCTCTGGTATTGCAGAAAGACTTGTCATGATTGTAGCCACTGTACACAATGGCTGGGAGCGTTGGTCACGAGAATGTACGGTCGTAAGAAGACTGGACTCCGGATGACCACGTGGCATTACTGAGAGGGAAGATCGTCGTGTTCGACATATGGCTTTGACGCAACGGCATCACAGTGACACAACGAACTGTTATACATCGGTTGTTTCTAGAACAGTTCCGAGCCAGACGTTCTATAGCGTTCATTCCACTGACTCCAAACCACTGCCATTTACTACCTCAGTGGTGTTAAGCGAGAGCTCATTGCAGGGCAGAGTGGAGGTCTGTTGTGTTTTCTTATGAAAGCTGGTTCTGCCTCGGTGCCAGTGATCGCCGCGTGTTGATAAGAAGGAGGCTAGTTGAGGGCCTACAACCGACTCATCTGTGTTCTAGACACATTGGACCTACACCTAGAGTTGTGATTTGGGGCGCGATTTCGTTTTACAGCAGAAGCACTGTCGTGGTTATCCCAGGCACTCTTCAAAATTGTACTTCAGTCTAGCATTTCACATTTACAATGGTTTATCTTACGTTAATCAGTTACATATGTTACCTAGGAGAGGATATAAAATGTGGAATGACAATGGCGAGGAAAGCGTTTCTGAAGAAGAGAAATTTTTTAGCATCGAGTATAGATTTAAGTGTCAGTCTATATTGAATCTCAATGTAGACAAGTGTAATGTGCTGCGAATACATAGAAAGATAGATCACTTATCATTTAGCTACAAAATAGCAGGTCAGCAACTGGAAGCAGTTAATTCCATAAATTATCTGGGAGTACGCATTAGGAGTGATTTAAAATGGAATGATAATATAAAGTTGATCGTCGGTAAAGCAGATGCCAGACTGAGATTCATTGGAAGAATCCTAAGGAAATGCAATCCGAAAACAAAGGAAGTAGGTTACAGTACGCTTGTTCGCCCACTGCTTGAATACTGCTCAGCAGTGTGGGATCCGTACCAGATAGGGTTGATAGAAGAGATAGAGAAGATTCAACGGAGAGCAGCGCGCTTCATTACAGGATCATTTAGTAATCGCGAAAGCGTTACGGAGATGATAGATGAACTCCAGTGGAAGACTGCAGGAGAGACGCTCAGTAGCTCGGTTCGGGCTTTTGTTAAAGTTTCGAGAACATACCTTCACCGAAGAGTCAAGCAGTATATTGCTCCATCCTATATATATCTCGCGAAGAGACCATGAGGATAAAATCAGAGAGATTAGAGCCCACACAGAAGCATACCGACAATCCTTCTTTCCACGAACAATACGAGACTGGAATAGAAGGGAGAACCGACAGAGGTACTCAGGGTACCCTCCGCCACACACCGTCAGGTGGCTTGCGGAGTATTGATGCAGATGTAGATGTAGATGTCGTTTCTGAAAGTATTTGTATGGAGTGTAGCAACGTATGGAAGTGAAACGTGGACGATAAATAATCTAGACAAGAAGAGAATAGAAACTTTCGAAATGTGGTGCTACAGAAGAATGTTGAAGATCAGATGGGTAGATCACGTAAGTAATGAAGACGTATTGAATAGAATTGGGGAGAAGAGAAATTTGTGGCACAACTTGACTAGAAGAAGGAATCGGTTGGTAGGGCATATTCTGAGGCATCAAGGGATCACCAATTTAGTATTGGAGGGCAGCGTGGAGAGTAAAAATCGTAGAGGGAGACCAAGAGATGAATACACTAAACAGATTCAGAAGGATGTAGGTTGCAGTAGGTACAGGGAGATGAAGAAGCTTGCACAGGATAGAGTAGCATGTAGAGGTGCATCAAACCAGTCTCTGGACTGAAGACCACAACAACAACATGTTACCTAAGCAACGCATTCCCGAAACTTCATTACTCTACATTAATTATTTTTTCCGTCAGCTTAGAAATGTTATAACGATGGATCAAAACGGAAGTCCTCGACAAGGAGTTGGGTGGGAGAGACTCGTCGAAGGGAGTGGAGGTTAGAGAGGAATTGCGGAGCTAGGCCGGACGTATAAGAGGGAGACCAAGAAGAGGCGGGTAGCAGGGAGGCTATGCCGGCGCGGTGCGGAGCGCCTGTGTGCAGTTGTTTGCGTGTGATTGAATCGCCGCCCGCATATTCGGCATTCCCTCCGGCCCTGGTCCCAGTCCGCCGCGATTTGCGGACGCTCCACTGCGCTGCAGCCCCTACCGAATGGTTTATAGGAATAGCTACATCGCGGCGCAGCCAGCGCGAAGAACAGCCCGCGCCGGATGGGGGCGGCGTGGGCGGCGGTGCGGGCGATAAAGTCTCAAGATCAGGCGAAGGGCTGAGGGCCGAGGGCTGAGGCGACGCTGCAGGGCGGCGCGCGTCTTGCGAGGAATGCCGGGTAATTACGGCACTTACAGCGGCGCCGGCGCCGCGCCGGACAGGCTGTATTAGCATCGTGGAATGCAATTAGGAACAGATGCTTCATTTCTGTCCGCCCTGCCCTGCCCTGTTCTGTCCTCCGGAGACTTGCGGACCCGCCGTGAGCATTAAGGAGGCCCAGTCCCGCCTCACCGCCTTCAACGACCCTCCCACGGCTCGGCAACCGTGCGTCTGCCGTTCCTTAACGCCCCTAAAACGATCAAACAATTTGTCCAACTTCGCTAGCTTTCTTAAACGTTTGACGGTGTGCGGCCTTGTTTTAAGTGTTTGTCAAGCATACAGCGTGTTTGACGTTCTCGAGAAAACGTTACATCGACGGCAGATTTGCAAGATGGCGGACGTTGTTTGTGGGTGATGTTTCGCAGCACATGTTTAGCGACAAAGTGTTACATTCACAGTTTTAATCTGCCAGGAAGTTTCTTATCAGCGCACACTCCGCTGCAGAGTGAAAATATTCTGGAAACATCCCCAAGGCGGTGGCTAAGCCATGTCTTCGCAATATCCTTTCTTTCAGGAGTGCTAGTTCCGCAAGGTTCGCAGGAGAGCTTCTGTAAAGTTTGCAAGGTAGGAGACAAGGTACTGGCAGAATTAAAGCTGTGAGGACGGGGCGTGAGTCGTGCTTGGGTAGCTCAGTTGGTAGAGCACTTGCCCCCGAAAGGCAAAGGTCCCGAGTACGAGTCTCGGTCGTGCACACAGTTTTAATCTGCCAGCAAGTTTCATATCAGCGCACACTCCGCTGCAGAGTGAAAATCTCATTCGGTTTCATTGCAATTTATCTCACTGTATCACGAGTTTCCCCGACTATGGAAACTACGAACAAAGAAAAAAACAAAATAGCACTGGCTGTTAACAAGAGGGAGCAGGCGTTCCGTATTTCCCAGTCATGTATTACGCACGAACACGACAAATAACTTGCCATTCTACACGCTACATACAAGCGGGAGAGCAATAAAGTAAAAAACAACCCGGGTAAGAGCGAGTGGGACTCGCCCACCGAGGGTTTCGTACAAATTTAATTACGTATGTAGACAGTTGTCCATCCCGAGAATCGAGAATCTCAACGATTTTTGCCTGTTTGTTAGCAGTGATACAGGCAAGATATACTACTCCTGAGGGAAACGAATCTTAACAAATGGTTCAAATGGCTCTGAGCACTATCAGTCCCCTAGAACTTAGAACAATTTAAACCTAACTAACCGAGGCAGGATTCGAACCTGCGACCGTAGCAGTCGCGCGGTTCCAGACTGTAGCGGCTAGAACCGCTCGGCCACCCCGCCCGGCGGATCTTAACAGGATGGACAGGCAATCACATAATAAAAGACAAAAAAGTTCGTATGATATACACTACTGGCCATTAAAATTGCTACACTACGAATATGACGTGCTACAGACGCGAAATTTAACCGACAGGAAGAAGATGCTATTATACGCAAATGATTAGCTTTTCAGAGAATTCACACAAGGTTGGCGCCGGTGGCGACACCTACAAAGTGCTGACATGAGGAAAGTTTCCAACCGATTTCTCATACACAAACAGCAGTTTACCGGCGTTGCCTGCTGAAACGTTGTTGTGATGCCTCGTGTAAGGAGGAGAAATGCGTACCACCACGTTTCCGATTTTGATAAAGGTCGGATTGTAGCCTATCGCGATTGCGGTTTATCGTATCGCGACATTGCTGCTCGCGTTGGTCGAGATCCAATGACTGTTAGCAGAATATGGAATCGATGGGTTCAGGAGGGTAATACGGAACGTAGTGCTGGATCCCTACAGCCTCGTATCACTAGCAGTCGAGATGACAGGCATCCGCGCCCGCGTGGCTGTAACGGAACGTACAGCCACGTCTCGATCCCTGAGTCAACAGATGGGGACGTTTGCAAGACAACAACCATTTGCACGAACAGTTCGACGAGGTTTGCAGCAGCATGGACTATCAGCTCGGAGACCATGGCTGTTGTTACCCTTGACGCAGCAACACAGGCAGGAGCGCCTGCTATCGTGTACTCAACGACGAACCTGGGTGCACGCGTCGTAAAACGTCATTTTCTCGGATGAATCCAGGTTCTGTGTACAGCATCATGATGGCCGCATCCGTGTTTGGCTACATCACAGTGAGCGCACATTGAAAGCGTGTATTCGTCATCGCCATACTGGCGTATCACCCGGCGTGATGGTATGGGGTGCAATTGGTTACACGTCTCGGTCACCTCTTGTTCGCATTGACGGCGCTTTGAACAGTGGACGTTACATTTCAGATGTGTTACGACTCGTGGAACTACCTTTCATTCGATCCCTGCGAAACCCTCCATTTAAGCAGGATAATACACAACCGCATGTTGCAGGTCCTGTACGGGCCTTTCTGTATACAGAAAATGTTCGACTGCTGCCCTGGCCATCACATTCTCTAGATCTCTCACCAACTGAAAACGTCTGTTCAATGGTGGCCGAGCAACTGGCTCATCACAATACGCCAGTCACTACTCTTGATGAACTATGGCGTCGTGTTGAAGCTGCATGGGCAGCTGTACCTGTACACGCCATCCAAGCTCTGTTTGACTCAATGCCAAGGCGAATCAAAGCCGTTATTACGGCCAGAGGTGGTTGTTCTGGGTACTGATTTCTCAGGATCTATGCATCCAAATTGCGTGAAAATGAAATCACATGTCAGATCTAGTATGATATATTTGTCCAATGAATACCCGTTTATCATCTTCCTGGTATAGCAATTTTAATAGCCAGTATTGTAATTACAAAATTTCGAAGTTTTCCTTTGCTTGTACTGTGAAATCTCGATTCTTGCCAAGTACCATGATTCTAGGACAGAGGGAAGTACCCTATAGGTTTTTATGAGTGAGACTGCAGGTATCAAAATACAAAACATAAATGGCCGTTTCTTTCGACTGCATTGACTTAGAAACTTCAGTTTGTTACACCACCAAGGGACCGTAGGCCTTAATGTGCAACATAAATTTCATCTTGATTGGTCCACCTGTTCTTGAGAAAAAGGGTTTTTAACAGTCGAACAGACAGATGGATAGACAACGAAGTGGACATTTAAGGGCTCCGTTTCTACCGACTGAGGTACGAACCCTAAAGAGAGTCGAAGCTCTTCGGTTCTTACACGGACCGTTTATATGTTCCCAAGCTGTGGTGTTTAAGTGAATTGTTATTAGAGACCAAGTCGAAGAGAAGAAATACTACCGTCTTCTTTTTCAGTGTAGCGGCGAAGTATCTCTAAGAAGCTTAAGGGGACCACAACCTGCCAATATAACCCATGTGAATTTAGGCAAGTATTTGACGCATTTCTGAAAAAACTATTTGATGCAGGACCTTAATATTTTTACTGTATGTTACATGATGCTAATAGAGCCAACTGTACTAAAATCTACTTTATCCATTATTGTTTTTAAGAAATTCTTTTTTATATTTATTAACAAAAAATATTAAGTTTTTTCTGCAGAAAATATTTTTTGTGAACTTCCTAATAGGGGAATATTAATGAATGTAATACCAGAGGTGACTTTTTATGTTATGCAGAGTCTCTGAAAATTTCATTCATTTACCTATGATAGTTTCTGATATAATGGTGCACATGTACTGAAAATTTTAGTTTGCGGAAACTGACTTTAAAGAAAAAACTTTTGAAATTTGTTACTTACAGTTAATTAAAATTGTCCTGCTGCATATGATCTTTGGCCTCTAGCAGGTCTTCCAGCTTCTTTTTCGTCTTCCTGGATGTTTGTCTTACTTTCTTGGCCATATTAGATGCAGAGCTGTCTGCATCGGCTATTCTCATTTTATCGCAGTGTTGCAGCCCAGTGATCATATTTTCACCAGGATTAATTCCCAGCTTTTTCAGTACCCAACACTTTCCAATATTACCACAATTGAATGTAATAACAGCATCATGAACTCCTAGTTTCATTGTATGCATGCCTACAAATACAGTATTAGGAAGGGGGTTCCAAATTATGCTGTTGAAACATTCATTTGGGTTCTGTGTCTGCCCATGCACAAATTTCCTTAGAAGGTCAGGATGAGCCAAGTCTCTGAAAATAGTTTTAATTGCTGTAATAACAGCAGCATGAAGAGAATGCTCGTGAGAATAAGATTCTCCAGTTGCCTGTGCCCTGTTGTATTTGCACCACGAATTTTCTCCTGATGGACACAACGCATGACATTGCTTATCATCAGTAGAGGACTTATGCAAGAATACGGCCCAAACATATCCCTTCATTGCCTCCAGAGTTTCTTTATTTCTCCTAATTACCTGCCCTTAGTATATCTGCAAGTTTTCTATTTCAGTTTTAGTTAACCGACCCTGCCTGGTCAACAATTTTCCATCTTCTACATTTTTTCCTCTCATATCAACAGTTAGTTTTCTCAGCCTTGTTCTCAAATGCTTTTGAATATGGTCTACACATTCTATTTTGCTAATAATGGCATCTCCATATGGCTTAGAGTTGACAGTGGGTGGGTTGACAGTGGGTGACAGAAAAGTGGGCGTGGCACATACACGTGGTAGGAAAATGCTTTTTAAATTCTCGAAAAAAATTTGTTTCAACAAAATCATTTTCAGAGTACTTAAATAAAACCTTAATCTATCGAAATATGATGAAAATCGAAAATCGATTTTTTTCAACCTGAACCATGGTGTGGTCCCCTTAAGGGGCGGTCAGAAACTTTCTGTTGGAACGCCATACAGTCCAAAATGGGTACGCCAATCAGGCAAAATTTCCGTAAGCATTGAGGCAATCATCCCAACGACGCGGCAGGTTGAAGATAACCATTTCGTAAAACACCGTGTCCTGTTGAGTGAAGAAATCGATAACTGGCCGCTGTACAACCTCGTCGCACAGCCTCCTCCGACAGGAATCGTCGAACCTTCAAAGCCTTTTTTAAGGCACCGAAGGCGTGATAATCGCATGAGTAGACTGGCTATAGACTGGCTGCCCGATTATCTCCCACTTGAGTTGGAGTAACCTCTACGTTACGAAATTTGCGATAAGGGGACATGCCCTATCATGAAACAGCAGCGTCCCTTCTCGCGCACCATTCCACAACGCTGGTTTTCCACAGACATGCAGCCCCGTACACATTCTTCATTCTCCGACGGATGTCTACCGATGTTTGTCCCTCGGCAGCCAAGAAAAAAAATAATAGCACGTCGGTCCTGTTAAGACGCAGATGGTAATAACATCGCCGTAAGTCACGTTTTCGCATTTGCCGCACGCATTTAGGAAAGACACGAATGCTCCACTAATCTCTTGCCCACATGTTGGAGTCGCACTACGTTGCATATACGATGCGGCAACCCCCTCAACCGGAAACTTTTTGATTCAAATGGCTCTGAGCACTATGGGACTTAACATCTATGGTCATCAGTCCCCCTAGAACTTAGAACTACTTAAACCTAACTAACCTAAGGACGTCACACAACACCCAGTCATCACGAGGCAGAGAAAATCCCTGACTCCGCCGGGAATCGAACCCGGGAACCCGGGCGTGGGAAGCGAGAACGCTACCGCACGACCACGAGCTGCGGACAGGAAACTTTTTGATCGCCCCCTTTCGGATAAAAGTGATATATTCATCAGGTTCTGTGATTAATATCTCCTTTATCGGATTTTCATGGGTATAGTTCTCTCTCTCAGTTTCAACCATTCCCTCCATCAGCGTCTTATTTTTTTTCTTCTTCTCTACATACAATGCGAAAGTCAATGCAAAAACTACCCACTAGTGTCGACATACTCCACAACACGAACAGCAGCAGCAAACTGAGGTTAACTGACAAACTTTGTTGATACGTCTGCGACCTTGTTTGAGAAACCCGTCGACAGGAAAGAGCAAATTTGACAAAAATGTTTGATCGTTACCTAGGTCCTTTATATACTGACGCTACTCCAAGTAAGTATTGCAAGTAATTTCGACTGGTGTCACACTGTTCTGTTTGTATGTGTAAGCGGTAGCGGTACGAGAAGCTCTCAAATTTGCTGGTGTTCGGTGTTCCAGAACCCATTTATAGTAATTGCACAGGACCAAAAAACAGTCACCCTCAGGAGTCATCATTCTAATACAGGATAACAGCTCCTCCAGCCTTGATAATGGCTGTTCTGAGAGGGATAAGTCCAAAAGTTTATTTACGTACGCCATATCCGACTAAAGCCACAATTTCGTCACTGAGACGTTTACGTATGATGTGTTATTTAAGTAGATGCGTATTTGACGTCAAGCCCGGCGTTTTCTTCGCTATTAAGGTGCTGACGAGGATTCATATGCCAATAGAATGTGTGTATGTCCCCGACATGAAACTGCAGAGATGAGCAGTACAAGCAATAAAATTTACGTGGGCAGAGTAGAGTCCATGGAGGGACTGTGGGGCTGTGAAATTAGATGGATTTGGCTTGGACGTGGACGAAAAGGGCTTCTCCCAAGATCTGTTGTACTAATAATGCACCATAAAGCATATGATCATAGTGTTCCGAGTTTAGGGGGTGGTTTATGATCTGGGTATTAATGGAATCCAGGGATGAGAGTAGTTTTGCATATCTTTTGAATGGATGTGGGGGTGGGTATTTGAAGACAAGGCTGTGTTGTAGGGAATAGTAAAACTGTTAGGTGGTCACTTACAATTGGGTCGAGAATTTTTACTCTAATACGTCCAAGGAAGTCAGGGGATGTTAAGATGAGGTTGAGGGTAGAGTTCATATCAAGAGAGTTATGCTATGAGTTTGGTGCAATATCATATTCGAATGAATAAAACAGTGGCTCCACCGCTGGATCTCTACATATGATATGCTATGGATATGTAGGCTGAAGGTAATAATATAGGCGGAAAAGATGGCATCTATATAAGCACAATAAACAAAATATTTACTCACGCCCAGGAAACATCAGCATAGCACCGTGTAATTTGGCGAGGGAGGGAGTCCACAAGTTAGATCATCCAATGTAGGCTTTCACAGCCGGTACTGCCTTCATTTGAAGCAATATATAACACTTGCTGCTAACGTTTCATCTCCGAATGCGAGAGACATCTTCAGAGGTAAGGAGACGAAGTGCAAATATAACTCGAGGGAGCGCCATATATAAAGGAGGTGGAGGGGGCACCACCGTCCATCACATAACATCGACACTATTTTTATCTGGTAATGCCAACATTCTCCATTGAAAGTAATCGATCATCATTCTTGCGGTGCAACGACGGCTCACAAATTTTGTCTAATTTAACACCCTCCTTTTTTCTGTTAAAGTTGTTACGGTATTTATAAATATCAATAGCCTCTCTATACACGTAGCATGCTGATACGTGATATCAATATGATATTCGTCTCACTGAATTTTATTTCATTATCACCCCTCGGCAAACATATTCCGCTACGGTGACTTACGCGTATGACCTGCACGGCAGTTCCTCTTGTGTTCAACCACACGGGTGTTGACACTTCTTTTCGTGATGCTAATATAAACCAGTCCACAACTGCAAGGAATTTTATATGAACCCTTTGTAGCCAAAGGGTGTTTTATATCTTTTGCTGATCTTAAACATTCTTTTATCTTCCTAATGGTTCCGAAGGCAGCTTCCATACCATACTTGCTCAACACTTTCGCAATGCTACCTGTAATCGTACTAACGAACAGAAAGAAAACCTTCCCCTTGGGCTGGCATTGTTTCTTGATGATCATGATTCTCTATAGGACAGAGTGCTCGATGTACCTCTTTGTTAGAACAACAGTTGTTCTTGGATGTCGACCGTAGATCTTCAGCCTCATCTTTATAGAGCTTATAAATGTCTGACATTGGGTGAGTATGGTGGAGTGTAGGGGAAGGGGGCAATCTCAAAATTATGTTATTCTTGAAGAATCAGGTCTGCACATGCCGCCAGCAATTCTTTTTATTACTGTGACCGGTTTCGACTGATCTACGCTGTCATCACCAGATCTTGTAACATCATTGATTGTACATGCTTGTTACATTACTGAAAGTCACACAGTGACATTGCGCCAAGTAAAACGTGGCAGATAACATCAGAATGTCACAAATAAAATAACACACAGTTAAAACATACATATCGTGCTGATGTCCCTGCATACGCTAATCGCTTCCCACTTCAAAACCACAGGGTATATAGAAAGTTACATTAATATACATTCTACCCACCACCCCAGACAAAAAACCGATGTAATTGAAACTTTGGTAGACAGGGCGCTGAAAATATGTGAGCCGAATTATTTAAAGCAAGATGTTGAACGCCAAAGGTCGACATTCAAGGGGAATGGTTATTCTAACAAGCAAATACATCGAGCTCTTCGCCCTAGGGAGAGAATCGGGATCAACGAGGCACAACGGCTGCCGAAGGGGAAGGTTATCTTTCTGTTCATTAGTAAGATTACAGATCGCATTGCGAAAGTGTTGAGCAAGTATGGTGTGGAAACTATCTCCAGATGCAACAGGAATAGAAAAGAATGTTTAACATTGGCAGAAACATAAAGGCCAATTCACACTGGCTATCATGTCATACACACATCAAAAAGAGTTTTGCATCAACCCGGTTGCCAGAACTCCTGAAGACAGACGTTAACTGTGGATATTGTATCACAGACACAGTCACTTTGACTGCTCAGAGAGGCCACTAAACCCGCCCCAAGATGTAAACAACCATGCACTAGCAGCTCCTATTAGACAGAGGGGGTTCGGCAGCCGATCAGTTCCACTCATTCCACCAGGAAAGAGGTACACGGCTCGTGTTGTCTGTAGTTCAACCATGCCTAGACTGTCAATACCGCGGTTCGATCGCGTCCGCATTGTTACTTTGTGCCAGGAAGCGCTCTCAACAAGGGAAGTGTCCAGGCGTCTAGGAGTGAGCCAAAGCGATGTTGTTCGGACATGGAGGAGATACAGAGAGACATGAACTGTCGATGACATGCCTCGGCCAGTCCGCCAAAGGGCTACTACTGCAGTGGATGACCGCTACCGAAGGATTATGACTCGGAGGAACCCTGACAGCAACGCCACCATGTTGAATAATGCTTTTCGTGCAGCCACAGGAAGTCGTGTTATGACTCAAACTGTGCGCAATAGACTGCATGATGCCCAACTTCACTCCCTACGTTCATGGCGAGGTCTATCTTTGCAACCACGACACAATGCAGCGCGGTACAGATGGGCCCAACAATATGCCGAATGGACCGCTCAGGATTGGCATCACGTTCTCTTCACCGATGAGTGTCGCATATGCCTTCAACCACACAATCGTCGGAAACGTGTTTGGAGCCAACCTGGTCAGACTGAACGCTTTAGACACAGTGTTCAAATGGTTCAAATGGCTCTGAGCACTATGGGACTCAACTGCTGTGGTTATCAGTCCCCTAGAACTCAGAACTACTTAAACCTAACTAACCTAAGGACATCACACACATCCATGCCCGAGGCAGGATTCGAACCTGCGACCGTAGCAGTCGCACGGTTCCGGACTGCGCGCCTAGAACCGCGAGACCACCGCGGCCGGCACACAGTGTTCAGAGAGTGCAGCAAGGTGGAGGTACCCTGCTGTTTTGGCGTGGCATTATGTGGGGCCGACGTTCACCGCTGGTGGTCACGGAAGGCACCATAACGAGACATTTGTCTTCATGGACTACAATTCGCGCCCCCATCGTGCGCATCTTGTGAATGAATTCCTTCAGGATAACGACATCGCTTGACTACAGTGGTCAGCATGTTCTCCAGACATGAACCCTATGGAATATGCCTGGGATAGATTGAAAAGGGCTGTTTATGGACGAAATGACCCACCAACCACTTTGAAGGATCTACGCCTATTCGCCGTTGAGGAGTGGGACAATCTGGACGAACAGTGCCTTGATGAACTTGTGGACAGTATGCCACGACGAATACAGGCATTCATCAATACAAGAGGACGTGCTACTGGGTATTAGAGGTATCGGTGTGTACAGCAATCTGGACCACCACCTCTGGAGGTCTTGCTGTATGGTGATACAACAGGCAATGTGAGGTATTCATGGGCAATAAAAAGGCAGAAAATGATGTTTATATTGATCTCTACTCCAATTTCCCGTACAGATTCCGGAACTCAAGGAACAAAGGTGATGCAAAACTTTTTTTTTATATGTGTATCATGTCCCGTCCTGTCAAAACATTGTGCACTTCATTTCAAATGGCGACATCCACAGTAGCCGTCCCGACCTGTCACGTCACACAGTTCATTTTGTTGTGGTTTTCGTGAGTGATATCTTTTGTCTGTTTTTCGTTATATGATATAAATTTTTTCGTTTCGTTATTTTTCTTATAAAATTTATAATAAACGACAAAAAAAGTAATTGAAGCAATGAGATAGCAGACTGAATTGTTATACATGAGCGTAGGCTAATAAATTACTTGCTATCTACTACAATCCTGCCTCTGGATCACGGGGTCCTGGGTTCGATTTCCGGCCGTGTTTGGGATTTTTTCTGTCCGGAGACTGGGTGTTTGTGTTGTCCTCATCATTTCATGATCATCATCATCATCATCACCATTCGTGACTGTGGCTAGATTGGATTACGTAAAAATTGGGACTTTGTACGGGTGCTGATGACCGCGCAGTTGAGTGTCCCACAAACCAAACATCATCATCATCTCTTCTACACTTATAAAGTGGATTTATATACATGCTGGTGCCCTATTTAATACTTTACGATGAAATGGATTGGAATATGGATGCAACTTGAAATGAAAGAAGTGCTGTGGGTAGAAACAGATTGATCAGCAGGTAGAATTTATTTTAATGTTGTCAGGCATTTACAGAGTTTCATAAAGAAATGAATTGAAACCTTCAGATAACGAAAGTTGTTTGTTGAAATATACACTCCTGGAAATTGAAATAAGAACACCGTGAATTCATTGTCCCAGGAAGGGGAAACTTTATTGACACATTCCTGGGGTCAGATACATCACATGATCACACTGACAGAACCACAGGCACATAGACACAGGCAACAGAGCATGCACAATGTCGGCACTAGTACAGTGTATATCCACCTTTCGCAACAATGCAGGCTGCTATTCTCCCATGGAGACGATCGTAGAGATGCTGGATGTAGTCCTGTGGAACGGCTTGCCATGCCATTTCCACCTGGCGCCTCAGTTGGACCAGCGTTCGTGCTGGACGTGCAGACCGCGTGAGACGACGCTTCATCCAGTCCCAAACATGCTCAATGGGGGACAGATCCGGAGATCTTGCTGGCCAGGGTAGTTGACTTACACCTTCTAGAGCACGTTGGGTGGCACTGGATACATGCGGACGTGCATTGTCCTGTTGGAACAGCAAGTTCCCTTGCCGGTCTAGGAATGGTAGAACGATGGGTTCGATGACGGTTTGGATGTACGGTGCACTATTCAGTGTCCCCTCGACGATCACCAATGGTGTACGGCCAGTGTAGGAGATCGCTCCCCACACCATGATGCCGGGTGTTGGCCCTGTGTGCCTCGGTTGTATGCAGTCCTGATTGTGCCGCTCACCTGAACGGCGCCAAACACGCATACGACCATCATTGGCACCAAGGCAGAAGCGACTCTCATCGCTGAAGACGACACGTCTCCATTCGTCCCTCCATTCACGCCTGTCGCGACACCACTGGAGGCGGGCTGCACGATGTTGGGGCGTGAGCGGAAGACGGCCTAACGGTGTGCGGGACCGTAGCCCAGCTTCATGGAGACGGTTGCGAATGGTCCTCGCCGATACCCCAGGAGCAACAGTGTCCCTAATTTGCTGGGAAGTGGCGGTGCGGTCCCCTACGGCACTGCGTAGGATCCTACGGTCTTGGCGGGCATCCGTGCGTCGCTGCGGTCCGGTCCCAGGTCGACGGGCACGTGCACCTTCCGCCGACCACTGGCGACAACATCGATGTACTGTGGAGACCTCACGCCCCACGTGTTGAGCAATTCGGCGGTACGTCCACCCGGCCTCCCGCATGCCCACTATACGCCCTCGCTCAAAGTCCGTCAACTGCACATACGGTTCACGTCCACGCTGTCGCGGCATGCTACCAGTGTTAAAGACTGCGATGGAGCTCCGTATGCCACGGCAAACTGGCTGACACTGACGGCGGCGGTGCACAAATGCTGCGCAGCTAGCGCCATTCGACGGCCAACACCGCGGTTCCTGGTGTGTCCGCTGTGCCGTGCGTGTGATCATTGCTTGTACAGCCCTCTCGCAGTGTCCGGAGCAAGTATGGTGGGTCTGACACACCGGTGTCAATGTGTTCTTTTTTCCATTTCCAGGAGTGTATGTTCATGACAGACTTATTTACTGTGATTGTGTGTGAAACAGTTTTGCAAGCATCAATGGTCAACATTTATGTGGTTTCACTAGGATACCCAGTACAAATAAGGCACGTGAACTATTAAAAGCTAAATACGTGATGTAAAGAAAATCTGTAGATCTTGAAGGGAAAGGTATTGAGGGAGATATGACTACTGCACAAAAATTCGCACTGAAGTAGCAACTAAACTAAATCTTAAGCAAACCATTTCTTCATGGGATGTGATGGCAGCTCGTAACTTGTGTTCCTTTCAGTAATTCTGGGTGCAGTTTGACGTTGTTGTTGTTGTCGTTGTGGTCTTCAGTCCTGAGACTGGTTTGATGCAGCTCTCCATGCTACTTCTGAATCTGCATAGTGTATTCATCTCTTGGTCTCCCTCTACGATTTTTACCCTCCACGCTGCCCTCCAATGCTAAATTTGTGATCCCTTGATGCCTCAAAACATGTCCTACCAACCGATCCCTTCTTCTAGTCAAGTTGTGCCACAAACTTCTCTTCTCCCCAATCCTATTCAATACCTCCTCATTAGTTACGTGATCTACCCACCTTATCTTCAGCATTCTTCTGTAGCTCCACATTTCGAAAGCTTCTGTTCTCTTCTTGTCCAAACTGGTTATCGTCCATGTTTCACTTCCATACATGGCTACACTCCATACAAATACTTTCAGAAACGACTTCCTGACACTTAAATCTATACTCGATGTTACCAAATTTCTCTTCTTCAGAAACGATTTCCTTGCCATTGCCAGTCTACATTTTATATCCTCTCTACTTCGACCATCATCAGTTATTTTACTCCCTAAATAGCAAAACTCCTTTACTACTTTAAGTGTCTCATTTCCTAATCTAATCCCCTCAGCATCATCCGATTTAATTTGACTACATTCCATTATCCTCGTTTTGCTTTTGTTGATGTTCATCTTATATCCTCCTTTCAAGACACTGTCCATTCCGCTCAACTGCTCTTCCAAGTCCTTTGCTGTCTCTGACAGAATTACAATGTCATCGGCGAACCTCAAAGTTTTTACTTCTTCTCCATGAATTTTAATACCTACTCCGAATTTTTCTTTTGTTTCCTTTACTGCTTGCTCAAAATACAGATTGAATAACATCGGGGAGAGGCTACAACCCTGTCTCACTCCTTTCCCAACCACTGCTTCCCTTTCATGCCCCTCGACTCTTATAACTGCCATCTGCTTTCTGTACAAATTGTAAATAGCCTTTCGCTCCCTGTATTTTACCCCTGTCACCTTCAGAATTTGAAAGAGAGTATTCCAGTTAACATTGTCAAAAGCTTTCTCTAAGTCTACAAATGCTAGAAACGTAGGTTTGCCTTTTCTTAATATTTCTTCTAAGATAAGTCGTAAGGTTAGTTTTGCCTCACGTGTTCCAACATTTCTACGGAATCCAAACTGATCTTCCCCGAGGTCCGCTTCTACCAGTTTTTCCATTCGTCTGTAAAGAATTCGCGTTAGTACTTTGCAGCTGTGACTTATTAAACTAATAGTTCGGTAATTTTCACATCTGTCAACACCTGCTTTCTTTGGGATTGGAATTATTATATTCTTCTTGAAGTCTGTGGGTATTTCGCCTGTTTCATACATCTTGCTCACCAGATGGTAGATTTTTGTCATGACTGGCTCTCCCAAGGCCATCAGTAGTTCTAATGGAATATTGTCTACTCCCGGGGCCTTGTTTCGACTCAGGTCTTTCAGTGCTGTGTCAAACTCTTCACGCAGTATCTTATCTCCCATTTCTTCTTCATCTACATCCTCTTCCATTTCCATAGTATTGTCCTCAAGTACATCGCCCTTGTATAAACCCTCTATATACTCCTTCCACCTTTCTGCCTTCCCTTCTTTGCTTAGAACTGGTTTGCCATCTGAGCTCTTGATATTCAGACAAGTGGTTCTCTTCTCTCCAAAGGTCTCTTTAATTTTCCTGTAGGCAGTATTTATCTTACCCCTAGTGAGATAAGCCTCTACATCCTTACATTTGTCCTCTAGCCATCCCTGCTTAGCCATTTTGCACTTCCTGTCGATCTCATTTTTGAGACGTTTGTATTCCTTTTTGCCTGCTTCATTTACTGCATTTTTATATTTTCTCCTTTCATCAATTAAATTCAATATTTCTTCTGTTACCCAAGGATTTCTATTAGCCCTCGTCTTTTTACCTACTTGATCCTCTGCTGCCTTCACTACTTCATCCCTCAAAGCTACCCATTCTTCTTCTACTGTATTTCTTTCCCCCATTCCTGTCAATTGTTCCCTTATGCTCTCCCTGAAACTCTCTACAACCTCTGGTTCTTTCAGTTTATCCAGGTCCCATCTCCTTAAATTCCCGCCTTTTTGCAGTTTCTTCAGTTTCAATCTGCAGTTCATAACCAATAGATTGTGGTCAGAATCCACATCTGCCCCTGGAAATGTCTTACAATTTAAAACCTGGTTCCTAAATCTCTGTCTTACCATTATGTAATCTATCTGATACCTTTTAGTATCTCCAGGATCCTTTCATGATTCTTGGACCAAGTGTTAGCTATGATTAAGTTATGCTCTGTGCAAAATTCTACAAGGCGGCTTCCTCTTTCATTTCTTCCCCCCAATCCATATTCACCTACTATGTTTCCTTCTCTCCCTTTTCCTACTGACGAATTCCAGTCACCCATGACTATTAAATTTTCGTCTCCCTTCACTACCTGAATAATTTATTTTATCTCGTCATACATTTCATCAATTTCTTCATCATCTGCAGTGAAAAAAAAAAGCCGGTCGGAGTGGCCGAACGGTTCTAGGCGCTACAGTCTGGAACCGCGTGACCGCTACGGTCGCAGGTTCGAATCCTGCCTCGGGCATGGATGTGTGTGATGTCCTTATGTTATTTAGGTTTAAGTAGTTCTAGGTTCTAGGGAACTGATGACCACAGCAGTTAAGTCCCATAGTGCTCAGAGCCATTTGAACCATTTTGGACCGGCCGGTGTGACCGAGCGGTTCTAAGCGCTTCAGTCTGGAACCGCGCGACTGCTACGGTCGCAGGTTCGAATCCTGCCTCGGGCATGGATGTGTGTGATGTCCTTAGGTTAGTTAGGTTTAAGTAGTTCTAAGTTCTAGGGGACTGATGACCTCAGATGTTAAGTCCCATAATGCTCAGAGCCATTTGAACCATTTGAACCATTTTGAGCCAAGTGAAAAAAAGAAACTGATGCTTAAACTTTCTGAAATATAAAATGTAGATTCCTCTTCCTCGATCTCCTCGAATAGTGTGTGAAATTCCCCTTCTGTATCACATAATAACGTTTCTCGGACCCACACTCCTTTTTTGTGTCGCTTTACACTTCTGTCATCCGTCTGTAATATACAAACGATCTCTGAAAGCTGAAAGCCATTTGAGTCCAATAAGTATCATTTTCGTACAAATCTACACGCCAGCATCCATGCATACTTTGCACGTAAAGGTAGTTGACAATCGTCTTTCAAATGTAGCAATTCTCGTGAAAAAGTAGTTGAGGACAGCCATGCGAGTTGACATCACGTAACTTGAATTGTCTTGAGGTGCCGTGACGTGAAGGACCGTGTAAATACTCCTTGACGTGATGGTTCCGTGACGTGACCCTGCCGTGCATACAAATTTAATTGCAGTTGTGGACTGGTTTTAATTGTTACCACGAAAAGAAATGTTAACACCCGTGTGGTTGGACACAAGAAGAATTGCCGCCTGCGACATGGACAGATCGTCCGTAGCGGAACATGTGGTCAAGAAGGAAAATTCAGTGAGACGAGCGTCATATCGAAATCGTCGCATTATCATGCGCGTATGTATAAAAAGGTTATTGAGACTTATAAACATCGTAATAATTTTAACAGAAAAGAGGAAGTGTTAAATGAGATAAAATTTGGAAGTCGATTTTGCACCATAGGAATGACTATCGATTACTTTCAATCAAGAATGTTGGCGTTGCTAGAGACAATCTCGTAGCAGACATCATGCGATGGCTGTGGCGCCCTGTACACTGCCTCCCACAGTCGGTGATGAAACTTTAGAAGAAGATTTTGTACATAGACCACGGCCTATCATCCCGGAAGTTTGAAGTGAAGTCCACAAGTTAATTCGGCTGAGATCACTCGTTGATGATCAGACCTCATAACCGAATTTCGTTGATGATAATGGTCCACTCTCTGTTCCAAATAGTCTCAGACGGATTCCATTGGCACGCCAGTCCAGGTGCGATGAGGTGTGAACACTTAGTTACCAGGTACGTAAGCGTATGGCCACGTGAACTTCGCTGTTCTCATCTTGGAAGATGGCGGTGTCCACAGCACACACATCTACATCTGCATCTACATCCGTACTCCGCAAGACACCTGACGGTATGTGGCGGAGGGTACTTTCAGTATCTCTATCGGTTCTCCCTTCCATTCCACTCTCGTATTGTTCGTGGAAAGAAAGATTTTCAATTGCCATTCCATGCACCATGCGTCAATTCGTTGCAGATCCTCCTGCATTTCAGTACAATTTTCCATTGTTACAACCTCTCGATATACTACAGCATCATCCGGAAAAAGCCTCAATGAACTTCCGATGTTATCCAGAAGGTCATTTATGTATATCCTACAACACTCCCCTGCGGCACACCTGAAATCGCTCTTACTTCGGAAGACTTCTCTCCATTGAGAATGACATGTTGCGTTCTGTTATCTAGGAACTCATCAATCCAATCACATAATTGGTCCGATAGTCCATATGCTGTTACTTTGTACATTAAACATTTGTGGGGAACTGTATCGAACGCCTTGCGGAAGTCAAGAAACACATCATCTACCTGGGAACGCGTGTCTACGGTCTACATCATGCAGATGTAGACGGAAGCACAACATTTGCTCACCGAGAATGTCAACGAAAACGGTTCGTGTCCACGGTAATCTGAATGAATGGTCCCAAGTTCCGATACGAAAAAAAGTCCTCAACAACGTCCACTTCCGAACTGGACTTCATCCTCCACACAACGTGGGTTAAACGTCTCACTAAGCCGCGTTTTGGGTCACTTGAACAGAGGCAAAATAGCTTCTAGTTGGAGCACACTACAGTTACTGTCCTATTTCTAGCTTGTTTGACCCACTGAAGATATCTTTACGTTCCTCTGGGAGCACTGTCCTTTCGTGAGTTACTCGGTTGGAAATGTCCATTGCATACCGTTCACTTAAAAAATTGGTTGAGACGGACCTGCATTCACTGATAGAAACAAAACCTGCCAGGTCTGAAACCGATTGTCACTCACGACGCATGGCATTTGTCTACAGCCCCTATCAGTTAGGGTCTTTCTACAACCACTTTTTTCCATGTTAAATAGACACGTTCAACAGTTCACGCTGATGCACCAAACGTGGTGTCGTCCAAAGAGTGAGATCACTGGTTAAAGTTGGTACTTCTCGTTGGAACCATAGGCTAAGGAGAGTTGCTGCCAAACGCAGCCACGAATGAGAGACCTCGATGAAGAGATGCCCTCGAGACGTGTCGCAGCTGGAAGTCTACTAACGTCAGAGTGCAACGCCACTTGCCCCACTATCTGATAGCCTAACCTGATAGCGTCCGCCTCCGGTAGCTAAGTGGTTGTCGGCACGGTAAGTCAGCGTGTTCGGTCAGAGGGCCAATTGTCCTCTCTAATAAAAAAACTGAGTGAAGGAATCAACTTCAACAGATGTCATGTGACGTCCGCCCAGACCAAACGAAACGAACAATTAAAAAAAAAAAAGCAACAAGAAAAAGTGGTCAGCGGGACAGAATGTCAATCCTAAGCGCCCTGGTTCGATTCCTGGCTGGGTTGGAGATTTTCTCCGCTCAGGGACTGGGTGTTGTGTTGTCCTTATCGCCATCATTTCATCCTCATCGACGCGCAAGTCGCCGAAATGGCGTCAAATGAAAGACTTCCACCCGTCGAACGGTCTGCCCAACGGGAGGCCCTAGTCACACGACATTTACATTTTACCTGACAGCAGCAGCATCGTAGTTGAGATCCAGGAGCGAGATAATGTCGTTAGCTACAAATTTGCACCAAAGTTCATAATTAAATGAAAGTTATATTTGACTCTAATTCAGTACAAGACAAAAACCATTGCGAAGTTACATTACAGTATTAACCAGTACACGAACAGTTATCGTTGTGTTCTATGATTGTAAACGTATATCATCCCTGATATGGATTTCTTCTAAAGATAAGTATTTTTTATTAAAGAGGTTTACTTAACCAGAACTAATATTCTAAATAATTATGCTGTAGCCTCCACTCAACCTCCTCCGGAAGTCAAACCTATTGAACTGTTGTCTTGGCTCGCTACAGCACATACAAAAATGGCGATAAATGTTTTCGTATGTGTTCAGATGTTTTTTCGTCCGCCATATATAACCTTGGCGTCTAGTACTTTTGATTAGGCTGCAGCTCTCGCCTGCTCGAGTAGACGTGCTTGGTACAGGGCTACCGCTAATCACAACGGCAATAACATTTTTGTGTATTGTATCTACTGTAAAGCGTTTAACTATGTCTGAGCCACCACGTGAAACGGTAAACGAAGTTGTTTAGTTTCAGGCGCAGTAGACTGAACGAGTGCTGCTCAGTGTTCAACAGGTAATGAACTTACTGTCCCAACAAGCAACACAACAGCCGGTTGCTGCCAGTTTAACTGCAAGGAAGGGGATTGCTCGGAACATCGCATTTACTTCACCGCTTTCTTTTCTGTCCACTGCCGGAGCCGACGTCTATCGTCAGTGCCTCAAATTGTTTCCCGATTCTCGTCCGGAAAATGTTGACTATAAGGAGCTCGTTAGGTAAATATAAGAGCATTATGAGGCACAGATTCATGTCGAGGTGAGATTTAAAGCACCCTGAACAGTCATTAGTGATTGCTGAACAACGGCTAACAAGATACTGCAATTACACACTACTTAAACTGACTTATGCTAAGAACAGCACAGACATCCATGCGCGTGGGAGGACTCGAACTTCCGGCGGGAGCGGCCGCGCAATCTATGACACGGCGCCTCAAACCGCTCGGCCACTCCCCGCGGCCTTCAATAGATTTCTGTCAACTGTAGAGTCCCAAATATTGTGAACACAATTGAAGTTGGTTTTGAGGCTCCGTCTATTTCTCTCGTTCGTAGGGCACAATATAGTCTACAGTTAACGTGAGAGTTAATAAAAACAGGTCTCAGATTAAAGTAAAGATAAAACTTTGCAGTTACGTTTTACACTAAGTGTACTTCAAAATCAGATAAGGAAGTCTTGTAGTCCGTGTTTTTCTACTCATAATAGAAAAGCGCTTCAAGTATGATCAGCATTGTCCAGACCGTCTATTTACAATGCCACCAGGCATAACTCCAGTTTAACGTGAAGCTACAGAGTGGCTATTAGCTTGTGAATGTTGTTACAACCCAGCCAGTATGGCAGGCACAAATAAAGTCCCGCTTTTCTGCTGCAGTCTACTGACAGAAAAAAAAAGCTTTTTTTCCAGCTAAGAGCGGCTGATAAGACAGTTAGTTTTCAATTGGGCACAAGCACGTCGTTTCCCAAATCAGTAAAGACACCTACGAAATGTCTGATAGCCCACGGCTACAGAAGCCTACTACTATTCGTATTTTGTCTGCAAATAACGGACCAAAGTACCAGTACCTGTCGTGTACAGTTCGCCAGCACCTTTTCGTGATGTCATATGTCTCATTCCATTCATTATGTTCTAGAAACAAGAATAATGGCTCTGAGCACTATGGGACTTAACATCTATGGTCATCAGTCCCCTAGAACTTAGAACTACTTAAACCTAACTAACCTAAGGACAGCACACAACACCCAGTCATCACGAGGCAGAGAAAATCCCTGACCCCGCCGGGAATCGAACCCGGGGTTCTAGAAACAGTTTGACCATTTTTGGCTCAGACTTGTTCGTTTCAATCAACCTGTTCATTCAAGGCAATGTGTTACAGATCAGTGTTTAAGTGCCTCATGCCATTGCTTATAACTCACACAATAAGTACAACGAACTTTTTGAACCAGTATTAAGAAGAGCTGAAGATTTTGAGGCCCACATTCCCTTCAGCAGGAAGTTTTGGATTTATTGCACCAAGGTCACTGCGGTGTCGCTCACACAAAGCAACTCGCCTGGCACCATCGCACTTGGCAGCCCATGGATGCCTAAATTCAGCAAATGGCATCTCGTTGCACGGCTTGTGTTGAGCGTCAGTCCACTCCACCGCAATGCTTCTTTCAGTGGCCGCGTCTGTCTGGACCATAGCAACGCCTGCATATTGATTTCATAGGTCCACTTTGGAATGTGTGATGGTTGTTGGTGGTAGATGCATATAGTAAATTTCAATTTGTGGTACCTATGACAACCACCACTAATGCTAGCAATGTATCAGCTTTGTCCTCTATTTTTTGTTTCGGAGATCTTCCCAATGTCCATGTCTCAGATAATTGACCACAAAGCAACTCTCCTGGCACCATCGCACTTGGCAGCCTATGGATGCCTAAATTCAGCAAATGGCATCTCGTTGCACGGCTTGTGTTGAGCGTCAGTCCACTCCACCGCAATGCTTCTTTCAGTGGCCGCGTCTGTCTGGACCATAGCAACGCCTGCATATTGATTTCATGGGTCCACTCTGGAATGTGCGATGGTTGTTGGTGGTAGATGCATATAGTAAAGTTCCATTTGTGGTACCCATGGCAACCACCACTAGTGCTAGCAATGTATCAGCTTCGCCCTCTATTTTTTGTTTCGGAGATCTTCCCAATGTCCATGTCTCAGATAATTGACCACAGTTCATGTCAACCAGTTTTCAATAGTTTTGTACCAACAATGGCATACACCATTCTCAGTCAAACAGTGAAGCTGAACTATTTCTTCGAATGTTCGAAAGTCACCTGGAGAAACACAGTTCTCCCACACGTGGGAGCAAGCTTTAAAGAATTTTCTTTGCTCATACCACTCATTGCCGTGTGACAAGAAGTCGTCAGCAGAATTACTACAGGGTCATCATCACCCTGTTCCATCTTCTGCATCCGTGATGGAAACAGATCACTCTGCTGTGTCGGCCAAAGTTTCAACCACAAAACGAAATTTTCTTTAACATTTTTCGCAAGAAACAGCGTTAGGAGCACGGTGTCATCACGCAAGTATTGGGTCGCTCATCTTACATCATTTAAGGTGCCTCTGGGCTGCACCAGCGTCACCGAAATCAGATGTGGCGCTCTTATTTCAGTGATTCTGCCGTAGAACTTTTGCCCACAGATCCAAATGCCACTAGGGATCTGCAGCAGTAGTCATCTCCAGCTCTCCACCCATCGGGATCGGCACCATACAGAGTGTTGTGCATGAAGATCGATCTTCACCCACGTCCTGCAGGCAGAGCCAGTATCCGAGGAGATGCTGCCTACACAAATCCCCTGTGAGGCATGGCGCCTTGGAAGAAAGACTCATGCGTGCACAGTGACAGATGGTCTGAAGCGGGCTCAGTCGAGTATGTAGTTCTAATTTTCATTTGCTGCAGGACACTAGTGCACAGTCATACTCAGGAAACAGCTCATGAGAATGTTTTTATGAATTGTTATACTTATTTCTTGCAGGGTTTTTTGTTTATTTATGTTTGTACAGTTTTGTATGTATTTTTAGTAGTGTGACTGATGCGTGAATGTGGTCTAAAGCAAATATGTAGATCATTGTTCTACTGATGAAAGCTGTAGTGTGAGGAAGTTTTAAGACAGTCTGAATGCAGACAATGGGGAATTCTGTATCATAAAATGTTACGTAAGTTTATTAAAAAAGGAAAGCTAATTAGAGTGCAAATGAAAATAGTTAATAACGTAAAGTATAAACAAAATATCAGACTGTTAAATACTTATTTTGGGAAAAAGCACAGTTCGAAAGTGTGTTGATTTTTGATTGGTTAGTGACGAAAAGTGCGGACTAACGCGGGAGAATAATGTTTTTCCATTGGCCTTGAAGAAAACTGAGCCACGGCCTTGCCACAGTGGATACATCGGTTCCCGTCAGATCACCGAAGTTAAGCGTCGTCGGGCGTGGCCGGCACTTGGATGGGTGAGCATCCGGACCGCCATACGCTGTTGCCATTTTCCGGGGTGCACTCAGCCTCGTGATGCCAACTGAGGACCCACTCGACCGAATAGTAGCGGTTCCGGTCAAAGAAAACAATCATAACGACCGGGAGAGCGGTGTACTGACCACACGCCCCTCCTATCCGCGTCCTCATTTGAGGATGACACGGCGGTCGGATGGTCCCGATGGGCCACTTGTGGCATGAAGACGAAGTGCTTAAAGAAAACTGACCGATCAGAACGCGCATCGTTTCTCCTGCAGATATAGAATGCTTACAGCAGTCTGGGAGTCGGAGCCCAGCCTTTCAATGGTAGGGTTGTGTGTAGTATGAGCTCCGAAGGAAGTTATAATTTGCAGGTTTTAGTTGTGCTACATGGCTCAAAAGTGCTTGAAAGTGAAAGCATATTTATTCCGGCGTGTTTTTTTTTTTTTATTCTTAGGAAGTACGAATTTTTTAAGCAGTTTTGTGTATGAGAAAAGACAGTAATTTCACGTGGCATATTGAGCAGATCGGTGACATCGACAAACTTAATAGTATGGTGAGCATTTTCATTTAAGAACAATCCATATTTAGCAGCTGTTCAGATTTCGGGAAATACGTTACCATAAACTTGCTAACGTGAATGAAAGGGTTTGTGCATGACTGTGTTAAGATTAACATGGGCAGTGAACGTGTACACTATCAAGGTCCAGAATATATCAAAGTTTTGCCAGTATTTCCACATTTCATTCAAAATTAAGACCTTTTCCCGCTTCTTGGAATAGTTACATAGTATCCAGCCTGGCGCGAGTTGCAGTACGGTAGGTTTTTTGCTTGGCTTTCCTACCGGCGATCTGCTGCAACGAGTTCACAGGTAGGTGCAGGTAATGGATGAAAGGAACCGCGCCGCCGCACCTGGATATCCATCTGCTTTCCTTGCGATCACAGCATCTGTGCCCCTGGATGTGGATGCGCACTGTGTGGCCAGTTTTTCAGGCAGTATCCCTGGTCACTCAGAAGGTGACTCTGGGGTACCGACAGAGAGCTGCTGTGTGCCATTGCTACAGTTCCTGTCTCCTCATCTACATCGGCATTCAGACCTAGCCCATGCCATTGTTGTATTACCAACGCTACACTATGATGTTGAGAAGATTTGGAGGCAGCAACGTAGTGTCATACGGAGAGTGAGGACTCATGTTACAGTTGGTACCTCACAACAGAACCACAATCTCAAGACAGTCGCTGCCAGTTGCAGCCATGGGGAAGACATCAACAAAGACATGCCCTCAAGAGGTCCAGTATGCTGCCACTGCTGGAAGTCTACTTGCATCAGAACACAGTGCCCCTCACCCCTCTGTTTGACAGCCTACTCTGATAGCAGGATCATCAAAGTTCACATCCCAGAGTGAGGTAGCGTCATTAGTCAGGAGTGTATACCAAAGATCATAGTTAAATTAAAGTTATACAGGGTGTCCGAAAAATCTTTCCCTGATTACATAAATGGATAACTCAGGCTAGAAGTAAGATACAAATATGAAACTGGTGTCTAACTGTTTAAAAGCTATCAAAGTTTATTGTTTCGTACATACAAAGTGCAAATCGTTCAGGCCTTGCTGCCCAATCACAGTACACGTCGATATGACTTTGCGGTAGAAATGCTATCACGTTTTGAGGACGATGATGGTTATCTTAGACGAATTGCCTTTTCTGACGAAGCGACCTTTTTTGTCAGTGGAGTAGTTAATCGCCATAATGTGCGCGTTTGGGGTTCACAACCCCCTGACGAGGTCATGGAGTGCACCAGAGGCAGTCCAAAGGTGAATGTTTGGTGCGCGCTATTGCACGATCGAATTATCGGGCCATTCCTCTTCGATGAGGCTATCATCACATCTGCAGTGTATCTGGACATGTTGCAACCGTATTCTGTTCCTCAGCTGCTTGAGTATCACCCCGATGTCTTGTTTCAGCAAGACGGTCCACCGCCTCATTGGGGTTTGGACGTCCGTGCCTATCTCGATATGACCTTTCCTGGGCGATGGATTGGTCGTGATAGGCCAACGGTTTGGCCTCCATACTCTCCTGACATAACGCCATTAGACTTCTTTTTATGGGGTTATGTCAAGGACGAGGTCTACCGAACACATATACCAAATCTTGAAACCCTGCAGCAACGGATAACCACAGTCGTTGAATCGATCCCTCCAGTGATGTTGGCTAATGTGTGGACGGAATTTGAATATCGCCTAGATGTGCTATGTACTACCAAGGGTGCTCATGTGGAAGTTTACTGATGAGTGAAAAAAACTTTGATAGTTTGTAAACAATTAGACGCCAGTTTCATATTTGTATCTTATTTCTAGCCTGAGTTATCAATTTATGTAATCAGGGAAAGACTTTCCGGACACCCTGTATTTGACTCTAATTCTGTAGGAGACAAAGACTGTTGTGACGTTACATTACAGTATATTCAATAAAATAACAATAATTGTTGTGTTCTGTGATTGGAAACACATGTCATCCCTCGTGTGGACATAGATTTCTATTAAAGATAAGTATTCTATATTAAAGAATATTACTGAAACTGAACTAACATTCTATAACAGTTGAGGTATCTACTGAACTTCCTCCAGAAGTCAAAGCTGTGGTCAGGGCTTGTTACAGCACACATAAAACCAACAAACTGTGTGACTTCATTTGTTGTGTGTTAATGGTCACATCCAAACACTATGGCTGCTTTTTACCATTCTTTCTCCTCTACATGTTGATTCAACTCATTTTGTTGGTTCTGTACAACGGCTTGGCCCATACACATCACTTCGCTGCCATGACTTGCATTACTGGTGGAGGATCACATGACTGCCTAGTGTAGTACAATTTTTACACTACAAAATTGCATTACAATACATCGAAAATCGAAGTGGCAGAGTCGGATGAATTTTCAGATCAAAACTTTAATCGCAATGACTGAAGTGCAGCGGCATGCATCGTAAACTTAATTCTAAAACTCACAACTAGGAATCAGTATAAAAGTTCACTGCATCATTCCTGGAAATGAAACAAGCTAGCTAAAGAAAAGAGGGAGAAAACTCTACCATCTGGTGAGCAAGATGTATGAAACAGGCGAAATACCCTCAGACTTCAAGAAGAATATAATAATTCCAATCCCAAAGAAAGCAGGTGTTGACAGATGTGAAAATTACCCAACAATCAGTTTAATAAGCCACAGCTGCAAAATACTAACACGAATTCTTTACAGACGAATGGAAAAACTAGTAGAAGAGGACCTCGGGGAAGATCAGTTTGGATTCCATAGAAACACTGGAACACGTGAGGCAATACTGACCATACGACTTATCTTAGAAGAAAGATTAAGGAAAGGCAAACCTACGTTTCTAGCATTTGTAGACTTAGAGAAAGCTTTTGACAATGTTGACTGGAATACTCTCTTTCAAATTCTAAAGGTGCCAGGAGTAAAATACAGGGAGCGAAAGGCTATTTACAATTTGTACTGAAACCAGATGGCAGTTATAAGAGTCGAGGGACATGAAAGGGAAGCAGTAGTTGGGAAGGGAGTAAGACAGGGTTGTAGCCTCTCCCCGATGTTATTCAATCTATATATTGAGCAAGCAGTAAAGGAAACAAAAGAAAAATTCGGAATAGGTATTAAAATCCATGGAGAAGAAATAAAAACTTTGAGGTTCGCCGATGACATTGTAATTCTGTCAGAGACAGCAAAGGACTTGGAAGAGCAGTTGAATGGAGTGGACAGTGTCTTGAAAGGATGATATAAGATGAACATCAACAAAAGCAAAACGAGGATAATGGAATGTAGTCGAATTAAGTCGGGTGATGCTGAGGGAATTAGATGAGGAAATGAGACACTTAAAGTAGTAAAGGAGTTGTGCTATTTGGGGAGCAAAATAACTGATGATGGTCGAAGTAGAGAGGATATAAAATGTAGACTGGCAATGGCAAGCAAAGCGTTTCTGAAGAAGAGAAATTTGTTAACATCGAGTATAGATTTAAGTGTCAGGAAGTCATTTCTGAAAGTATTTGTATGGAGTGTAGCCATGTATGGAAGTGAAACATGGACGATAAATAGTTTGGACAAGAAGAGAATAGAAGCTTTCGAAATGTGGTGCTACAGAAGAATGCTGAAGATTAAATGGGTAGATCACATAACTAATGAGGAAATATTGAATAGGATTGGGGAGAAGAGAAGTTTGTGGCACAACTTGACTAGAAGAAGGGATCGGTTGGTAGGACATGTTCTGAGGCATGAAGGGATCACCAATTTAGTATTGGAGGGCAGCGTGGAGGGTAAAAATCGTAGAGGGAGACCAAGAGATGAATACACTAAGCAGATTCAGAAGGATGTAGGTTTCTGTAGGTACTGGGAGATGAAGAAGCTTGCACAGGATAGAGTAGCATGGAGAGCTGCATCAAACCAATCTCAGGACTGAAGACCAAACAGCAACATATGATAGAACTCACATTCAACCACTGTCTTACAGCTTTAATTTTCTGAAAAACATTGGACCAATCAGAAATCAGCCCCCCTGTGAATACTATCCATAAGCAGCTGGAAATTGCGCTGATTGCTGTCAGCTAACTGGAGGGTCTGAGCGAACAACGGTAAGTGACATATCAGAGATACCAAAGGTACCTACCTCAAGTACTGTCATTGCCTGTGGATACTGTGTTCTCTTCAGGAGACACAAGATATATCACTGCTTGACACACTTCAGCTGTAGGGTAACCTGTTGCATCCATTGTTGAGTGGAAGCAAACACAAAAGGAAAGGCCCTGTTAATCATCAGCAGCTCAAACGTGTTGTAAATAATTGTATCCCTTAGAGAAATGGCATTAGGGGATAATAAGGACCATTATGTGGGGCGGGACCTCATTCAACTTGTTAAAGAGGTTGTTCCACCAGCAATTAAGAACGCTGTGCTGTCAGCTACAGAATTTGACATACACTGGAATGAAATGAGTGTTGTCCTGATTCGGAGATCATGCTGGGATTATTCCATAGACCAGCTGAAATATTGAGAAGACCATAATTGCTCATGGAATTTTGACAAAATTCACCATCTGCAGCACTGATCACAGCCCCCTGATTCAGAGACTAACGAAGGATTTAACCAGAGCCTTCTAGGGTTATGTGAAAAGCTAGGCTGTTACTTCTTGCCTGCGTCACAGAGTTTCGAACTGTAGATTTCCTCTAAATGGGTCAAGTTTTTCACCTCTAGTCAGCCCTGTAATAGAAGGTTAATATACCTTTTTATTCCAATTTGAAATGATAACATCACATTATTTTTTCTGCACTCTCTTTCTGAAACTACAAAAATTACTCCAGAAAAATAAGTTTTTCCAAATAAGAAAAACTTTTGCAAGATATAAAAGATCATGTACCTAGATGCAAATATTCTAATCAAATATAAAGGTGTTGCAACCAAGAAAACCTTGTCATTACTGTATTAAATATCTATATGTTACATTATTACTCTACTATCCAGCAGTAGTCAGTAAGTGTAATCAAATTAAGAAGAAGTACGCTATTATCAAAAACCAGTTAATCATTAAAAGCATTTTGAAGTAGAATCTGTTGGCAACTAACACAAATTTCCATTTTCAAGACTGTGAAAATTGTTAAAATATCAAAGAAACTCAAATAATTTGCAAATATCAGGTGTTCCATGGTAGGAGACCACCTTCCCTTTCAATGTACAGCATGCTGGCTTAGCTGCCCACACATTATGTAGCCAGTTTTTAAAATATGCAGAATTTCGATCACTATAAAACTCTGTAACTGAAGAATTAACAATATCCTCCAAATAGTTTTAATGTATTATACAGCATTTAAATATGTAGAACTTGTAATGTTAACTAACACTGCATGAAACATAACCTCATGTCTCACTGGCAGTTTCTACTGTGCATCTCTTCATTGATTCTAAAATCAATCACTAGATTGAAATACCAATAGGGAAAGATCATGTGGTCCTAGGTACACTACCCGTCCCCCCCCCCTCCTCCCCCAGACATGCACACCAAATGTCCATGCAGTTGAGACAGTGACAGCTGTGCAAGACTCTAGTGCGATAGTACAGCATAAAAGGGAATGTCTCTCATGGATGAGACTGCTAACTTCCTAGTGATCTATTGCCAAACCATTTCCAACCAAGAGCAGTGTTTGAAGCACTCCTAAAAAGAAGTGTACCTTGGGTAATACTTGGTTCTGAAGGGGATAAAACTAGAGACTGACAGTAATGTGATGTTCTGAGTACTGTAAGTGTATGCCTACAAAACAAATTACTCAGGAACAGATTATTCGTCACAACAGGCAGGAAACTCATATCTATTAAGACAGAAATTGAAGTTGCATGCAGGAACATTTGGGCTGAACTCTACATCAAGGACAGGCATTAACTCTCATCGATCATCAGACTTACTAACCAAAACCTTCAGAGAAAATCGCAGCTCTCAAATACATGTATTCCCTAATCACACCATCATCACTAAAGGAAACTTGAGTTATCCAACAATTGTTTGGGATAATTAGATATTTGTAGTGATGGACATGACAAGACAGACCATGATACAATAATAAATTTATTTGTAGTGATGGACATGACAAGACAGACCATGATACATTAATAACTGCTTTGTTTGAGTGCAGGTTACAACAGTTCAGAAGCCCATTCATCATGGAAAAAATTAAGTCTAATAGCAACAAACAGACATGGCCTCTTTGAAGGTGTCCACATGTAAACTGGCATCAGTGAACATGAGGCAGTTGTACCAATAATGATTATAAAAGTTCAAAGTAGTTTATCTTGTCGCTAAATTGAATTTGATAGTTCCTGTGAGATAGTATGGGCGGAGGTCATTGTTGGCAACCACAATAAAATAATAATTGGACCCTTTCACCGACCTCCCAATTCAGGTGATAGGCCCTACAGTTGCTGAAAGGTTCAAAGAAAATTTTAGTTTGATTTCAAACATGTACCGGACTCATACGATTATAGTTGGTGGTGACTTTAATTTACCTTCGATATGTTGGCGAAAATACATGTTTAATTTCAGAGGTGTGCATAAAACATCATCCGAAAATGTGCTAAATGCATTCTCTGAAAATTATTTCGAGCAGTTAGTCCATGCACCCATGCGAATAGTAAACGGTTGTGGAAACACGCTTGACCTCTTAGCAACAAATAATCCTCAGTTAATAACGAGCCACAAAACGGATACAGGGATTAGTGAACACAGGGTTGCATAGCGAGACTGAATATTGTAACCCCCAAATCCTCCAAAAATAAACGAAAAATATACCTATTCAAAAAAACAGATAAAAATTCACTCGACAACTTCCTGAGAGACAGTCTCCACTTCTACCAAATCAATATTATAAGTGTAGATCAGATGTGGTTTGAATTCAAAGAAATAGTATTGGCACCAATGAGAGTTATATATCAAATAAATTAACAAACGACGGAGCTGATCTTCCTTGGTGCACATAACAGGTCAGAACACTGTTGCAGAAACAACAAAACAAAAATGCCAAATTTAAATAGACGCAAAATCCCCAAGGCTGGCGGTCTTTTACAGAAGCTCGAAATTTAGCGCGGACTTCTATGCCAGATCCTTATAACAGTTTCCACAACGAAAGCCTGGCAGAAAATCCAGAGAGATTCTGGTCGTATGTGAAGTATGTTAGCGGCAAGAAATACGTAATCTATGCCTTCTCTGTGCGAAAGCAATGGAGATACTATCGAAGACAGTGCTGCCAAACACAGCCTTCACAAAAGAAGACGAAATAAGAATTCGAATCAAGAACAGCTGCCAACATGAGTAACGTAGAAGTAAATATCTTCGGAGTAATGAAGCAACTTAAATCACTTAATGAAAGCAAGTCTTCTGGTCCAGGCTGTATACCAATTAGGTTCCTTTTAGAGTATGCTGATGCATTAACACCATACTTAACAATCATATACAACCGTTCGTTCGACGAAAGATCCATACCCAAAAACTGGAAAGTTGCACAGGTCACACCAATATTCAACAAAGATAGTAGGAGTAATCCACTTAATTACAGGCCCATATCATTATCGTCTATATGCAGCAGGATTTTGGAACATATATTGTGTTCAAACATTATGAATAACCTTGAAGAAAACGGTGTATTGACACAGAGTCAGAATGGATTTAGAAAACATTTTTCTTACGAAAGGCAACTAGCTCTTTATACACATGAAGTGTTGCGTGCTATTGACAAGAGATTTAAGATCGATTCCATATTTCTGCATTTTCGGAAGGCTTTTGACACTGTACCACACAAGGGGCTTGTAGTGAAATTGTGTGCTTATGGAATATCGTTTCAGTTATGTGAACAGATTTGTGATTTCCTGTCAGGGAGGTCACAGTTCGTAGTAACTCACGGAAAGTCATAGCGTAAAACGGAAGTGATTTCTGGCGTTCTCCACGGTATTGTTATACGTCCTTTGTTGTTCCTTTTCTACATAAACGATTTGGGATCCTGTCTGAGCAAATGACGCTGTCGTTTATCGACTAATAAAGGCATCAGAAGGTGAAATAAATTGCAAAATGATTTAGAAAAGATATCTGATTTGTGTGAAAATTGGCAGTTGATCCTAAATAACGAGAAGTGTGAGGTCATCCACATGAGTGCTAAAAGGAATTCGTTAAACTTCGGTTACACGATAAATCAATCAAATCTAAAGGCCGTAAATTCAACTAAGTACCTGGGAATTACAGTTAACGAACAACTTAAATTGGAAGGAACACGTAGAAAATGTTGTGGGGAAGGCAAACCCGAAACTGCGTTTTATTGGGAGGACACTTAGAAAATGTAACATATCTAAGGAGACTGCCTACACTACGTTTGCCCGTCCGCTTTTAGAATACTGCTGCGCGATGTGGGATCCTTACCAGGTAGGACTGACGGAGTACATCGAAAAAGTTCAAAGAAGGGCAGCAAGTTTTGTATTATCGCGTAATATGGGAGAGAGTGTCATTGAAATGATACAGTATTTGCGCTGGATATCATTAAAAGAAAGGCGATTTTCGTTGCGGTGGAATCTTCTCACGAAATTTCAATCACCAACTTTCTCCGCCGAATGCGAAAATATTTTGTTGACACCGACCTACATAGGGAGAAACGATCACCACGATAAAATAAGGAAGATCAGAGCCCGTACGGAAAGATATAGGTGTTCGTTCTTTCCGCATTCTATACGAGATTGGGATAATAGAGAATTGCGAAGGTGGTTCGATGAACCCTCTGCTAGGTACCTAAATGTGATTTGCAGAGTTTCCATGTAGATGTAGATGTAGATGTGGAAGTGCAAATAGAACAAATGGAATTTCTATATTTCCAGTAAACTAGGTAAAGAGGCAGTAGAGTAATTTCTCATGGAAGAACTTGAAACATTCACCTTCGGCAACAAGCATGTATAGGAACTGTAGTTCAAGTTTAGAAACGGCTATGGACAAATATATACCTAATGAAACAATTTATGATGGGTGAACTGCCCATGCTATACAGTCTTGTTAAGGAAACAACAACTATTGCACAAACAATATAAAAAATGGATATGAGTATCAAAATTTCTCAACAGCAGTGCCACAAGACACTGGTGTGTTGCAACTACATGTCATGTGTGTTGCAAATACATGTCAGGTGTGTGACAAAAATTTTTAATACCTTCTAATCTTCCCCAGATAAAATAGATACAACACAAAAAATTATTGCCAACTTTTTCTCAGAGTAATAGATTTGGAAAATTTGTATCCCATTTATTGTATATACCTTATGTGTTTGATTTTTTGCATTTGGAAAAAAATCACATGTAGGGTGTCACAAAAGTTTGAAACATACTTTGGTGTGTCCAAAGGAAAAAGGATTAAGAAATGTGGGGCATGCTATAGGTATGACAACTCTGTCCCACATACAATCCTTACAGACACAGTAGCTGACACTGAAGTAAGTCATTGACCTTTTATTCAAGGATGACATCATCGCTGAGCTTAAATGGATAATGTCATCAGTGATGTCATCATCCTTATTCATCCACATTAGTGGGAGGTCCCCTCCCCAGCTCTTCCGTATCTCAAGCCATTCATAATGCAGTATTACAAATCCAAGATGGTGTAAACAGCACAATTGCATAAGTGGAAATTTTAAAACTCCCTCTCCTTCCTCTGTCTCCAACAAATCACGTAGTACTGTACCCCTTATCTCCAGATAATCATAGGCCCATATTAAAAAATCCAAGGTGGTGAAAATAGTGCAATTGTACTAAGATTTAAAAACGCCTCCTGTACTTACATGGAAACATTGGCCACTTGTGTTCTATATAACCCCTTCTTCGCCTTCTCTTTCTCCAGACAATCAGTGTACAATATTTAAAAATGGTGTCAAATTACATTATTTTTGACACACACATCAAGATACACCGTTTCCCCTTACTTATCTCCAGTAAATCATAATGCAGTGTTAAATATCCACAATGGTGGAAATATCGTAATTTTGTTAGTGGAAAACCACACCTCCTGATATGGAAACAGAGAAATGTTTTGCTCTTCCCCCTTCCTTATCTCCAGCAAATCATAGAGCAGTATTAAATATTGAAGATGGTGTGCATATCACAATTGTATTAATTGGAAAAACTCACCTCCTTGTATGGGCACAAAGTAAAATATATGCGACCTCCACTTGAAAAGCAGTATTTCCATGAAAGTCAAAGATATTCAACTTGAAATTCTCACCCTACATCCTTGACAGTCAAAGATACCCATCATATCCAGCATAAAATGATGTCAGGTTACATTATTTTACAAATTGTATGCATTATAACTTCCAATCCCCCTCCTTTTTCCAGCACAGTATATAAAAAATCCAAGATGAAATAGCCCAGTTGAATGTTGTATACCCCACATCACTTCTAGCAAATGCTATCAATAAATGCTAAATGGTAAACACTAAATACTAAACACCAAATGGCAAATAATAAGTACTAAATGCTTAATGGTACACAGTAAATGGAAAATGCTTAATGGTAATTGGTAAATGCTAAACATCAAATGTTAATCAGTAAACACTAAATGGTAGATAGTAAATTCTAAATCCTGAATGGTAAACATTAAATGGTAAAAGATAAATGATAAATGCTAAATGCTAAGTGGTACACACTGAAAGGTAAATGCTAAATCCCAAATGGTGAATGTCTAATGCATATTGATTGCTGACCATAACTGATCACTAACCATAATTGATCACTGGCCTTGATCACTGATAATCATTGGTCACTGCAAGGATGATTACTGATGTCAACAAAAATTTATAATGGTATCAAGTTATATTATTTCTGTGAAAGTCAAAGATAGTTCTTTACATAAGCATACACCCAGTATAATATCAAAAAATGATCCTGAGGTCAAGTAGTTAAGCATCATTTATGTATACACACGTATCTCTGTATTTCTTATGGACAAATACTTTAACATCTGTGTTGTCTAATTATTATTTCTTGTCTCACATACAACTGTGTCAAAATTATATCAATATTTTAATATATTACTGAGTAATAAAAGCAAAAACAAACAATACATAAAAATAATTTCATTAAATAAAAATTTTCACAAGGAATTATTAAATTTTATGCTGTGGAAGTATATGAATTTAATGCACATTCCACATCACCCTCCATACGTTTTATGGCATAATCTATTGCAAACAGCAGTTTCTAACAATTTGAGTACATATTCGAAACAAGTCCATAGGGCAACCAAGATTTCACTACTGTATCTGCAGTAATGAAACTGAAACATCACTGAATAGAATTTTATGGACTAACCAAGAATTTAACTAATGGTAAATCTGTGAGTGCACCAGCAGATGTCAGGCACTACTAGATTGGATCAACTGTAATGAAGGCTCATGCATTTCTTAGCATGGCTACCACACAGATCTCCCCTTAGGGGGGCAGAGCTTTGGGAGCTGTGAGAAGGTGCCAGGGGCCAACTTTCAGCTAGCATTTTTGGAGCTCTTGGACTTTATAGTGAACTCAGTGGTAGCAAAAGGGGGGCCAGAGCTTTGGGAATTGTGAGAAGGTGCCAGGGGCCAACTTCCAGCTAACGTCTTTGGAGGTCTTGCTCTTTCTTGTGAACTCAGTGGTAGCAATAGGGCAGCAAGCTGGTCCACAGCAATTGGGCTGTGGCCAGTGATGTCTGGGTACAGGCTAGTAGAGCACATGGTCAGCATGCCTGTGTGCAAATGGCTAGTGACAGTGGCAGCAGGCAAGCACTGTCCATAGCTATATGTGGTTCATCTTGGAGGACACTAACATAAAAGCAAGGTCTGGCTGGCGGCTAATATCATGAAACAAATTGTTTATAAGTTACACCGAAGATAAAGATACAAAGCATTCACCAAGTAGCACCATTCACAGTTCACTGAATTCACTGACACAGTCTGATAAGGAAGTACTGTGTGACATTCGATGCAGGCTCAATGTTCAAGACAGGAGAGGCAGGGAACTGCACAAAACATAACTTACAAGAATGGGTCACCGCAACTCAAACTCAGGTCCCGGAACTGTAACAGGCTAGTCCAGGAATTCAGTGGGCCAAGTCCAGAGTTTGGTGGGAATGTAAACACAGAAACTGATGCTGCATTTGATCCAGCCTCTATGCCTGATGTGGCAGAGGTAAAGGGATGTGAACACAGGTCCACAGTCTGTGACAGACAAGCTGCTGGTGTGATGTGAGGCAATGACAGGAGCTTGACTGGAAATTAGCTGATAAGGTGGCCTGCTGGAGACAGGGTCTCTACAGCAAGCATTGGCTTGGGAAAAAATCCTAACCTCATATGATGGCTGGGGTTCATGTTGGCTCTGGTGTGTGGTGTGACTTCATTATTACACGGAATGGGCATTTTAAATGGAAGTGGCGGACAGTGCATGTGATGAAGTCTGCCAGAAACTGTGATGGGGATCTCGGTGGTCACAGCACAGGCAGTTGCGCCAGCTGCCTAGGCAGGGTGGGGGGAGAGCGAGTTGCATATGGTGGTGTGGTAACAGTTGGTGGCATCCACATTTCAATGGCATGTGTGGGCCTAGGCATTGCAGAAGGGCTTTCCTATCCAGTAACAGGGAAAGCATCATCTGCCAATAAGTCTTTTTCCACTGGACTGAAGAAATAACCAGCTGGTAGAGTGCACAACATTATATGCACACAGCACTGCAGACTAGAATGTACAAATACATTGTCAGTGCCATGCCATGTCAGTGGGCACAGTCAGAGGCCAACCATATAGGTGTGCAGATGTTCTGCCAATAATGGGATTGAAGCATCATGAGATGATGGTATTTCCTCCATGAAATCTCCAGGTATGATGAATTATTGTTCATAGACTAGATCAGCAGGTGAAGCACCAAGCTGTTCCTTCGGTGATGCTCACACGCCGATGAGTACCAGTATAAGTACTTCCATCCAGTCAGTGTCATAGCAAGTGAGGCCAGTTCTCAGCATTCTGTGGAGCTGCTTTTAGATTCTGTGTGGTCAGTCAACGTAAGTGAACATTGTGTGGTCAAACGCCTCCTTGGTCTGTTATGATGTGACTGGGGCATCCAAAATTTGTCACTCATGTGTCAAAAAGGATGACTGTGATGGTCTTGGTGATGATGTCCACTGTGGCCGGCCAACAAGTGAAATGGTCCACCTAGTATCTTGTGGGAAATAAATGCAGTACAATTCTCAAACTCTCATCATGTCCAATAGAATGTCTGTCCATTCAGAGAGTCCTAACCAGATATCTTTGGAGGATGACCTTCAAGAATGATAACATTGAAGGAATCCATGAACTATAAAAGAATGTGTCACAGATTGTTTTCTTGATTTTATTAAAGTGAAAAGAGTGGACATTTGAAAGGCTCCACCTTTTTGTAATTACAAAACATAACAATATATTACAGGAAGCCTTATGTTAGTAAAGTGGCCCATAAGTGAACCATCTGTATTTCTGCTGATTATTAATTTACAAACGAGAAATTTCAGTAAAGTGGCCCATAAGTGAACCATCTGTATTTCTGCTGATTATTAATTTACAAACGAGAAATTTGTACGTTTAATGATCAAATCTGTAGAGCTTTACAGCATCCTGAATTTCATTAAGTGTATTATTTCATGCAGAGATGTTATATGGATAGAAAGTCAAAGATATGTACTAGAGTGATGAATGCAGTGTTCATGACGTGAATGGAAAATACAACACTTTTATTAACAAAGACATCACCTTGTTTGAAAATTGTTTTCATCCAAAAACTACTCCTCTCCTGTGCTGACCTCTTCAACTCAGAGTAGCACTTCCAACCTATGTCCTCAATTATTTGCTGGATGTGTTCCAATCTCTGTCTTCCTCTACAGATTTTGCCCTCTACAGTTCCCTCTAGTGCCATGGAAGTCACTCACTCATGTCTTAACAGATGTCCTATCCTCTTGTCCCTTCCCCTTATCAGTGTTTTCCACATATTCCTTTCCTCTCCAGTTCAGCACAGACCCACCTCATTCCTTATTATCAGTCCACCTAATTTTCAATGTTTGTCTTTAGCAGTTCACCTACTTTTCTTTCTTCTTTTGTTGTCCTTGGTATCAACGTACTGCATTGCTACACAGGCTGAAAAATGGGGTTTGTAATTTGGACACTGACTAAGGTAAATAATGTAGCCAACAGGTGCACAGTTTTGTTTCACAGATGTTTACTTTCACTTTTCACAACCCCCCATATACACATTTAATATGGCCAGAGCACAATTGTTTAACTTTCCATATGCCTCATCAATAGTTTGTAGGCAGACATCCACATACTGCTACAATAGTTTACTGTTGATCATCAACAAGCAGTAAAAGCCTAACCACACAGTTCACTGTCTTTCAAATAAATTGAACAGACACTGTCATTACTTTAACACACAGCCTATTGGTGTAAGACTTATTTCACTGTTAAGTTGATGCATTCTTGTCATTCTAACCAACACAGGTTCCTCATCTGAAACTTGACCATGGAATGACTGTCTCTTGAGCAAAAACTGGGCCCTTGTGTATCTTCACAATAATAGGTACCGAAACTACATATTAGTCAAAGTTAAATTTACAGATTACATTGAAAGATTGTTTCTTTTTAACAGTTTCTTCCACTGCAAGATTTAGGCTGAATTATTTGTTTAAATGATGAAATTGACATATATCATTACACGAACAATGCTTTTGACAAAACTGTTAATTGCTTTGGAGTTAATGATGGGCTGGTTTTGCTAACATGTTTTCAAATAGAGCCAAATAGATACCATACTTTATGATTACTAATATTTTGCCTTTATAGTTGTTTATTAGTCAATAATAGAATTTAAGTTGTGAAACAATTACTGATTTCATAATATAAAAAAAGATACTAACTAGAAATAATCAAAATAAGTTGGAAAATCAATTACATACATAAAACTAAGCACAAAATTGGATCTGGTGTTATATTCTTTAAAACTGAGGACCAACCTTTCTCTTTTATGAAGATGCACATAATATTCATGTATGATAATGGTAATCAGTTAAGAATTGAAAAAATGAATTTTAAGGAGGCAGATGACAAAACAAGATGGGAAGTAAAAATATTCCAGCTTGCTTCATCACATGTTTGTTGCACCACATCTCAAATGCTTCAGTTCTCTTCTGTTCTGGTTTTCCCACAGTCGATGTTTCACTACCATGCAATGCTGTACTCCAGACATACATTCTCAGAAATTTCTTCCTCAAATTAAGGCCTATGTTTGATACTAGTAGACTTCTCTTGGCCAGGAATGCCTTTTTTGCCATTGCTAGTCCGCTTTTGATGCCCTCCTTGTTTCATCCATTACTGGTTATTTTACCGCCTAGGTGGCAGAATTCAGTAATTTCATCTACTTCATGACCATTAATGCTGATGTTAAGTTTCTCACTGTTCTCATTTCTGCAACTTCTCATTACTTTTGTCTTTCTTCGATTTACACTCAATCCATGTTCTTTACTCATTAGATTGTTCATTCCATTCAGCAGATAATGTAATTCTTCTTCAATTTCACTCAGGATAGCAATGTCATCGAATCGTATTATTGATATCCTTTCACCTCGAATTTTAATTCCACTCCTGAACCTTTCTTTTATTTCCATCATTGCTTCTTCAATGTACAATTTGAACAGTAGGGGGGAAGGACTACATTCCTGCCTTAGACCCTTTCTAATCCGAGCACTTCATTCTTGGTCATTCACTCTTATTATTCCCTCTTGGCTCTCGTGCATATCATATATTACCAGTCTCTTCCCATAGCTTACTCCTATTTTTCTCAGAATTTCGAACATCTTGCACCGTTTTACGTTAAAGTTTCTTGATTTTTCTTTAGTCTTGCTTCCATTATCAACCGCAGTGTCAGAATTGCCTCTCTCATGCCTTTACCTTTTATAAAGCCAAACTGATTGTTGTCTAGCACATCCTCAGTTTTCTTTTCCATTCTTCTGTACATTATTCTTGTTAGCAAACTGGATGCATGAGCTGTGGAGCTGATTGAGCAATAATTCTCACACTTGTCAGCTCTTGCAGTCTTCAAAATAGTGTGGATGATATTTTTCTGAAAGTCAGATGGTATGTCACCAGACTCATACATTCTACACACCAGTGTGAATAGTCGATTTGTTGCCACTTCCCCCACTGACTTTAGAAATTCTGAGAGAATGTTATCTATCCCTTCTGCCTTATTTGATCTTGAGTCCTCCAAATTTCTTTTAAATTTTCATTTTAATACAGGATACCCTGTTGTGTTTTGTGTTGTGGTCTTCAGTCCTGAGACTGGTTTGATGCAGCTATCCATGCTAATCTATCCTGTGCAAGCGTCTTCATCTCCCAGTACCTGCTGCAATATACATCCTTCTGAATCTGCTTAGGGTATTTGTCTCTTGGTTGCCCTCTATGTTTTTTACCCTCCACACTGCCCTCCAATGATAAATTGGTGATACCTTGATGCCTCAGACTATGTCCTACCAACCAATCCCTTCTTCTAGTCAAGGTGTACCACAAATTTCTCTTCTCCTTAATTCTATTCAGTACCTCATTAGTTATGTGATCTATCCATCTAATCTTCAGCATTCTTCTGTAGCACCACATTTCGAAAGCTTCTATTCTCTTCTTGTCCATACTATTTATTGTCTACATTTCACTTCCATACATGGCCACACTACATACAAATACTTTCAGAAATGACTTCCTGACACTTAAATTTATACTCAATGTTAACAAATTTCTCTTCTTCAGAAACACTTTCCTTGCCATTGCCAGTCTACATTTTAAATCCTCTCTACTTTGACCATCATCAATTATTTTGCTCCCCAAATAGCAAAACTCATTTACTACTTTAAGCATCTCATTTCATAACCTAATACCCTCACCATCACCCGATTTAATTTGAGTACATTCCTTTATCCTGATTTTGCTTTTGTTGATGTTCATCTTATATCCTCCTTTCAAGACACTATCCATTCCGTTCAGCTGCTCTTCCAGGTCCTTTGCTGTCTCTGACAGAATTACAGTGTCATTGGCGAACCCGTAGGATACAACTCTGTCGCACTCCCTTCCAAACCACTGCTCCCTTTCATGCCCCTCGACTCTAATAACTGCCATCTGGTTTCTGTACAAATTGTAAATAGCCTTTTGCTCCCTGTATTTTACCACTGCCACCTTTAGAATTTGGGAGAGAGTATTCCTGTCAACATTGTCAAAAGCTCTCTCTAAGTCTACAAATGCTAGAAACTTAGGTTTGCCTTTCCTTAATCTATTTTCGAAGATAAGTCTTAAGGTCAGTATTGCCTCAAGTGTTCCAAAATTTCTATGGAATCCAAACTGATCTTCCTCAAGGTCATGTTCTATCAGTTTTTCCATTCATCTGTAAAAAATTTGTGTTAGTATTTTACAGCCGTGGCTTATTAAACTGATAGTTCGGTAATTTTCACATCTGTCAATACCTGCTTCTTTGGGATTGGAATTATTATATTCTTCTTGAAGTCTGAGGGTATTTTGCCTGTCTCATACATCTTGCTCACCAGATGGTAGAGTTTTGTCAGGACTGACTCTCCCAAGGCTATCAGTAGTTCTAATGAATGTTGTCTACTCCTGGGGCCTTGTTTTGGCTTAGGTCTTTCAGTGCTCTGTCGAACTCTTGACGCAGTATCATATCTCCCATTTTATCTTCATCTAAATCCTCTTCAATTTCCATGATATTGTCCTCGAGTACATCACCCTTGTACAGACCCTCTATATACTCCTTCCACCTTTCTGTTTTCCCTTCTTTGCTTAGGACTGGGTTTCCATCTGAGTTCTTGATATTCATACAAGTGGTTCTCTTTTCTCCAAAAGTCTCTTTAATTTTCCTGTAGGCAGTATCTATCAAACCTCTAGTGAGATATGCCTCTACATTCTTACATTTGTCCTCTAGCCATCCCTGCTTAGCCATTTCGCACTTCCTGTCGATCTCATTTTTTAGACATTTGTATTCCTTTTTGCCTGCTTCATTTACTGCATTTTTATATTTTCTCCTTTCATCAATTAAATTCAATATATCTTCTGTTACCCAAGGATTTCTTCTAGCCCTTGTCTTTTTACGTATTTGATCCCCTGCTGCCTTCACTATTTCACCCCTCAAAGCTACCCATTCTTCTTCTACTGTATTTCTTTCCCCCATTACTGTCAATCGTTCCCTAATGTTCTCCCAGAAACTCTCTACAACCTCTGGTTCTGTCAGTTTATCTAGATCCTATCTCCTTAAATCCCCACCTTTTTGCAGTTTCTTCAGTTTTAATCTACAGTTCATAACCAATAGATTGTGGTCAGAGTCCACATCTGTCCCTGGAAATGTCTTACAATTTAAAACCTGGTTCCTAAATCTCTGTCTTACCATTATACACTCCTGGAAATTGAAATAAGAACACCGTGAATTCATTGTTCCAGGAAGGGGAAACTTTATTGACACATTCCTGGGGTCAGATACATCACATGACCACACTGACAGAACCACAGGCACATAGACACAGGAAACAGAGCATGCACAATGTCGGCACTAGTACAGTGTATATCCACCTTTCGCAGCAATGCAGGCTGCTATTCTCCCATGGAGACGATCGTAGACATGCTGGATGTAGTCCTGTGGAACGGCTTGCCATGCCATTTCCACCTGGCGCCTCAGTTGGACCAGCGTTCGTGCTGGACGTGCAGACCGCGTGAGATGACGCTTCATCCAGTCCCAAACATGCTCAATGGGGGACAGATCCGGAGATCTTGCTCTCCAGGGTAGTTGACTTACACCTTCTAGAGCACGTTGGGTGGCACGGGATACATGCGGACGTGCATTGTCCTGTTGGAACAGCAAGTTCCCTTGCCGGTCTAGGAATGGTAGAACGATGGGTTCGATGACGGTTTGGATGTACTGTGCACTATTCAGTGTCCCCTCGACGATCACCAGTGGTGTACGGTCAGTGTAGGAGATCGCTCCCCACACCATGATGCCGGGTGTTGGCCCTGTGTGCCTCGGTCGTATGCAGTCCTGATTGTGGCGCTCACCTGCACGTCGTCAAACACGCATACGACCATCATTGGCACCAAGGCAGAAGCGACTCTCATCGCTGAAGACGACACATCTCCATTCGTCCCTCCATTCACGCCTGTCGCGACACCACTGGAGGCGGGCTGCGCGATGTTGGGGCGTGAGCGGAAGACGGCCTAACGGTGTGCGGGACCGTAGCCCAGCTTCATGGAGACGGTTGCAAATGGTCCTCGCCGATACCCCAGGAGCAACAGTGTCCCTAATTTGCTGGGAAGTGGCGGTACGGTCCCCTACGGCACTGCGTAGTATCCTACGGTCTTGGCGTGCATCCGTGCGTCGCTGCGGTCCGGTCCCAGGTCGACGGGCACGTGCACCTTCCGCCGACCACTGGCGACAACATCGATGTACTGTAGAGACCTCATGCCCCACGTGTTGAGCAATTCGGCGGTACGTCCACCCGGCCTCCCGCATGCCCACTATACGCCCTCGCTCAAAGTCCGTCAACTGCACATAAGGTTCACGTCCACGCTGTCGCGGCATGCTACCAGTGTTAAAGACTGCGATGGAGCTCCGTATGCCACGGCAAACTGGCTGACACTGACGGCGGTGGTGCACAAATGCTGCGCAGCTAGCGCCATTCGACGGCCAACACCGCGGTTCCTGGTGTGTCCGCTGTGCCGTGCGTGTGATCATTGCTTGTACAGCCCTCTTGCAGTGTCCGGAGCAAGTATGGTGGGTCTGACACACCGGTGTCAATGTGTTCTTTTTTCCATTTCCAGGAGTGTATAATCTATCTGAAACCTTCGAGTATCTCCAGGCCTCTTCCATGTATACAACCTTCTTTTATGATTCTTGAACCAAGTGTTAGCTATGATTAAGTTATGCTCTGTGCAAAATTCTACCAGGTGGTAGATATGGTAAATCTCATTCATTTCTTACCCCCATTCTGTATTCACCTACTACATTTCCTTCTCTTCCTTTTCCTACTGTCAAATTCCAGTCACCCATGACTACTAAATTTTCGTCTCCCTTCACTATCTGAATAATTTCTTTTATCTCATCATACATTTCATCAATCTCTTCATCATCTGTGGAGCTAGTTGGCATATAAACTTGTACTACTGTGGTAGGCGTGGGCTTCGTGTCTATCTTGGCCACAATAATGTGTTCTCTATGCTGTTTGTAGTAGCTTACATGCACTCCTATTTTTTTTATTTATTATTGTACCTACTCTTGCATTACCCCTATTTGATTTTGTATTTATAACCCTGTATTCACCAGATCAGAAGTCTTGTTCTCCCTGCCACCGAACTTCACTAATTGCCACTATATCTAACTTTAACCTATCCGTTTCTCTTTTTAAATTTTTCTAACTACCTGCCCGATTAAGGGATCTGACATTCCACACTCCGGTCTGTAGAACACCAGTTTTCCTTCTGATAACGATAAACAATGTCCTCCTGAGTAGTCCCCACCCGGAGCTCCGAATGGAGCATTATTTTACTTCCGGAATATTTTACCCAAGAGGACGCCATCATCATTTAACCATACAATAAAGCTGCATGCCCTCAGGAAAAATTACAGCTGTAGTTTCCCCTTGCTTTCAGGTGTTCGCAGTACCAGCACAGAAAGGCCATTTTGGTTCATGTTTCAAGGCCATATCAGTCAATCTTCCATACTGTTTCCCATGCAACTACTGAAAAGGCTGCTGCCCCTCTTCAGGAACCACACATTTGTCTGGACACTCAGCAGATACCCCTCCATTGTGGTTGCACCTACAATATGACTATCTGTATCGCTGAGGCACGAAAGCCTCGCCACCAACGGCATGGTCCATGAGTCATTGGGAGGGGGAGGGGTCTGGATCCCCTATCTCTTCTAAATTGACTCCTGTTTCCTCTTACATACAGCATACAAATCTTCCCTCTCATAGAGGCTTTCAATGATGAAGATGAAAAAGGACCTAGCATACTGGCAACTGAAGTAGAGAAGGTGATTAAGGGCATGAAGAGGAGAAGAGCCACAGGAGATGGTGACATACTGGTGGATTTGCTGAAAGAAAGTGGAAAAGAGGCTTTTAGGGTATTGACACATCTAAACAAAATCTAAGAAACTGGGGAATGATCTAAGGACTTTTTTGATGTCACAATGGTTGCTCTTGAGAAGAAACAACAAGACAAGAAACAGTGATTTCAGAAGAATCAGTTTAACCTCACACGTAGTGAAGATTATTGCAAGAACACTCAACAGATGGCTGGAACACAAAATCGCATAAGTAATAGGGGATGACCAGTTTGGGTTTAGGAAGGGAAAAGGAACGAGAGATACCATCAACATGGTGAGGATATTGTTGGAGAGAGTTTTGGCTGTTAATGAAGAAGTTCGTCTTTGTTTTATAAACGGGCAGAAGGCCTTTGACAGAGTCATCTGGATAAAATTGATGAACATCCATAAGGAAATGAGAATAAACTGGAGAGACCGAAGACTACTCAACTTGTACATGGGACAAAGAGTAAAGGTGCAGCTGAATTATGGAGAAACAACGAGCATGGTTATAGGAAGAAGCATCAGACAAGGGTGTTGTCTATTGCCGAATCTCTTCGACCTGTATGGGGAATGGCTGGCAAGAGAAGCTTTGAAAGGATGCAGAAACTTCAGGATAGGAGGATGCCTCACCAATACCATCAAGTGTGCAGATGACGTGGTAGTGCTTGCTAAAAATTGAAGACATCTGAACCAGTTGATGGAAACTGGAAGGAAATCTGGCATGGAAATCAACATCAAAAAATCAAAAGTGATTTGGATAACAAAACAAGAGAAATCTTTGAGGATAACCATTGACAATCAGGAACTGGAGGATGTGAAGCAGTTCAAGTACTTGGGAAATTTGGTGTCAAAATATGCCCAATGCACCAATGAAATTCGAGCAAGAATCACTATGGCCAAAAACTGCATTCAATAAAAAGAGGAATCTATTGACCAGCAAATTAAACTTGGAATGAAGGAAGAAACTGGTGAAGTGCTGCATCTAGAGCACTGAACTGTTTGGAGCAGAGATGTGGACCATGAGAAAAAAAGAGAAAAAAAACCTTGAAAGTTCTGAAATGTGGTGCTGGAGGAGAATGGAGAAGATCAAGAGGACCGATTGGGTGATGAGTAACAATGTACTGAGAAGAGTAGGGGAGAAGAGAGACATTCTGAATACAATTCTTCAGAGGAAGGCCAACTGGATCAGACACATACTTAGACATGGAGGGCTCATACATGAAGTTATTGAAGGGAAAATTAAAGGAACAGTAGGACAAGAAAGAAGAAGAATTCAACTTTTGGATGACATGAAAAATGGAAAGAGATAAAGCAGACTGATGGAAGAAGCTGAAGACAGGGAAATTGTCATCAGAAATCCTCTGTATGAAGACACAAATCTGCCACTAAGCAGAATACTACATAATAATAATAATACCTCCACAAACAATAATCCCAAGCAATAGTAATAAGGGGTTTTTCCCCCTGACAAGAAAACAATCGGTAACACTTCAGTACTTTACCTAAACTTTGCCTTATTAGAAAGAATAACTGTTCGTGGTCAAATTATGTTTAATAACTGTGCTGCAGTTGTGTTCTTTGTTTCTGTAGTACATTGTGTAGGGTGGTCATGGTGTGCTTTACTACAAGGTATGAAAATTTATTTTATACCTTTTTCCAATTATGTGTCTACTTCAATTGATGACTGACATTCAATATTACTAGTGCTTACATTAGCATGACCTGTGTGCTGTCAGTAACTTACACCTATATCATTAATAGATATTAATCTGGGCAAGTTGCCCTCTACAAGATGCCTAAGTGATATTTATTACGTTAACATTACATTAACACTTAAGCCTTTGGTACTGGTACTGATCCCAGTACAGACATGCTTGCTTGGTATTATAATCTTGACTTAAGCAGTGGACTATCTTTGCTGTAGTTCAATATCTTGGGTTGTGTGATGTACCTTTTGCATTTCTTGCTTTTATGTTTTCATTTTCTTTAAAGGAAAAGGGAAAAGGTGAAGCAGTAGCCCAGCGTAGAGCCTGTGCCTACCGTAATGTATTTTTGATTTTCAAATGTTAGAAAACATAAGATGTTTTTCCTGTGCCTTGGTAAGAGGAAGGACTTGCTCTCAACGAAGGTAGACGCATGTTATTTTAGACCGTAATCAGTGGTAGCCATTTTGGTTATGAGAATAAATGAAAAGTCTGTATTTTAGATGTGTGTAGAAGAAATAATACATTCATATTTCATTAGTGAAAAATCGAGTTATTATTCCAAGAAGTACTGTAATGTAGAAGAATTGAAGTCCACTTTTGTACTTCAGAGTTATTACGAAGATCCAATTACCATATCATGGATACGGTCAAGATTTTGTAGGTGGATATGGCAATGGGATGTATTATTATTAATTGGTAAGCATAAATCTAGAACAAGAGAAAGACTATTTCGTCCATGTAGCACTGATATGAATTAATATGAACCCATTTACAGGCATATCCCAGCTTATTGTGCTTGTCTGAGTGCTGAAAAATTAATCTCATTAATTCCATATATCTAAACATTTATATTATTATATATTTGTTATTATATTATAAATTGTCGATAAGTGTCAGGCATGATACATAGCGAGCAAAACTGTGAGTACTAGTATCGTTAAGACAATGAATATACATGTATGTTAATAATTTCCTTATGTTCCATGTACTATGATGACATGCTGGAGATGATGATGTAACAATGGAAAAATACTAACTGAAAGAAAAAGAAATAATGAATAAATTAGAAAGAAGAAGACAACAATATCGAGAATGGGCAACAAAGTACAATAGGGGGAAGTACCAGTTACAGGACAACAATAAGGTAGGACTGCACAATGTATGTAAAAATGCACTCCTAGCAGACCTATTAGAAAATCCAAGCACCTATTCCCTAAAACCCAGAACCCAAAGCTTCAGAGGTTAACGCAATTGCAATCAAGTAGAGAGAATTACATTTCTTTATTAGTACAATTACATATAGCTGTATATGCATTCTGTCACATGAAGAACAGTGCAGAAGCAAAATCCAAACAGAGAAAATACTAATTTTGGTAACTACAGAGGTGTAAAGATTTCTGTAATGGATGGACAAAACAATAAGGAAATGTCATTTCAAAATCAAAATGCCAGTGTAGAAGATTTGCATTTGCAAAATGTAACAATGAATGGTTTGGAACCGTCAAGCAGTGATTATTTGGATGCTGGGAGCTACATGCCATTGTTGCATTCAACGCCCGTGGATACAGAACATTTCATTGCAAGCAATACCTTGATCACAGGAGATGAAATTAATGACACCTTGAGGCAAAGGAATATTTTAAATGAGAGTAGTACATGTAGTACAGACACAGATGCTGACAGACGTAGGCCAGATGTGACTAGGGAAGATATGCAAGTCTTATTTTGAGCCTTAACAGAAACAATACAAACAAACGTGCACGCAATGAAAGCAGACATAAACATAATCAATTCAAAGATGTTAAGTTAAGACACAATACAAATAGGCATGACTAACATGAAAGCAGACATGACCACAGTAAAGTCCGAGATTGGGAAGGTAAATACAAACATGCTACACATTTCGGTGAGGTAAAAAATTTGCGCACAGAACTTAATAATCTGAATATGAAGTTCACATTGCAGATTCCGCAAATCTCCATGGAAATGGATAGGAAAATTACTGAACAAATACAGACTTCAGTTCACAATATGAGTGAGAAATTAAAAGGCAGAGTGGAAGAAAAATATGAAACATTCTCATGCACATATGAACAGGATCTATCTGGAATCAGGTAAATTCAGGATAATTTAAAGGTAATGTGAAAGAATATGCATATTAACATAGATAATGTAGAATCAGAAGTAGTGAAGCTGCATTCGTCCTGTGACAACTTACCAGAAAATGTACAGGAAATCACCATGGAGATAGGATTACTTAAGTTAGAACATAAAAGAATCAACTCAGATACTGTCCAACTTTATGAAACAGTAAAGGATAATAAAGAAAATGAAAACACAATGTTTGCAGAAAAATGCATATGAGAACAGCGTACTTATGAGCAAGTGGTAAAGGAAGTAATGAGGGAAATGGAAGAAGAAATTTTAAAACATGTAGAACATGACATCAGACAGGTAGAACAGAGATTAATGGATGAAATAGTTAGCAAACGAAGTAAAATAATTGTGGTGTCACCGCCAGACACCACACTTGCAAGGTGGTAGCCTTTAAATCGGCCGCGGTCCATTAGTATACGCCGGACCCGCGTGTCGCGACTATCAGTGATTTCAGACCGAGCGCCGCCACACGGCAGGTCTAGTCTAGAGAGACTCCCTAGCATTTGCCCCAATTGTACAGCTGACTTTGCTAGCAATGGTTCACTGACTACACACGCTCTCATTTGCAGAGACAACAGTTTAGCATAGCCTTCAGCTACGTCATTTGCTATGACCTAACAAGGCGCCATATTCAGTTACTATGTCTTCTGAACAGATAATATTGTGACTCATGTACCGTCATGAGCAACGTTCATCATTAATGGATTGAAGTTAAGTATCAAACTAATTACGTCCACTTTCTGAATTCTAGTTCCTTGTCATGTTCCAGACCTCACGTCAGTATAGTCCTTCCCTCCTCACGCCAGCCTGCGTGAGCTAAAACGCGTGCATTTTGGCCTCCATTCGTAACACGGTGTTGGCTCTTCTGCCAACACAACAATAATATCATCACATGGGGCATTAAGCGTAGCTATGAACAGCCATCCGCCGGTGAGAGAAAACAGTGTCGTGGACAACAATGCTCAGACCACACCACGCGAGTGCATGCTGATGCACAACGGGAGCAATAGGAAAAACTTTTGTGAGCCAGATATGTTATCACCACATGTAAATGCTGTTCCATCCTGCTGGACACCATTGTTAATGGACAAGAGTTTAATAAAACACCAACAGTTTCCTGTATTTTCAAATAAAACAAAGCGAACGCACCTGGTAGTGTTGTCTAGGACTTGGACAGAAACTCAAGAGATCAAATATCTGGTAGAACTCACAGAAGGTGACACCCTTTTGTGGGCTACAGAGATATTGGAACTCTGTGAGACATATGACCAATCTGAGAATGCATTTTTGTATAAATACTGGTCAACAGCTATCCAGGAGAGATTAAGACAAGAGGTATTTAACCCATTATCATATCATCCAACATTTGGGGGGGGGGGGGGCTAAGAAACTACTTTGAAGCATATCTAAACAAGACCCTCTTCTTCTTCTTTCTTGGCTGTACAGCTCATGATGAGCCTTGGCCTCTTCTACAATTTCCTTCCATCCCTCTCGATCCTTTGCCAATACTCTCCAGTTTCTGTAGCCCATCTTCCTAAGGTCTTCGATTACTCCATCTTCCCATCTGGCTCTTGGTTGACCACGTCCTCTCTGCCCCCCTGGCTTTCCTTGTAATATTCTTTTTGGTACTTCTGTATCATTCATGCAAGCCACATGTCCCGCCCACCTCAGTCTGGATGATTTCACTATCCTTTTGTTGAGTTGGTCTTTGTATATTGCATACAACTCATGGTTGTATCTCCTCCTCCATCTTTCACAGATTGGGCCGATAATTTGTCTAAGTACCTTTCTTTCAAATGCATCCAGTGTTTCAATATCTTTAGTTGTTAATGTCCAGGCTTCAGAGGCACATGTAAGCACTGGTCGTATAAGTGATTTATACATAGTTAATTTCGTGGTACGAGTCAGGAGCCTTGAGGATAGAAGTCTTGTTAGGGCAAAATAGGCTCTGTTGGTCAGTATTAATCTCTGCTTAATTTCAAAGGAGGTATCATTTAGATGCGTAGCTGTTGAGCCCAGATACTTGAAATGTTCAGCTCTCTCAAAAGTATAATTGCCCATTGTTATTGCGTTTGGCATATTTTCTCTATATGCTTTTCCAGCTGCCATATAATTTGTTTTTTGTTCATTAATAATTAACCCCATGTTCCTACTGGCCTGTTCAAGAGCTGTAAATGTCTCTTCCATTGTTTTTTGGGTTCTTGCTATTATATCTATGTCATCTGCGTAGGCCAGTATCTGCACCGATTTATAGAAGATCGTTCCTCTGTTCAGAAGGTTTGCGTTTCTCATCACCTTCTCCAGGGCAGCATTAAAGAGAAGGCATGCCAATGCATCCCCTTGTCGCACTCCATTTTTAATACTCAATGTGTTGGACATCATTCCTCCTATTCTCACACTACCTTGTGTTTCACTCAATGTCATTCTCACCAGCCTTACCAACTTTCTAGAGATTCCCAGTTCATCTAAAGCTTGATATAATTCCTGTCTATTTATGTTATCATAAGCTGCTTTGAAATCTATAAAGAGGTGATGTGTGCCAACTCCAAATTCGTTTGTTTTTTTCCAGGATTTGTCTTAAGGTGAATATTTGATCTATGGTTGACTTCCCAGGAAGGAATCTGCATTGGTACGGCCCTGCCTCCCTCGGTGTGGTTGAGAGTATTCTGTTGAATAGTATATTAGAGAGTATTTTATATCCCAAATTAAGTAGTGCGATCCCTCTGTAATTGCCACACTCCATCTTATCTCCTTTCTTATATATGGGACATGTGATACCCTCTTTCCATTGTTGGGGCATTTTCTCCTCTTCCCATATTCCGGTTACCATTTCCAGGAGGCTTTGTTCCATCTCTCTGCCTCCTTGCTTAAACAGTTCTGCTGGAATACCATCTGTCCCTGCCGCCTTGTTGTTTTTCAATTTCTTCATGGGAGTTTTCACTTCTTCTATATTTGGTGGGGTAGTGGTGTTGTCTGGGTCCTCTTCCCCATTGGTATCTGTTGGGTTCTCTGGTATAGTTATTCTAGGGTTGAGGAGACTATCAAAATACCTGTGCCATCTTTAGCATATTCCCTTCCCTTCACTTATTATATTCCCTGTCTCATCTTTTATTAAGCTCGTTTTGCTACCAAAAGGCTTCCGTGCCGCATTCACCTCTCTATAGAATTTTCTTATTTCATTTTTGCTTCTCATGAGCTCCATTTCTTTGATACTTTCTTTCATCCATTTTCTCTTTTTTCTTTGGTGAGTCCTCTTTTCAACCCTCCGTTTTTCTTTGTATTCTTCTACTATCCTCCTTGTACAGTCTGATCGCAGTGTCCTTCTATATGTTTTGTTCTTTTCTTCAGTTACTATTTCGCATTCGGTAGCAAACCATGATGGTCTTACTTGTCTTGTCCCAATTCCAAGTATCTCTCTTGCCGATGTCTCCACCGTCGTTTTCATCGCTTCCCACTGATCTTCAATAGTGTTATATTCTCTAGCGTTTTCCAGAATCCGAGTTATCTTCTCCTGATATTGTTCTCTTACTTCCACTTATTCTAAAGTTGTTATATTATATTTCTGCGCCTTGGGTCGGTCTCCTTTCGCTGCGTTAGATATCCTTGCCCTCACCCGTGCCCATACCAGAAAATGACCTGTATCTATGTTTGGGCCTCTGAGACTCCTCACGTCCGATAGGTCCGATTTGTGTCTCAGATCTATCAACACATGGTCGATCTGGTTTACTGTGTTTCCATCCGGTGAGTTCCATGTTCCCTTATGAATTTCTTTATGTGGGAGCAGTGTTGATCCTATTACCATATTTCTAGATTCTGCGATCAGTATAAGCCTTGTTCCGTTATCATTATATGTTGCGTGTTTGCTGTGGGGGCCAATTGTTGGTAATAAATCTGTTCTTTCCCAACCTGAGCATTTAGGTCTCCAGCTATTATTTTAATATCATGCCCTGGGCACTCATCATATACTCTTTCCAAAGATTCATAGAATACTTCTTTCTCTTCTTCTTCTGTTGGTGCATGGGCATTAATTATGGAGTAGGTAAAGAATTTCCCCTTTATCCTGAGTGTTGATAATCTTGGACTAATGGGTGTAAACCCTATTACCAAATGCTTTAATTGATGATGTGCAACAAATCCTGTCCCCAGCTGGTGATTTCTTTCACTGCAGCTATAGAATATATTCACCTTTTTCTTTTCTAAAACTCCACTCCCTGTCCATCTAATTTCTTGTAGTGCTATTATACTTTGCTTCAGACTCATTATTTGATCCAGCATTACTTTCAGTGCTCCTGGTCAATATAGGGATCTCACATTCCAAGTACCAATATATAGATCTGATCTACGCCTTATACACTCCTGGAAATGGAAAAAAGAACACATTGACACCGGTGTGTCAGACCCACCATACTTGCTCCGGACACTGCGAGAGGGCTGTACAAGCAATGATCACACGCACAGCACAGCGGACATACCAGGAACCGCGGTGTTGGCCGTCGAATGGCACTAGCTGCGCAGCATTTGTGCACCGCCGCCGTCAGTGACAGCCAGTTTGCCGTGGCATACGGAGCTCCATCGCAGTCTTTAACACTGGTAGCATGCCGCGACAGCGTGGACGTGAACCGTATGTGCAGTTGACGGACTTTGAGCGAGGGCGTATAGTGGGCATGCGGGAGGCCGGGTGGACGTACCGCCGAATTGCTCAACACGTGGGGCGTGAGGTCTCCACAGTACATCGATGTTGTCGCCAGTGGTCGGCGGAAGGTGCACGTGCCTGTCGACCTGGGACCAGACCGCAGCGACGCACGGATGCACGCCAAGACTGTAGGATCCTACGCAGTGCCGTAGGGGACCGCACCGCCACTTCCCAGCAAATTAGGGACACTGTTGCTCCTGGGGTATCTGCGAGGACCATTCGCAACTGTCTCCATGAAGCTGGGCTACGGTCCCGCACACCGTTAGGCCGTCTTCCGCTCACGCCCCAACATCGTGCAGCCCGCCTCCAGTGGTGTCGCGACAGGCGTGAATGGAGGGACGAATGGAGACGTGTCGTCTTCAGCGATGAGAGTCGCTTCTGCCTTGGTGCCAATGATGGTCGTATGCGTGTTTGGCGCCGTGCAGGTGAGCGCCACAATCAGGACTGCATACGACCGAGGCACACAGGGCCAACACCCGGCATCATGGTGTGGGGAGCGATCTCCTACAATGGCCGTACACCACTGGTGATCGTCGAGGGGACACTGAATAGTGCACGGTACATCCAAACCGTCATCGAACCCATCGTTCTACCATTCCTAGACCGGCAAGGGAACTTGCTGTTCCAACAGGACAATGCACGTCCGCATGTATCCCGTGCCACCCAACGTGCTCTAGAAGGTGTAAGAACTACCCTGGCCAGCAAGATCTCCGGATCTGTCCCCCATAGAGCATGTTTGGGACTGGATGAAGCATCGTCTCACGCGGTCTGCACGTCCAGCACGAACGCTGGTCCAACTGAGGCGCCAGGTGGAAATGGCATGGCAAGCCGTTCCACAGGACTACATCCAGCATCTCTACGATCGTCTCCATGGGAGAATAGCAGCCTGCATTGCTGCGAAAGGTGGATATACACTGTACTAGTGCCGACATTGTGCATGCTCTGTTGCCTGTGTCTATGTGCCTGTGGTTCTGTCAGTGTGATCATGTGATGTATCTGACCCCAGGAATGTGTCAATAAAGTTTCCCCTTCCTGGGACAATAAATTCACGGTGTTCTTATTTCAATTTCCAGGAGTGTATTTCTCTTCTTCCTAATTTTCCCTCCTTTATTTACTTGTATTCCATCTTCTTTGTCCTTTTCCATGCCAGGTCCATCTTCCTTCACCCGTCCGACTTTACTTTGTAGAAGTTTCGCAACAGTTGTTTTTTACAGAGCGGGCTGTCAACCCTGTGCCCAACCCCTACCAGGGGACGGGTAATTTTTAATCAGGGTTTTCTTCCCTTAACCTTTGGAGACCCAACCCCCAACTGCAAGGCAGCAGTTATTGTTTTGCTAGTTTTGGTCTGCCCCGGGTATTTTATTTCCCCAGTGTCCACCATATCTGATGAACATTCCCCAATCTGCCACCTGGGGAGGCGCCCAATGGGAGACTAGCAACTCCACACGGGCTAAACAAGACCCACTACTGGAATAATCCAATATCTCATGCCGATGTATTGAAAATCTTAAAGAACAAGTTGCCTGCAAATGTTAGGGAAAAATTAGTAACCATTCCTGAATATGATCTCAAGTATTTTCTCTCAGTGCTCGACTCAATAGACCTAATTCATGTGGATGGGCAAGCCATGCCTAGTTATTGTAATGGTAATGAACACAACCCAAATGGGAGAAACAATTATGGTAATGGCAACAGCTTCAGGAACTATAATGTTTATATGTGTATGAATGAATGGCATCCGTATGCACTGCTGGGCCACAACAGAAATCTGTACAATTGGTTTACCTATCAGCCACAGGGTGACCAAAGGCACGAAAATAAATATCAGCCACATTGGTATGGCAATGGCCAAGATAGCAGAAATTCAAGAGAACACTTTGATACTAGGACACAAGGAAATGCAAATTATCAGGATTGGAATGTGGAACTCGGGGATCAAAGAGGGTGCTGGCAGCCTATACAGTCAAACTGAAACAACCGGGTCACAAACTGGCAAGCATGCAAACATACAATGAACATAGTAGAAGTGATGGCAGAAAATGAAACAATACCTTTACTGACCCCAGGAAATAACAATAATTGAGCATGACTAGAGGAAGAACATAATGAACTGTCAGTGTGCCACAGTAATAATATTAACAACATAAACACTAACACACATGACATAAACAGTAACACTAACACAAGGAAGTAGACACTAAAATAAACTTACATGTACAGCATATCTGTAATCCATTTTTAAGGTATGACACGGACGCAGAAATGAAAGAAGATTTGTTCACTGAAGAGAAAGGAACAACATGCAAGGTAAGTGAAATTATTCAAGCAACAATAAAGATAAAAGTGGGAAACAGAGTTATCCCAGTTGTTTTGGATGCTGGCGTATCAACAAGCCTGATGTCAACCAGCTTGTTTAAAGAGATAGTGTGGCAACTAAATGTACCCACGTTACCCGTAGAGAACAGTAAGATCATAACAGCAATGGGAAGTAAATCTACAGTTATAAAAATACAGGCCAGCATACTCATTATTGGCAAATGTGATGTAATTTTGCAGTGTACTTTCTTGCTGGTAGACAAACTTACAGTGAACTGTTTATTATTATTTTACTGTATACTTTGTATGAAGGTTTTCAGAAAGTAGGAGGTTTGTTACCCTTTGACAAATAAACTGACTGGCACTCGGTTCCTCTCCAGCTAGGGGGTACAATATTTATATTTCTGGTACCCTCTCCCTCTTCTACTATCCTGTTTAGCCAATAAGGAATGTTCAATGTTCTTCTACTAACACGCAAAGAATGGCATGCAACCTAGTGAATAGAAATTTTCCTTGTATTTTGATATTGTACTTTATTAAGACTTAAATATCTATAGCAGCAAAGAAAACCTTTTGATATTCCTAAAGGAAACACGGAATATACAACAAGAACTAAAACAAGTATACACAATACTGAACGAGTGAAAACCATGACGCAGTTATACTACATCGGGCACAAAAACTTGAATAAGAGTGATGAAAAAGAAAGGAATTCACAGCATGCAACGTTTAAGCAAGAGTCATGAGTGCTGAAGTGTACTGAGATGTGCAGCCACGCTTAAAGCGTAGCGTACAATAACAACTATATGCCAAGTGGCTAACAGCTGATTGTAGGGGCAGAATATGCAAAATGCAAAGTTAAGTTTAGTGTCACCTTTAGGGACAGCTGGCTGTAATCAAGATGCACAAAGACACACTGTGCACCACAATGGAAACCATTTTAGAACTTAAGAAAATTGGCATTCGCAGCATGCAGCCAACTGGACAAAACAGAAGCGATATGAAATGGAGTACCTACCACCTGATTACTATAACATAAATCAGTTACACAAACAAAACAAATAGAGAAATTTCTTCCCAAGTCACAGAATATACTGTAAACAGCATTAATTTTAAGAGTATACCATTAGATTAAGCATACATAATTTTAAGAAAAGGAGCACATTGGCACAATTAAACTATAGGGAGCATAGGATATGCTAAATTTGTGAACTCAACATATGCTATTGAATGTACACATCTAGAAATAAGTATACAGAATCAAAGCAAAAGAGCATATACACCGGAAATGACCTATCTGACTGTATACAACAGGATTAAGACAAGTCTGAGAGAAAAATAATAACATGTACACTTAAAAGAATGTGATTAGCACAGAACTTAAGAACTAAGGAGCTTACATACAGCATGCAAGTAAGTGACAACGATAAAGATAGGATGAGATATTCACACAGAAAAATGTGTGTGACTAAGATGTAAACTATAAAATAACATATTGTACAAGATTTATCGAGAGGAGCATTTGTGCACTTATAGAACTACACTTCTTTACAGACAGCATTAGAAGTAGCGAGCTTGGTGTACAGTGGGAATACATGCCTACAAATCTGCTATTACAGAACTCACTTATGTTAGTTGCTACCAGTTACATGGTACCTTGTAGGAAAAGCATAAGCAGCAAAATAAAACTGTGAACATGAATTGTACAACATGCAAGAGATAAGCAAAGTAAAAATGGAAATCAACCAATATGCACACAACTTCATTACATGAACTTAAACAAAATAACTAAGGTAAGTACTGTATGTTTAAAAAGCAATATGGAGAAATAAATGAATTTCACTGCTGGATAATACTATGAAATAGAGAGAGTATGAAAAACTTTAGATTAAACTGGAAGTATTAATTAGTTAATCTACGTTTGTGGTGGCATATCATACAAGGAGTGAAACTAGGAAGAGAATGAAAGTGTATTAGGTTAATATGAGTTTATTTATTTTTGCAGGAAGAAATAAATAGGGCAAATAGGGCAGTGATGCTAGTGTGAGAACCCCACAGGTATAAATGGAGATTTATATGGTAGATTTTTAATGAATAATTATATGGGTATACGGTGATGAATATGAAGATGAATATTACAGGAGTACTTAGAAAAGGGCCACGAAGGCGACGTAAGAAAGAATAGATTATATAGTTTTAAGTCTCAGATGATGATGATACATGTACAGTAAGTAATTGTGAAAACGAACATCTCAAAGAAGCAGTGAAGAGTAAAGAAGAAACAGTGAAGTCAGAAATAACAAAGGTACATCGTACATTTAACATACACCACAGCACAGTAATTTGCTACACATATATCAGAATGTAAAACAAATGAGTATGAAAAATGTTTCCTTAGCAACTAACTGTTACAGCTTGGGCAACTATAAGGTGAATATAAATAAAAATATGATGTACAATTCATACGTGGGATGAACGCAAAATGCAGTGAAACAATATTTTCTACACTGAGTTCTTGACACATGCAGAGGCAAAAGCTGCACTTTAACATAAGCACCTTCTTCTACAGTGGGAATGAATTATGAGTGGGATTACACATGACAAAGAAACAGTAAAATTACCAGTCACAAGTTACAAAGGTAAACATGTACATGTCATCACACCAATAAGGCAGAAATACGGCTTGAAATATGTGTACATGAATGTGAAATATTATGATGATTAACAAGCAGTGATGAAGTCAGGATTTTCAACAGATAAAACATTCCCCATACTTGGTCACAAACAAGCACTTGTAAATATTGTACATAGTATGAAGATTTATCAAATGCCAAGGATAGAATAAGTACACTAACAACACACTACAAGTAGCAATCTTAGAAGTAGCTTGATCTCTGAAGCAAACCCTAGCAAATCCTCTTTTTTCCATGTAACGAGTAGTGTTGGAACATATTTTCTATGTGTAGTTGTGAAGGTAAAAATGCGCAGGAGGTCAGTCCTGCAAGACAAGAAAAGTAAATGCAAATATTCAGAATAAATGCAAGATTCCTTCTGATTTACTTATTAGTGTGTAAGATGGTGCGTAACATGGAGCCCATATATGAAATGTGAATGTGAATTGTAAGTCTATTTGTCAACTTTATTATTGTCCATGTCTATGTCTACGAAAAATGTATGTACTATTTTCTATGGGTAGTTATGAAGGTATGAAGGCTATGACAAGTATTGTGGACAGGTCAGGAAAACTGCTGGTGAATCCTATGGATTCCTTGGGCAGATGGAGCGAATATTTTGAAGAGTTGCTCAATGTAGGTGGAAATATGATCAGTAAAGTTTCAGATTTCAATGTACAATGGGATAGGAATGATGATGGAAATAGGATCACATTTGAGGAAGTGGAGAAAATGGTCAATAGATTGCAGTGCAATAAAGCAGCTGGGGTGGATGAAATTAAGTCAGAACTCATCAAATACAGTGGAATGTCAGGTCTTAAATAGCTACACAGGATAATTGAAATGGCCTGGGAGTCGGGACAGGTTCCATCAGACTGGACAAAAGCAGTAATCACACCAATCTTTAAACATGGAAACAGAAAAGATTGTAACAACTACAGAGGTATCTCTTTAATCAGTGTTGTGGGTAAAATCTTCTCAGGTATTGTTGAAAGGAAAGTTGAGGACCAATTGGATGAAAATCAATGTGGGTTTAGGCCTCTTAGAGGTTGTCAGGACCAGATCTTTAGCTTACGGCAAATAATGGAGAAGTGTTATGAGTGGAACAGGGAATTGTATCTATGCTTTATAGATCTAGAAAAGGCGTATGACCAGGTTCCTAGGAGGAAGTTATTGTCTGTTCTATGAGATTATGGAATAGGAGGCAAACTTTTGCAAGCAATTAAAGGTCTTTACATGGATAGTCAGGCAGCAGTTAGAGTTGACAGTAAATTGAGATCATGGTTCAGAGTAGTTTCAGGCTGCAACCTGTCTCCGCTGTTGTTCATATTATTTATGGATCATATGTTGAAAACAATAGAATGGCTTGGTGGGATTAAGATATGTGAACACAAAATAAGCAGTCTTGCATATGCGGATGACTTAGTTGTGATGGCAGATTCGATTGAAAGTTTGCAAAGTAATATTTCAGAGCTAGATCAGAAATGTAAGGACTATGGTATGAAGATTAGCATCTCCAAAACGAAAGTAATGTCAGTGGGAAAGAAATATAAATGGATTGAGTGCCACATAGGAGGAACAAAGTTAGAACAGGTGGACGGTTTCAAGTACTTAGGATGCATATTCTCACAGGATGGCAACATAGTGAAAGAACTGGAAGCGAGGTGTAGCAAAGCTAATGCAGTGAGTGCTCAGCTATGAACTACTCTCTTCTGCAAGAAGGAAGTAAGTACCAAGACTAAGTTATCTGTGCACCGTTCAATCTTTCAACCAACTTTGTTGTATGGGAGCAAAAGATGGGTGGATTCAGGTTACCTTATCAATAAGGTTGAGGTTACGGATATGAAAGTAGCTAGGATGATTGCAGGTACTAGTAGATGGAAACAATGGCAGGAGGGTGTCCACAATGAGGAAATCAAAGAAAAACTGGGAATGAACTCTATAGCTGTAGCAGTCAGGGCGAACCGGCTTAGATGGTGGGGTCATGTTACACGCATGGGAGAAGCAAGGTTACACAGACACAAGCAGACATTTTCTTGTGTCTTGGGCCTGTGTATGTGCGGATGGATATGTGTGTGTGTGCAAGTGTATACCTGTCCTTTTTTCCCCCTAAGGTAAGTCTTTCCGCTCCCGGGATTGGAATGACTCCTTACCCTCTCCCTTAAAACCCACATCCTTTCGTCTTTCCCTCTCCTTCCCTCTTTCCTGATGAAGCAACCGTGGGTTGCGAAAGCTAGAATTTTGTGTGTATGTTTGTGTGTCTATCGACCTGCCAGCGCTTTTGTTTGGTAAGTTTCATCATCTTTCTTTTAGATATATATATATATATATATATATATATATATATATATATATATATATATATATATATATGTAGAATAGTAAGACCTGATAAAAGTGAAAATAACAGCTGAGCCATGATAAGAGTAAACGCTACAGTCTAGGAAAGTGAATACAGTGAGTGTAATGTGTGTGTGATGGAGAAATCAGAGGAAATTCGTATAACCACTAATTGATGTGTGAGGACCGCTGAACTACAATGCACAATTGAAGATAATGCCAAGTCCTGCAATGTCGCCCTTACCTTCAATTTCATTGGCTGCAAACTTCATCCAGGTGCGAGATGAGGTATTGGTGTTCTTTGGGCTGAGCGCTGAAGCTGAATCTATGGTATCCAGTTTACAGATTGGAGGACATACACAACACCAACTTCATAAGCCTGGAGCAACATTATGAGGGATGCACAGGCAGTGCTGGTGCTCATGTAGCGCTTGGGTCACTGTGATGGGCGCATTAAACAATGAGCTGCTGCTGGCCATAAGTACAGTGAACAATGAGATAGTGTGTGCCAAAAGGACACCTTCTCAGAGTAGCCAGTGAACCAAAAGCAAGTGAGAAAAACAATTTTTAAAACAGGGTGAAAGGACAAATTAAGAAATTAACAAATGTAAGGATAAATAACAAACTAAGATGGTAGCACAACATGGACATGCAGTTATGTAATATAAGTACATGTGAATGTATTTATGTGTGTGAATTTGCAATGGACTAAGAAATGAAGCTTTTGTAGATATTTATGTAACAGCATAATGGTATTAAAACTCCATTGACATGCACTAAGTGACGAAACTATGAGCCCCAACATAAATAAGACTACTGTATACTGTCTCCCTAAATAAAGAAACTTATTTCTGACAATATACAGTAGGGGAGCATTTGTGAAGTACCTTTTGCATTTCTTGCTTTTATGTTCTCATTTTCTTTAAAGGAAAAGGGAAAAGGTGAAGCAGTAGCCCAGCGTAGAGCCTGTGCCTACCGTAATGTATTTTTGATTTTCAAATGTTAGAAAACATAAGATGTTTTTCCTGTGCCTTGGTAAGAGGAAGGACTTGCTCTCAACGAAGGTAGACGCATGTTATTTTAGACCGTAATCAGTGGTAGCCATTTTGGTTATGAGAATAAGTGAAAAGTCTGTATTTTAGATGTGTGTAGAAGAAATAATACATTCATATTTTGTTAGTGAAAAATCGAGTTATTATTCCAAGAAGTATTGTAATGTAGAAGAATTGAAGTCCACTTTTGTACTTCGGAGTTATTACGAAGTTCCAATTACCATATCATGGATACGGTCAAGATTTTGTAGGTGGATATGGCAGTCAGATGTATTATTATTAATTGGTAAGCATAAATCTAGAACAAGAGAAAGACTATTTCGTCCATGTAGCACTGATATGAATTAATATGAAACCATTTACAGGCATAGCCCAGCTTATTGTGCTTGTCCGAGTGCCAAAAAATTAATCTAATTAATTCCATATATCTAAACATTTTTATTATTATATATTTTTATTATATTATACTTGTCATACATGTGGCATGTTAACCTCCTGGTAAATGCTAAAAGTGAGTTAAGTAAGCAATACAGTGGTAGACATCCACACGTCATCACAGAACAAGGAGTTCAGAGATTTTCCTGCACTATAAAGCAGGTCAAGTGTCAATCTGTGGAAGATATAATGACAAAATACAATTCTGATGAAGGCAAAATTGTTCCAGAGCACAACATTGTGTACACATTGTTTAACAACGGACTCCACAGCAGATGAGCCATTTGTATTCCCATGTTGTTACAATGACTTTGTCCATTACAACTACAGTGGGCATGACCATGGATCAATGAAAACATGTCACTTGGGCAGATGAATCACATTTCTTGTCACACAAGGTTGCTACGTCTGCATACACCTTCATCCATGTAAACAGCTGCTTGCAAAAGGCACTGCATCGTGGGTGCAGGCTGGTGGGAGACATTCACCTGGGCCTTCATGGGACCTATGTTAGTAATCAAAGGCACCTTGACAGCTGTGGACTACATGAACATTGTTGTAGACCACTTGCATCCCTTCATGCTTGATGTCTTCCCCAACAGCAATGGCATGTTCCATCATAATAGTAGTCTCTTTCCCAAGGCTAGAATTGTGCAACAGTGATTTCAGGAGCATGATGTCTTGCTACTAAAGTTGCCTGATCTGAAAATGATGGAACACATCTGGGATACTACTGGGTACCAGCTCCTCATCCACAAACCACTGACCCTAATATATGAGAATGTGACCTGGTTGTAGACATCCGGTGCCACATTCATCTGGAAAACTCCAAATGAATGTCAATCCATACTATGCAGAATTGCTGTTGTATTGCATTCCAAAGGTGGACCAATATGCTGTTAAGCAGGTGGTCATATGTATGTACTGATGCATTGGAGCAGCCCTTATACTTATGTCCATACCTTTGAACTATGTCCAGAAATACTATTGATGACTAGAAAAGGATAATTAGAGTATATAGAGGATAATTAGAGTATATAGAGTATAATTAGAGTATATATAAATTTCATGTGCATTTATCTGGAACCAAATTTCACATAGTGACTGATTGCAGATCACTGGTAACTCAGTCTAGTCTATATTCACACTTGGTTGACAAAACTGGTTGACTCCAGATGCAAGCAATAAGTAATTATACAGCACTTATTCAGTTCCACATAGGCATGCTAACATTGGTGTTTTATCCAGATTACTGAGTGGACCAGACATTGACTTTGATAGTCCGGAAATCTTATGTTTTCATTTAGATGAGGAGTTCTCAAATGCTGTGGGCTCTGATTTTGCTTCAGATGAGGTCTCCACACTGATCAGGGTCTTTGTCTTCATTTCATTTGAATATCTGTTTTGATAATCAATGAGTACACATTTTATTTTATGCTGCATATTCAAGGCTGTTTGATGTCAGGAAATATATTAACCTACACTCAGTTATCTAGAGGTCTCTCAATGCAGTCTGTTTCTCAGAATGAGTCATACAGTTAGAGGAGACAATCCTATCCCTATGGGACGTATCCCCATATCAGCAAACAACCTATTTTCAGAAGATGTTGTACAATCAAAACGTATTATTCAATCACAGGGGGACAATTCCAAGGGCCTAAAGGGGCAATTGCTAAGGGATTAGATGGCCAATTCATCTTAGATGGTTGGTTGGTTGGTTTGGGGTAGGGGACTAAACAGTGAAATCATCAGTCCCATCAGATAGGGAGTCCAGTGTGCTAACCACTGCACCACCTCACTCAGCTAACTTACATTAAAAATGATTTGCTTCACTGCATTATTCTCCTACAATGTAGCCTGTCATAGCTGCACACTTATTAGATTGGCATAATATTGCTATGTATTTTTGCCATGGATCACTTGAATTTTCATTGTTGACCACTGTGTAGTTTCTTAAGAAGCATGATACCACAAATATACCATATCTCTGTGAAAACTATCACATAATATCAGTTATGATTCTTGGTGATACAAACCTCAGCACAGGTGTGGTCTAGCAATAGTAATGCTCAGCTCACCTATGTATATGCACACCACTGCTTCATAACAGTGCTACAATTACTTTCCTTAAAACCCTCGTATATACTTATGTTCAGTTTCTTACTTTGTAAATACAGAATATAAAGAAGTAGTTAAGCGATAGATCAGTATTATAGCCACTGAATTATTAACTGCTACTCAATATTCCTTATTACAGTCATTTAAGCTTATAGAACCACTGTCATGCTGTGGTGGCATGCCTTGTCTGCCTCAGTGACAAAGACAGCCATCCTATAGGTACAACCACAACAGAGCAAAGCTCTTTACAAGGAAAATACAGCAATCCTGAACCCTGCTACTTACCTGAACTGCCTGAAAGTGAGTCACAGTTCCATTTGAATCTTGAGTTATATGTAAGCGATCCATGAGGTACCTGAGTTAGGCAGCAGTGTGATAAGCCCAGTATGGCCTCACCACAGGCAAGTTGGCCATACTTTCCATATAGAGAGGGTAACTATGGAGAGATTAACATTTGGTTCCTGAAGAAAGGCTGTAGTCTAAAGGTTACAGGGGCAACAGTCTGGTTGATTAATTAATCTGGCCTTGTAATATTAGCCAACATGGCTTTGTTGTAATGGCACAAGCTGTGATGCTAGCTAAGTGGTGAAGTGGTTAGTATCACTGGATCGTGTGCTGTAGGTCACCAGTTCAAATCTGACCACCAGCAAATATTTATTATTTAGTATTTAGCAGTTCTGGAAAGTTCTTGAAATATTGTATGTTTGCCATGTCAGTCACTGGAATACTCTCAAATATTCAGTGTTTATATAAATTACAGCATTCTGGGATATTTTATGTTTATATAAATCTTTCTGTAAGAGTGTATGTTGGTGTCAGTAATAAACATGCTTTCCATGTCAAGTGTTGTGCTTTACTGATGACACTGCCGACATATAGTGGGAATTAATAAAGTGTGGTGACAAGAAGGGCAAGATTTCTGTTCAATAGGTGACTACAGGGTTATCAAGACAACATCAAACAGGTGTAACACAGGAATAGGACAAATAATTAATTAAAAAATAGACATGTGATTGAGCTACTGTGAACATGTGAACACATTATCATAACCCAGATAAATGCAATGTCCCGAACCACCACAATATTGCAAGTGTACATGCCTACTGATTCTGCAGATGATTAGGAATATGAAAAAATGTAGGCTGAATAAAAGGAAATGTTCAGCTCATTAAGGGAGATGATTGTGATATGTGACTAAAATTTGATAGTAGGAAAATGAATAGAAGGAAAACAGCTGAACATGGCTAACATTTTTTCCAGTTCTAGCATTGTATGATGAGAATTCTGAGACAGAATTTTGCACCAATGCCAGTAGTTGTGTAACAGGTGCAGCTCTAGTGCAAATTCAGGAGGGTGCTGAAAAATTGATAGCTTATACTTCAAGAGTATTCACCAAGTTCGACAGATGTATTCACCAAGTTTGACAGGAGCTACCCTATAACCAAGAAAGACAAGAAAGAGTACCTTTCAGTCATTTGGGCTGTCAACAACTTCTGACTAATTTTTTCATACATCATTCACTGTTGTGATGAACCACCATGTTCTTAGCTGGCTGATTAATCTGAAGGATCCATCAGCTCAACTGATGATGCAGGCACTGATGCTTCAGGAGTATGATGTCATAGCGGTATACAAAAGTGGACAGAAAGTACAAGGATGACAACTGTCTTTCAAAGAATGTTTTGGCAGAAAATGGCAGTGAGAATGAAATCTTTGTCATCACTGTGTTAAACAATGTAGCTGCTGAACAGAGGGAAGGTCCAGCACTGCTGGAAACCATGACTGCCTGGAAGAATGAGGAACTGACAAAAGGAGAATTCTATTCAATAAATGGGAACCTGTGTAAGAAAACTATGATCCATGGGGTGGAAATGGCAGCTTATCATCCCAGCTCATCTGTGCCCAGCTATCCTTAAATATTTCTATTCTGCTCCAAAATCTGCTCACCTAGGATTCATGAACATTCAAGACAGAATCAGATGCATATATCACTGGCTGGGTCTCTATTGATTCATTTGACACTATACTTGCCACTGTAAGGAATACCAATGATGGCACAATTATTTCTGGGGCACCTAGTACCAATCCTGCCTGTAGCAGCACCATTTTACCAAACTGGAATTGATTTTTTGGGAAGGTTTTGAAGTTGACAAATAAGAATCAATGGATAATAGTCTGCAATGACTACCTCATGTGCTATGTTATCACAAAACCTGTGCAAACTGCTGAAGCTCCAGAAATTGCAAAGTTTCTTGAAGAAAGTTTTGGAGCACCCCATGTGATGATCACTGATTGTGTAAAAGTTTTTCAGTTTGGAGTGGTATCAGAGGCAATTTCATAATATGATATCACCTACAGAATAAAAACTGCCTTCACCCACAGACAAATGACCTAACAGAACAGTTTAACAAGACATTTGCAGAAATGCTCTAGATGTCAGCTGAAGTTCAACGGAAAGATTGAGATACAATACTGCCTGTCATACAACACAATGAAGTAAGGCACCACAGGCTTCACATTGTTCTTTCTGCTCCTTGGCTGCAAGACTGAAATAGAAATGGATACACTGTTCCCACTTATGATACTCAGGATGATTGCATGAAACATCTCATCACTGGGACTGAAGAAGCAAGACAATTTGTTCACAAAAAGAGCCTGGAAGTCAAGAGGAAAGGCTGAGAATGCTATAACACCACCCTGGCCAGTGAGGTACAGGCCGGGAACTTGGTGTGGTATCACCATGGCACCTGCTGCCAACGGGGCTGCAGGTCATATGTCATAGAGCCCATGGCCAGCCATTCTTAGCACCTGTGCAGTAGTGGTAAGTTGAACAGTGCAAGCATAGCCACCTCTGCAGAAACATAGCAATGCCCGGTTGGTGTACCCATGCCAAAAATGCTGCACAATAGTACCACACCAGTCACACTGTGCCACACTGCAGCTGGCTCATTGATGGCAGGCATATTCCTACACTTCATGGGTTTTTATAAGCATATGCAGGAGCTCCTTACTCAAGCTTGAATCAGCCCCATCATGGATTTCACTACATCTGATACCGTGACACCACAACATTCTGTTCACCATCATCAGGACTTCAATCCCACTCTGGTATTGGAATAACCAGGGATTCTACTTCATGGCACTCCCATGTTGATTTTATCCATGGACTCCATGTATTGCTGTTCCAGTGGCTGTTGTAGCCAAGTCATTGTAGAGTGCTATTATTCTGTTTTCAGCTTCACAGCAGTAGGTGTTGGATTTACTTCATAAAGGACGTTGAGACATAATCCATACAAACTAATAGGCCAGGCAGCACTCCATGTGGTTGGGAATGGACAAGGATGTTAAACACATGATTACATATCAGAAGGAATGTGTTGAGATCCTACCTGCCTCCTCACCAACAGTTTTTCAACTGTCCCTGACCAGGCACTCTCTGGAAAAAAATTCACATCAATTTCACAGAGCTGTTTTAGGGTTTGTGGCAGCTTATTGCTGTGGACACTTTTTCCAGATTTCTTTTGTGGTTCCTCTGAATTCCATGATGTCAACCAGCACAATTTGAGTTTTAGCAACTATACTATGCCAAAATGGATTACATACTACCATTGTATCTGATAATGCTCCACTATTGGCTTCAGCAGAATTTGCATCTTTCTGTATGGCCAACGGCATCACCCATATCTGCTTAGCACTTTTTCCCCACAATCTAATGGTGAAGCAGAATGATTCACACATACATTCAAGGCACAAATGTCAAAATTAATGCACTCCTGCTCTAAGGAAATTGCTCTGTTCCTGTTCATATAGACAAACAGCACGAGTCTCTGGGAGATAAGTCACCAGCTGAACTTCTGCAAGGGAGGTCTCAAGGGACTATGCTACATCTCCTCCATCATCCACATTCTCTGGATGCTTCAGTGATGTCCTCAAAATTCCAGGCAACTAACAAAGTCTACTTCAGGGTTTTTAACAGAGGTCATTCATGGGAACCTGGGACTATAGTTCAACCTGTGGACAGAGCAATCTATGTTATCTGGGATGCTATCATCACACACACCAGAATCAGCTGCACTCTTGTGCTATTCCTGATTCTGCTGTGAACCTTTCTATTCCAGAACATTTTCCAGTGCACAATGTCTCTCCAGAAGTTATCCTTGGTGGATTTTGTACCAGCTGTCTGGCTCTTGCAGCATAATTCCCACATTGCAACCACCATCGCCGTGGCCTTTACTGGGTAGGTCACCTCAGCCATGGGCACCACTCACTCTGCTACCACTGTTGCTGATGTGTTGGTAAATGTGCCAACACCTTGTAGATAGAGGAGGCCGAAAAGGAAGCTATCTAACGCAGATGGGCGTGAATTCTGGAACAGGATAAGTATTGAATGCTAATAAGAAAAGTATGCAGCTCCTCGAATACTTAACTTTATTCTATCCTTGTGGTACATCGCTCTTGATAATACAAATAAGACTATCTTCAGATATGGTTAATGGCGCCTTGCTGGGTCGTAGCCATGGACTTAGCTGAAGGCTATTCTAACTGTCTCTCGGCAAATGAGAGAAAGGCTTCGTCAGTGTAGTCGCTAGCAATGTCGTCGTACAACTGGGGTGAGTGCTAGCCCGTATCTCGAGACCTGCCTTGTGGTGGCACTCGGTCTGCGATCACACAGTGGCGACACGCGGGTCCGACATGTACTAAATGGACCACGGCCGATTTAAGCTACCACCTAGCAAGTGTGGTGTCTGGCGGTGACACCACATTCCTCCCCCGCAAATCGGCGAATGGTCGTGTTATAAAGCTTCCGCCCGCCGGGAGGAGGACCCCATGTTGACGTATGCAATGAGGTGGGGAGCCTAACAACAGGCGAGGCTGTGCCACCCGCACCCGGCCATTCGGTCCGAGGGGAGCTAGGAAACGCCTGAAAACCTAGTCCAGGGTGCACGTCAACATGCGGTGTATGCACCCGTAAAGAGACAGGAGGGGCCGAAGGGGCGACCTCCATTGCGTCAGGGTATCCGACGCGCGAAGACGCCATGTGGTCCGGAGCGGGCAAGAGTTCCATGGCGGAGGACGGCTGGTCACGGGAAGCGATCGGCGGCGCGTGACCCAGGGAGGCGCTTGGCGGTTGCAGCGAAGCATCGAATGCGGGCGGCGCCGGCGGGAGAACAGGCGGCGGCGGCGGCTGCGGCGGCGCGTCGCCATGGGGCAAAATGGAAGGCATCGTCGGTAACACCTGGGGATGAGGCGAGCCAGTAGATGGGTCCCCAGGGTGCTGATCGGACGGCACCATCGCTGAAAGCAGACGGGGAGCGGCAGAACCCGTACGACGACAGAGGCGCAGCTGATTGAGATGGCGACGCACCTCACCAGAGGCCCCCAAAACCAAATACATCGCGCGGCCGAGGCAGCGAAGAATGCGCCCTGCGAGCCAACGCCGTGAACCTCGATAGTGGCGATAAAATACAACGGCGCCTGGAGCAAAAGCAGAAGTCTGCCGCTGCACTGGACCCTGATGCGGCGGATGCAGCAAAGACATCAAGGTTCGATGAGGACGACCGTGGAGCAACTCAGCCGGCGAGCGACCATCTCGGGGCTGAGAGCGATACGATGACAAAAAGAGCAACAACGCGTCCTCCCGAGAATGCGACTCTTTCAATTTCAACATCTGTGACTTGAAAGTCCGGACCAATCGTTCAGCGGCACCGTTTGACTGAGGCGAAAACGGCGCGGATGTCAGATGTTGAATACCATTGGCCTGGCAGAATGACTGAAATTCTGCGGACATGAATTGTGGGCCATTATCGGAAACAATAGTCTGCGGAAGACCATCAATGCAAAAGATAGCAGACAACGCTTGGATGGTGGCAGAGGACGTCGTGGAAGACATCCGGACAACAAAAGGAAAATTACTGAAGGCATCTACCAGAACCAACCATCGAGCATTCCAGAATGGACCAGCAAAATCGATGTGCAAGCGTTGCCAAGGGGAAGTGGCTTTTGGCCATGCGAAGACTTTCCGCGACGGTGCGGATTGTTGTTCGGCACACGCCATGCAAGAAGAACACATAGTCGTAATCGCAGCATCGATTCCGAACCAAGTACAGTGCTGACGAGCAAGTTGTTTCGTTCGCACTATACCCCAATGTCCTTGGTGAAGAAGCAGTAAAACAGAGGACTGTAACGAACGTGGGACCACGACTCTGGACTGATCATTATCAGAACGCAACAACAAAACACCACGTCGAACAAAAAGTCTCTCCTTATGAGCAAAAAATCTGCGAACCAACGGATCCTCGATCCGAGACTTTGACAAAGGCCATTACGTAGCAACAAAATGCAAAACGGTAGCAAGGACAGAGTCAGCAGCTGTGGCTGTAGCTACACGACGAAAATCAATCGGAAACGATTCGACCACTTCATCGGTTTCCGCATCAATGAACATGCAAGCAAGTTCGGAAGAATCGAATGCTTTATCCTCAGCAACAGGCAAACGGGACAACGCATCGGCGTTTCCGTGCTTAGCAGTGGACCGATACAAGATATCGTAGCGGTACTGTGAGAGGAAAATAGACCAGCGAATGAATTTCTGCGCTGTACGCGGAGGTACAGGCTTGTTCGGATGAAAAAGCGACGTCAAAGGTTTGTGGTCTGTGATGATGGTAAAGTGACGACCATACAAGAAATCATGGAACTTCGTAACACCAAACACGAGAGCCAAAGCTTCTTTCTCTATCTGTGAGTAATTTCTTTGCGCAGACGAGAGCAATTTTGACGCAAAGGCAATAGGGCGATCATGCGAGCCAACTTTGTGCGCAAGCACACCACCGATCCCGAAATCCGATGCATCTACCATCAACAAAAGGGGTTTCTGGGGATCGAAAGGCGTAAGGCAAGCATGAGAAAGCAACGCCGATTTCAACTGGCGAAAGGCGCGTTCGCATTCCGTCGTCCAGACGAACGGAACACCCTTACGGCGTAAGCTATGAAGTGGAGCTGAAATGGAAGAGGCATTGCGCAGAAAGCGATGATAATAGTTAATTTTACCCAACACACTCTGTAGCTGCTTCACATTTTGTGGGGAAGGCAAATCTTGTATGGCACGGAGGTGCTCTGGACTCGGATGTATGCCTTGGGCATTGATGACATGTCCCAGGTATGGTAAGTCACGAGCAAAAAACACACATTTGTCCTTCCGCAAGCGAAGACCATTTTGTCGCAATACCTGAAATAATGTTCGTAGGTGTGCTAAATGCTCGTCGGCCATCTTTCTGGAGATCACAATATCGTCCAGATAGTTCGCAGCAGTAGGGACCGACGCACAAACAGTTTGTAAATATTGCTGAAACAATGCAGGGGCGGATGCACACCCGAATGGCAGTCTTTTGAAGTGGTACAAACCAAGATGCGTGTTAACCACCAAGACGCGCTGGGATTCGGCGTCCACTGGGATTTGCAAGTACGCATCTGCTAGGTCCAACTTGGAAAAGTATTTACCCGGGCACAGTTTATCAAAAAGATCTTCCGGGCGGGGTAAGGGAAAAGTTGCAGTCACTAGTTGTGGATTCACTGTTGCCTTGAAGTCCACACAAAGTCTCAGTTTTCCGGAAGGTTTTGGCAAAATTACTAAGGGTGAGGCCCAGAGAGAAGCTTGCACACGTTCAATTACACCCTGTGATTCTAGATCGTTTAATGTTCTTGCGACCTCATCACGCAATGCGTGGGGAACATTGCGCGCTCGGAAAAATTTCGGTTGCGTGTTTACTTTCAGTTCCAAGTGTGCTTCATAGTTCTTAGCGCAACCAAGGCCCGGTGCAAAAATATCTGCAAATTCTTCACACAGACGAGAAACACTGTCTGAAGGCACAGTCTGGTTCACTGATAGGACCTGATTTACAATAGACATGTTAAACAATTGAAATAAATCTAAATCAAACAAGTTCACTGCAGTAGAAGAACGAAGAACGTAAAATGACACAAGTTTTGTTTGTCCCTTGTATGTTGCAAGAAGAGTGCACTGTCCTAACACAGGGATCTGCTGAATAACTTTTTAACTGAACAGTTGCAGCACGCAATGGAGGTTTGCCCAGTTGTTTGTACGTGTCGTGATTGAGTAATGAAACTGCAGCTCCGGTATCGAGCTGGAATGGTATGACCGTGCCATTAAAGTCCAAATCTACAAAAAGTTTATTGTCCTGCTGACGACAAGAGCGACTGTCTCGTGCAATTTGAACTGATACAGGTACAGAATCACTTGCTAATCCAATGTGCTTTGCACGCGTGGGTTCGTATCCCATCCTCGTCGCCAATGATGTGTTGGTAAATGTGCCAACACCTTGTAGATAGAGGAGGCCGAAAAGGAAGCTATCTAACGCAGACGAGCGTGAATTCTGGAACAGGATAAGTATTGAATGCTAATAAGAAAAGTATGCAGCTCCTCGAATACTTAACTTTATTCTATCCTTGTGGTACATCGCTCTTGATAATACAAATAAGACTATCTTCAGATACGGTTAATGGCACCTTGCTGGGTCGTAGCCATGGACTTAGCTGAAGGCTATTCTAACTGTCTCTCGGCAAATGAGAGAAAGGCTTCGTCAGTGTAGTCGCTAGCAATGTCGTCGTACAACTGGGGTGAGTGCTAGCCCGTATCTCGAGACCTGCCTTGTGGTGGCACTCGGTCTGCGATCACACAGTGGCGACACGCGGGTCCGACATGTACTAAATGGACTGCGGCCGATTTAAGCTACCACCTAGCAAGTGTGGTGTCTGGCGGTGACACCACAGTTGCAGTCCCTGGTATTGCAGCCTCTGTAGTCACAACCCATAACATCCCCGCCACTGTGGTCATTGCCATGAATGCCTTATCTCCTACTGCCCCAGCAACAACTGCCTTTCTCTTCACCATTGTCTGCTGAGATGCTCATGGATCTGGACATGTCTTTGCCCAGTCATTGTAGAGTTGTATTATTCTGTTTTCAGCTTTTCCTTGTGGAATAAACTTACTGTCTACTCAAGCCTGCTGTTATTTTTTGCTTCCCATTCATGGCCACAACACTTGGTATGGACTTTCATCCCTGTGAGGAAATGACACTATCAGGTAAATTACTAAAAGTGCTACTTAGGGTTGTTTCATATCCTTTATCACTCGTTGGGTTCACATATGAAGTCAAGAAGACTAAAGTGCAGAGATCATCCATGTCATCCTCATGAAGCTCTACTACAGTCCTGAGGTGCAGTTACGGACAGGAAATGAAAGAAACTGTATATCCACTCGATAACAGCAAACCTTTGTGGGAAGGCCTACCTACCACTCTCATCATAGTGAAGAGTTTTGTGACAGCACAAACATAATGTGAAGGTCTGCAAAAATCTACTGTACAGAGGTCTGCTGGTGAGAACTAGTGCTCAAAGTAGAGCCCCATGTCACAAAGGAAAACCATAGCAATGCAGGGAGTATCAGAAAGCAATCAATGACAATCAGTTTAACTGTAAATGTAGCATTCAGGGACTTGAAAGCAAATATTCTCTTCTCTGTTTATCTGGACATGTTTATCTGAACACTGTCTTAAACCAAAACAAACAGCACACTTTGTACCAGAGGGTTATAAATATGGAAACAGTTTTTGCAGATCTTAGTACTGTAATGGTAGTACTGTTACGTACATGTCTAGAGAAAGAGACTTTAGAGCACTGGATCTTAGATGGATGTGTATTGAGAACCACTTTGAAATTCTTGGTATCATATGTGATGTAAGGGAAGTTTTTTGTGTGAATCTGCTGTGCCCCTCAACACAAATGAAAATACCTTTTTAGATAACTTAGATACATTTCTACATAACAAAGCAGAAAGAACTTGTAATGATACCAGGGAAGATTCAGACTTTGATGCAACATACCTAGCATTGAGAAGTTACCGAATATGCTAAGGCCACACAATCTCCACAAAGTGAATTCTGAACCTGCAAGACTAAAAGCATGCTTTGACAATATTTTTGCCAATTGTCCTCGTGATATGTGTACTACCAATGAGAAGGAATTTATTTTCTCATGTCACTGTGTGTTAACAATAGAGTTAAAATATTTTATGAAAAGGGACAGGAACAAGTCCCTACAGTTATTAAAGTCTAACAATACCTTAATAATATCAAAATACATTCTGTGAAAACTAATACACCAAATGATCATAACTGGCTGGGACAAATTATTTCTAATATCTAATATGTGGTTCCAATGCCCAGCTACTAGAGTGTGCTAAAAAGTACAGCCTCTAAATTTTCATGTGAAAACTCTTAAAGGTTTTTTAAAAATAAAACATACTTTATTAACACTCTACATGTTTATTCTTTTTTTTACATATTTATTTTTCAATGTAGTCACCCTGGTGATGAACACATTTATCTCAATGAGAGTCCAGTTTATTGATAGTGTCACTGTAAAATGTTTGACCTTGTTAATTGATTGATCAATTTTTATTGGTCCAGTTATATCACACAGCACAAATTGTATAATTGATATTGGACAAGTCAATGAAAAGTTGAAGTAATACATAAGTCTTATCAAATAGTACCAAATGAAAATTAGGTACACATTCTTACAATTTAATTTCAAACAATATTATGAGAGGGAAAGCTGCCACTCACCATATAGCAGAGATGCTGAGTCATATATAGGCACAACAAAAAGACTCTCACAATTACAATTTTTGGCCATTAAGGCCTTAACAGCCAAAAGCTATAATTGTGAGAGTCTTTTCGTTGTGCCTATCTGTGACTCAGCATCTCTACTATATGGTGAGTGGTAACTTTCCTTCTCATAATATTGTTCCATTTCATCCTGGATGTTCCATTGTTTAATTTAATTTTTAAGTAACATTTTTATTACATATTCAGAAATTGTTTTATGGAATAGAAACAGTGCTTTATTAGCAATGCCTTTAGTTCCATTGTCAATTTTGGAAGCTTAGTGATTTTTATATCCTCCAGTATCTTATTATGTACTAAGACACTATTGTTGATTATGCTCCTCGGATATGCTGTAGTCCTGTGAAGTTTTTGGTGAATATTTAATTTTACTCTAGTACAATAATTGTGTACATTTTTGCTTTGTAGCAGTTTGACAGTTTTCAAGAGGTGGTCTCTGGTGAACAAGACATTTCCATAAATGAACAAGCTTGGAACATTCAGAATATCAGGCTCAGTGAAACGAAATTTTCAAGACTCTATCTTTTTAAGGCCACAAATTATTCTTAGAGCTCTTTTTGGTATTCTAAAAACCTTCATGCTGTGTTGAGTGTCCGCAGGGAATGATCCCATATCGAAGCAGTCAACACAGCGGAACTGTGCATAATATGTCTGCAGTACTGTTGTTTTGTTTGTTGTAGAATTTAGTGTTCTTAGACCATAGCTCACAGATGAGAGTTTCCTGAATAAGTTATTTAGGTATATGTCCCACTTTGAGCCTTGCTGAACCCACAGACTCAAAACTTTTATGACAGGGGATAATATTTTACTCATGCTTGAATAGACATTTGGTTAGAGGTAGGAAATAAATGAAAGTTCACACACGCAGTTTTTTCAGTATTTGCAAAGAGTGTTTTTTTTTTTTTTTTTTTTTTTTTTTGTGTGTGAATCATTCAGGAAGCCTTTTCATAGAACTTTCTGCTGTTGATTGCAAAGTTTCTGGGCTGGATCCAGTAAACAATATGCTGACGTCATCAGCAAATAGGATAGTTTTTTGGGCACTCGTATATTCCACAAAGTCATCCAAATTAATCAAGAAGAGCAGTGGACCTAAGATTGAGCCCTGCAGTGCACCATATTTTATTGCTAATTCACTAGAAAGGAAGCAGTTGTTTCTTGTTTTGTTCTTCTGTCTACGTTTTTTTAGGTACGAACATAACCAGGTATGTGCTACACCTCTTACCCCTTGTCTTTCTAATTTTTCAAGCAGGATGTTATGGTTAAAGACATTGAAGGCTTTTGACAGGTCTAGAAAAATGTGTGCAGCTAATTTATGTTGATCAAGGGATTTTAAAGAGCAGTCTAAGAATTAAAAAATTGCTGTCTATGTAGATTTAGACTTTCTAAAACCATGTTGTTCTACAATTAGGTGCAAATATTTACTAATAAAACTTAAAAGTCTGTCATGAAAGAGTTTTCTAGAATTTCTGAGATGGAACTTGCTGTTGCTGTGACATGGGTTAGTAATTTGATATTTGATTAGAAGAACATTTTTTTTAGCAGTGGTGAAACTCTTGCTGTTTTGAGAACATCTGGAAAGACACCAGTTTCTAGAGAGAGGTTGCAAATTTTTGTCAATAGTTTTGCTATGTGGGAGCATATACTTTGAAGGACCAACAACCTCACCTCTGTTTACACAACGTTATCATTATCCTAGATAGTTTTCCTTCAGCTTCAGAAGCAAATGAAAGTATGATGGGGCCATGTTGGGTCTGTTTTCAGTATGACTCATGACAGTGAACCAAGGATGTAAGATTGTTGTAGATGTTGCAGTGTTTTTGTGTGGTCTGGCTTTATCATGATGAAGGACAGGGTGCTCCATGGGTGGACAAACTGGACAAAGCCTTTGAATACGTGCTTTCAGTTTTCTCAGGGTCTCTCATGCACAAACATAGTTACATTACAGACCACCAAATTACTTGCTACAATTCAGAGCCCTCTAGTGGCAGAGGGCTGCAACTTGCATCAGCAATGTGAGAAATTTGACTGAGTAATATGCATGACATGTAACACCTCAACCAATATTGAGAGTACAATAAAAAATTCAGAGGTATTGCTTTTCAGCACACCTTCATAGTTTATGAAACCTTCCACAATTACTAAAGTAAGTTAAACGCTCATCTTGTTCCAAAGAACTGTCATAAAAGAAGAAAGGATAAACTGTGGCACAATAAGGAACTGGAAAATCTAAAAAAGAAACTACTGGTGTTAAAAGGCCTCAGCAAAGTTACTAATTCTAATGAAATTAAGGATGTGCAATATATTATTAAGAAACTGTAATAGACAGCGTTACAATTGAGCACACAAAGATACAACACAAATTTTATAAAAAATATTAAAAATCAGTGCACAGCAGCACCATCAGTAATTAATACTCTCAGAAAGTGAAGTCAGTTCTGTCTAATACTATAGTCTGATTCACAAATGATGCATGGGTGGGGGTTGCATTGTTGCCAGTTCCAAGCAACAGCAAAAAAAAAAAAGTGTAGCCTGCAAATTATATCTCTCACTTGCTGATGTAAAATTTGTCACTACCACCATCATCAGCAATGACGACTCGAAACAGATAGTATAAAAACCCACTAAATAACTCACCACAATCATGTTTAATGCTCACGCTGGCTACCACATTCACAACAGAGTGCTCAAATACCACTGAATAGTCATTGGCTGTCAGAGAATGCATGCCTATATTTGCTCACCATCATTTCTTGACTCCGATTATAACAGATTCATTTAACAAATCCTGTGTGAGCTATATAAAGGAAATCAAAAAGTTGATCAATAAACCTAAGGAAGTATACATAGATTATATTAATTAAGGTTTAATCATCATCAGGCCAGATATCAATTAAGCAACATTAAGGAAATATGTCAAGAGGAACATCTTAAAATTGCCAAAAAGGTGAAAATTCATATTGTAGTATTTTTAAATATGTCAGATAACGTACTGAGAAAAAAGTGCATTACACTGTAGCAACATTAACATATTCCATAAATTTGTGTCTCGCAGATGGTGTTTTTACTGATTACCTCAACTATGCAAGAGGACTCCATTCTTTAAGAAAGGTAGCAAATCTGAGTCTGTAAACTATGGGTCAATGTCACCAATCCCAGCACCAGCCAAAACTTATTTATTTATTTATATATTTATTTTTGTGTTCAGTAGATCCTTGACGTGAGTGATTGCTAGGATGTAGAATGTATCAGATTATTATAGTAACGACCATATCTAAATGGTCATGGGGCTTACAAACTAAATCATATGTTAACAGATACATAAGATTCAAGTGCTTAAACAACAATGCAGATTATAGAAGTAATAATGACTACACAAACAAATTACAAGTTTTACATTCTAATTCATAAAAAGCATTCTGTCATTGGTTGATACGCCATTGCTGCATAGTCAGTTCTTATAGGGACAATTAAAATTAAACACAATTTACTAAATGTTACACACTGCCAAAAAATTCCCATAAATAATAGATAGACCTATTCAAAATATAAAGTTTCAGCTGTTTTTGAATTTAGTCACATCCCCAATGACAATTTAACATGGAGTTTATTGTATACTTTTATGCTTGAATAATGTACTCCTTTCTGTACCATGATGAGATTTTTTATATCTTTGTGAAGATTATGTTTATTTCTTGTATCATGATCATGATATTCACTGTTTGTTTTGTAAATTTCATTATTATTTTTCACAAAGCACATTACTGAAAAAATATACTCAGATGGCATGGTGAGGATGGCGATCTGTTTGAATAACAGAATGAGATTTTCACTCTGCAGTGGAGTATGTGCTGATATAAAACTTTCTGGCAGATCAAAACTGTGTGCCAGACTGAGAATTGAACTTGGGATCTTTGCCTTTTGTGTGCAAGTGCTCTACCATCTGAGCTACCCAAGCACAACTCACAACGCGTCCTCACAGCTTCAGTTCTGCCAGTATCTTGTCTCCTACCTTCCAAACTTCACAGAAGCTCTTCTGCGAACCTTGCAGAACTAGCACTCCTGCAAGAAAGGATGTTTCGGAGACATGGCTTAGCCACAGCCTGGGGGATGTTTCCAGAATGAGATATTCACTCTGCAGTGGAGTGTGGGCTGATATGAAACTTCCTGGCAGATTATAACTGTGTGCCAAACTGAGACTCGAACTCGGGACCTTTGCCTTCTGTGAAGTTTGGAAGGTAAGAGATGAGGTACTGGCAGAACTGAAGCTGTGAGGACAGGCCATGAGTCATGCTTGGGTAGCTCCGATGGTAGAGCACTTGCCCACAAATGGCAAAGGTCCCAAGTTTGAGCCTCGGTCTGTTTGAATAAGTTTCTGCAAGAGCATCTGGGGTGCACTCTAGCCATTATTCTGATGACTCTTTTCTGTGAAATAAAGACTTTGTTTGCTCATGCCTGGTTACCCCAAAATATTATGCCATATGTCATAAATGGATGGAAATATTCTAGGTATGCAGTTTTAATTGTTTCCCAGTCACAAACAGATGAAATTGAGCAAATGGCAAATGTTGCTGAACTCAGGTCATTAATGTGAACTGACCAGTTTAGATTGTTGTTTATGTGTAATCCCAGGAATCTGAAAGAATCAGCTCTCAATATTTCTTTGTCACCACATTTTATTTCAATATTTTTCTGTTTTTTATTTGCTGTTTGAAACTGAATGAATGGAATCTTGTTTGTAGCATTTGAAGTGAGCCAATCAGACCTTCTTTGAATATAGTGGTTGCAGTGTTCTCTAGACAACAATTGGGTGTTTTGTCAGTGACTGCCAAGCCTTTGTAAGTAGAATTTTGTGATCTACACAGTCAAATGCTTTAGACAGATCACAGAAAATTCCAACTGGTGACACTTTATTGTTTAAGAATTCAAGGAGTTGATTTGCGTCCCATTCCAACAGCCGAAAACGCCTCTTGGTGGTTTTCAGATTCTCACTATTGATTAGTCTTAAAGCTCTATTGGTAGAACTACACTTGTTAGCTGGGCTTACATCATGCATTTTTAATAACTGCCCATCATAATTGGAAAGGCCATTTAAGATTTGTGCTTCACATTTGTTATCAATTCTGTTATTGTCTACAAAAATATTGTCAATCAGACTTATGCAGTTCTTAGTCATCCTTGAGGAAAAGTCAACAACTGCCCTCAGATTAAAAGAGCTCATTACATTCTCAAAATCTGATCTATCATTATTACAGGCAAGGAAAGACACATTAAAATTGCCAAGCATGATTACTTCTTTGTTTCTTGAGAACAGGTTTATTAAAAGTGATTCTGTTTGCTTGAGAAGTATACTAAGCTTTCCTGAGCGTGCCCTGTACACAGTAATCACGTAAATAGGCAAAGTATTAATGTGGAGTTCAATGCACCAAACCTCAAAATGTTAATCTACAGACTTGCACACTATATTATTTTTGACATACATTATTACTCCACCTTTATTCATTGAACTTCTAGTATAATAAGCTGCTAGGTTGTACTTGTATAGTTGCACCATTCAGTCCTTTCTGTCAAATGATGTTCAGTAAAACATAATATATGGACATTGTTTATTGCATCAGCATCATTAATGCAAACAGACAACTGATCTAGTTTGTTTCTTAGACCCAATATAGTCTGATGGTTACAACGATGATGTTCGGTTTGTGGGCACTTAACTGCATGGTCATCAGTGCCTGTGCAAAGTCCCAGTTTTTACACAGTCCATTTTTTTCACAATCCAATCTAGTAACTGTCGCAAATGATGATGATGATGAAATGATAAGGACAACACAATCTCCAACCCAGGACCCCATGATCCAGAGGCAGCAATGCCAGCCATTAGACCACGAGCTGCGGACATTATATTCTGATGAAAAATGCCAAGTTTGTCATTTCCTAAATTCTTTTTTCCAATGTCACTGTTTTGTTGTAAATTGAAATTAGAGATTATAGGCAGTGCATCTGCAGATTCTTGACTTAAGTCAGCCCTGGTACTGAGGCTGGGTTAGAAAAATCCTGTAGAGTTGTGCATCTCTTGGTTCTTGTGCTGCTTCTGCTTTCCTCTGTTACTGCTGACGATAGTGAAAAAGCATCAGGTCGAGAAGGGTCTTGTGCTGCTGTAGATTGTAGGGGGACTAAGACTGATGAAGCATCTTGAGCCACTGATGGAAGGTCAACAGTCAATGAAATTTCTACCCCTGCTGCTGGTGAATTCAGGGGAACAGCGGTTGCAGATTTGATGGCTGTCTTTTGAGAGTCCACTGTTGCTACACCTGAAGTTTGTGGTAGTGTTCCTGTTCAGTAATCTGTTGTTTGCACAGGTATGGATCTTCAATGCTTGTCACTGCTGTCAGGAGAATTGGGATACTGTTTAATATACTTGTTGATAGAACAGCTTTTGTTATTTCAGCACACATGGTGGCTTTACCCCTGCTATTTCAGTACAGACCATGTTTCGTAAAGTGCTCTCTCACAGGACTGTCAACTGATAGGAAAGTTGCATTGGGAAATATTTACAAATTTTTCATAGTTTCCTATTAGTGTTTGTGATTTCAATATTAACAATGATTTTTCTATTAAATTATGCCTCCATGGAATAGCAACAACAAAGAAGGTAATTTGTGGGTTATTTCAAAGTTTGTCTTTCAACACCCTCATCGCCCACCTGTTAGTATCTATCAAAGTATCATGTATGAACAAATGTATGGGTACCTAGAACTGAATATTCCAAGATGGCCACTAAGCACGATACAGAGGCATATTTCCTCCACAAAAAGTACTTACTTAAGAGTAAATAGTGTTAAATTCAAATTTGTTTTGTTTTGCATACTCACTGTGCAGCACTGTCTGTTCTTGTCACAGAAGTGAATTTAGTGTTCTTACTTCACTTTTTCTTAAATACAACTCATGTTGTGAGGAGGGGGATTTGTTACTAGTCTTGTAGGAAGTAGGCTGAAATTTTGCATGACAAGTTTTGAAAATTCTATGTAAGCTTTCTTAATTGTTAAATTTCCTTAAAACATGGCAGCTGCTAGTTTCAGTAGTGTCTGTTCTTGGCGTAAAAGTATAGTTAAACATTTATAAATCACATTTCCCAACCCATTTCATATTGTTTACTAAATAAATAGATGTGATTTAGGCTTAAATTTTTTGAGTTATAAATGGTTAAAAACCTAATCAAATGATCTTGGTAATGCAAATTTTCTAAAAAACAAACAAATTGCCAATTCATTCTCCTGTAATTTACCTCTACATCAGCACAAAAATGTTAGAAACAGCACAAAATACTATTAGTGTAGTTCTTGTTTACATACAGAAAATCTCATGTCCTTGACAAACTGGATACATTCTTTAAAGTTGAACTTAATTCTTCTTTTGAAACTGACCATGAATGGGAAATGTGGGAGCTATTATTAGGTTGTGTGAAGGGAGATTTGTTGTCAGTCTTATAGGAAATATAAAAGGGAATGTAATCTGATAGTTTTATTATCAACACTAAAAACACGTATCTTCCGCTGTCAGAGTCAAGCGGAGAGGAACCTCAGGCAGGACCACCAGTACGAAATGTACAGCATACTTCAGCCAATGTCAGGAAAGCTAGGAATGTGCAAAGTGTTAGGAAGAAGGAAATGCTGCTGCTAGATAGTAGTCATAGATGAGGTGTAGGCCTTCGCTTACAGAAATGTTTAGGTACAGTGTACCAGGCTACCAGCATTTTAAAAATGAATGCAGTGCTAAGTCAAGTGTAGAGAACTTGTGGTCTTTATGTAAGGATTTTTCAAAGAGGACCATGCAGTTACAGTGGGTGGTGTAGGAAACAGTTTGGACAGGGAAGGGGCATACGACATAGTTGGTGAGTTGGACAAGTTAGCTTCCCTGATTCACAGCGCCAATGTACACTTTGCTGAGCTGTTCCAGCATCATGATCAGCCACATGTTGATGGAGATGTGAGGCGGATTAATGTGAGATTAGAGATGGCACTGATAACAGCTGACTTTGCACATTTTGCTCTGGTGCCTGTTGCAACTATCGTTAGATGGGGTTCCACTAGGCATGGTCTTCACCTAAACATGACTGGGAAGGGAATATTGGTACAGCTGATTCATGAAAGTGTAGAGGGTTGATCTTCGACCATGCACGGTCAAATATCTGTTGCCATGGGTAGGAGAAGTAGATATTATTTAGGATAAATCCAGACAACAGTTTCCCCTCCCTAAAGAGTATCTCTCGGGTTAAGAAACTCTCAAACAATCACTAGCAAGATAGACTCTTACACACATACAAGGTGATCAGTCCTTAACACAATCCCCTGGCAAGGAATTTGTTACCCCGCCCTTAGCTAGCTGGTGGCAGCACTGATGGGGGGTATATTCCCCCTTTGCTCTGATGGCTTCGTTTGTGTAGAAATCTTGCACGGGTAGCACATGTTTGTTACCTGACAATACAGTGTACTGAGTGAAAGTGTTTCAAGTGAAATGGTGAAATACAAGTACTCTATTTGCCAAAGAGTAATTATATATGATTCATATGTGTGTACAGAATCAGCACTTGCAAGAAGATATTTCAAGAGGAATTTCCTAATGTGGTTCATCAATTGATAAATAGATTTTATGAAAAAGGAACTATTCTTGATAAGAAATATAGACAATCACATGCAGTGCTTGTAGAAGACACTCTGGGCATGCTCTGGAGAGATCACCTAGAAAATCAGTTCAACTTTTTTCTCAGCAAATGGGAATTTTGTGTGATTCTGTTCAAATCACTACAAAGTTACTGAAGTTACAGCCCTATAAAATAACAGCAGTGCAAGAACTTAAACTGGGTCACCCTGTAAAAAGGTTGTGGTTTTGTGAACGGATTTTGAATAGGGTGCATGACGGAGAAATTGACATCAGCTAACTTTCTTTTTTGACAAAGCATGGTTACACCTAAGTGGATATGTTTATTCACAAAATAATTGTTGTTGGAGTTTTGATAAGCCTAATGTAATACACAAGAACCCCTGTCTGCATGATCAAAAAAATAGGACTGTGTAGTGCTATTAGTGGTGAGAGAATAATAGGGCCAATTTGTTCTTTTTTCAATATACAGTTAACAGTGGAAGATTTGTTGTTGTTGTGGTCTTCAGTCCAGAGACTGGTTTGATGCTGCTCTCCATGCTACTCTATCCTGTGCAAGCTTTTTCATCTCCATGTAACTACTGCACCCTACTTCCTTCTTAATATGCTTAGTGTATTCATCTCTTGGTCTCCCTCTTTCATTTTTACCATCCATGCTGCCCTCCAATACTAAATTGGTGATCCCTTGATGCCTCAGAACATGTCCTACCAACAGATCCCTCCTTCTAGTCAAGTTCTGCCACAAATTCATCTCCCCCCCCCGCCCCCCCCCCCCCCAATTCTGATCAGTACCTCCTCATTCGTTACATGATCTACCCATCTAATCTTCAGCATTCTTGTGTAGCACCACATTCTGGAAGCTTCTATTCTCTTCTTGTTTAAATTATTTATCATTCATGTTTCACATCCACACATGGCTACACTCCATACAAATACTTTTAGAAAAGTCTTCCTAACACTTAAATTTCTCTTCTTCAGAAATGTTTTTCTTGCCACTGCCAGTCTACATTTTATATCCTCTCTACTTTGACCATCACCAGATATTTTGCTCCCAAAATAGCAAAACTCATCTACTACTTTAAATGTCTCATTTTCTAATCTAATTCCCTCAGCATCACCTAATTTAATTTGACTACATTTCATTATCCTCATTTTGCTTTTGTTGATCTTCATCTTATATTCTTCTTTTGAAGATACTGTCCATTTCATTCAACTGCTCTTACAGCTCCTTTGCTGTCTTTGACAGAATTACAATGTCATCAGCAAACCTCAAAGTTTTTATTTCCTCTCCATGGGTTTTAATTCCTACTTCACATTTTTCTTTTGCTTCCATTACTTCTTGCTCAATATATAGACTGAATAACATTGGGGATAGGCTACAACCCTGTGTCACTCCCTTCCTAACCACTGCTTTCTTTTCGTGCCCCTCGACTCTTATAACAGCCATTTGGTTTCTGTACAAATTGTAAATAGCCTTTCACTCACTGTATTTGACCCCTGCCACCTGCCATCTGGTTTCTGTACAAATTGTAAATAGCCTTTCACTTACTGTATTTGACCCCTGCCACCTTCAGAATTTGAGAGTATTCCAGTCAACATTGTCAAAATCTTCCTCTAAGTCCACAAATGCTAGAAATGTAGGTTTGCCTTTCCTTAATCTATCTTCTAAGATTAGTCGTACGGTCAGTATTGCCTCACGTGTCCAACATTTCTACGGAATCCAAACTGATCTTCCCATAGGTCGACTTCTACCAGTTTTTCCATTCATCTGCAAAGAATTCATGTTACTATTATGGAGCTGTGACTTATTAAACTGATAGTTTGGTAATTTTCATGTCTGTCAACACCTGCTTTCTTTGGGATTGGAATTATTATACTCTTCTTGAAGTCAGAGACTATTTTGCCTATCTCATACATCTTGCTCACCAGTTGGTAGAGTTTTGTCAGGGCTGGCTCTCCCAAGGCTATCAGTAGTTCTAATGGAATGTTGTCTATTCCCGGGGACCTGTTTCGACTTAGGTCTTTCAGTGGTCTGTCAAATTCTTCGTGCAGTATCATATCTCCCATTTCATCTTCATTTACATCCTCTACCTTTTCCATAATATTGTACTCAAGTACACTGCCCTTGTATAGAACCTCTATATACTCCTTCCACCATTCTGCTTTCCCTTCTTTGTTTAGATCTGGTTTTCTGTCTGAGTTCTTGTTATTCATACAAGTGGTTCTCTTTTCTTCAAAGGTGTCTTTAATTTCCCTGTAGGCAGTATCTATCTTAGCTCTAGTGATATATGCCTCTACATCCTTACATTTGTCCTCTAGTCATCCCTGCTTAGCAATTTTGCACTTCCTGTTTATCTTATTTTTGAGATGTTTGTATTTCTTTTTGCCTGCTTCATTTACTGCATTTTTATATTTTCTCTTTTCATTAATTAAATTCAATATCTCCTGCATTTTATGTTTTATCTTTTCATTAATTAAATTCAATATCTCTTCTGTTACCCAAGGATTTCTACTAGCTCTCGTCTTTCTACCAACTTGATCCTCTGCTGCCTTCACTATTTCATCTTTCAAAGCTTCCCATTCTTCTTCTAGATATGTAAAAAACATTTTGTGGCCTTTTTTGGACAATTAACTGAGACAGAATGTGCCTCTGTGACCTTTCAGCAGGACTCTGTGACTGCACCAACTTCTCATCACAGGAAATAATAATTAGTTTCAATATAAGAGTTATTATTAATGACATGTGACATATGTCTCCTTGTTCCCCCTGAGTTAACACTTTGTGATTCTTATCTCAAGGTCCAGGGAGCAGGGGGGGGGGGGGGCGGAGGGGGCAGGTTGGGGGGTGTAGCATAAAAGGAGAAAGTGTACAAATCAAATGAACACACTTTAGATGAACTTAAAAAGAACGTTAATCAAGAAATTGCTGCCATTTCTCAGAGGGAACTAGGGAACTTCAGAGTGTAACGAGAAATTTCCTAAGCAAGTGTCAGAAATGCATGAACAGTGGAGGAAGACAGTTCTAGCATCTCTTTATTTGGTATATGTGAATAATATACATTAATTATTTCATTTTGTATGTGATGTTGTGTTAGAAATAACTTATACGACAAGCCATAGTATTTTTACAATGGACCTCCTGTCACCTATGCTCAACTGCCACAACGACTGGCCGCTCACTGTGAAAGCAGCTGTGTTAATGATTGATCACCCTGTACTAAGTGTTATACAGAAAAAGAAATCACTGGAAAAAGAAATGTGGGACATTTCACAGATTTGTGGGAAATGGCTAAAGACAACAAACAATGGGTGAAAGGGGAACAGCTCTTCAACTTCTTCATCTACATTTGAGCTTAGAGTACTGAATAAATTTGATTTGTTACCTGAGGGAAGAGTCTCATACAGGTGTAGGGAACAGTAGGATGCAGCACACTTCTAAAAAAAGAAACAAAGTGTAGGTCAGTACCAAAAGAGAGTAGGAAGAAAAGAGTTTTGCTGCTACATAGTAGCCATGGGAGGGGCATAGGCCAGATGATGCAGAGCAAATTAGGAACTGGGTACTAGGTCATAAGTATTGTGAAGCCAAGTACGAGCCTTAGCCAGATTGCAGAGGACACAGAGAATTTGTGCAAAGATTTTGACAAAGAGGATCAGGTTATTGTAGTAGGTGGAGTGGGGAACAGCTTGACTAAAGACAGTAGTTACAGCATTAGGGGGATCAGGGATGAAATAGGCTTAGCACTTACATAAACAATTGTGAGTTCCATGGAGGTCGAGAGCACTGTGACCAACCCTGAGTTAACATTGCTGTGAGTCATGAAATGCTGAGCTGAGTAGGCTGCTGCTGATTGAAAAAAAAAACCTCATATGAATGTAGTGTATTTTGTTACAATTGTGGGACAGGGACATACTAGACATGGAAAACTCCTGCGTAGGAGAGGAAAAAGTAGGTTTCTACCAGAAAATGTACAGGGGATGCAGGGGCAGAGCACCATCACACAAAGCAAGATCCATGTGTTTTTTAGGTTAGAATCAGGGTTCAGGCACATTGTTTTGAAAGAAGCAGAATAATATAAAAGCTCCACAAAATGCTTAAGATTACACAGAAAAATATGGTTAGCTTATTTCATCTAAATGTTACAGGACTGAGTAATAAGCCAATAAGGTAGAAGTGCTTCTTGTCTGTTTGGAAAACTTAGAGACCTCCTGTGCCTACTGAGTACCACATAACCACTGGGGTAGATAAATTACATATAAAAGGTTACACTCTAGCATATTACTCTTGCAGAACAAATTGTTAGATGTATTAAGACAGAACATGAGTTCAAAAACATTGAGACAGGTAGATTTTGTAGTGATAAGCACATAGAAGTGTGTGCGTGTGAATTAGTACAGAAAAACAGTTCACTTAATTGTAACTGTGTATAGATCTTCACATGGAAATTTTAAACTGTTTATGTGGAATTTGGATTCCTTATTTTGCTGTCAGACAGCAGCGAGCAGTTTGTAGTCTGCGGTGATTTCACTGTAGATTTTCTACAGGATTTCTGACAGGTAAAATGATCTGGAGTCCTTAATCAGATCCCTCAATATGTCTCATTGATAAACTTTCCAACATGGGTGGATAAAGGTAGTAGGAAGCCAACTGATGCTTTCTTCAGTTAAGCTCAAAGCAAGAAAATAACTGTTTACCCAGTAACAAATGCTCCCTCTGATCATGACGTACTGTTAGTTAGGACCAATTAGTGCCTTACATTATAGATACTCCTCAGTGGAAATCAGTTAGAATAATTAATGACTCCAGGACAAATGTTTTTAAGAATAGTTTACAAGAGAATACCTTGGATGAAATTTATAGTGAACCACTGCCAACATAAAATTTAATCTATTCCATGATAAACTCATATCATTATTTTACAATAGCTTTCCACATTAACTAATCAGAAAAGATATTAAATAGCCATGTAAAAAACCATGGTTCATTAGAAGGATTAAAGTATCTTGTGAAAGAAAAAGGGAAATGTATCTCTTGGCAAAAACAAGTAGAGATCCCGCAGTAGTAGCACCCTACAAAAACTTCTCAATATTACAAACAGAAGTTATTAAAAATCAAGGAACACGCACATAATGTCAGAAATTCCAACAACAAACTGAAGGCAATACAGAATTTAGTGACACGTAAGACAGAGCATCCAGCCACAGAACAGGATAATATTACTATTGAACTGAATGGAAGGGCTATAAATGACAATCCACAGGTAGCAAAGATATTTAAATACCATTAGTTAAATGTAGTAAAAGGTATAGGGGCATACAGTTCAAGAGAAAAATCACAGCAGTATGTTGAAAATGCAACTATCATAAAATTCAGTTATATGAATATATCACCAGCTTGTCTGAAACTAAGAAAAATATATTACTACAAAAACAAAAGCTCATCTGAATCTGATGGTGTTTCCAATAGACTACTAAAGATTTATACCCATATAAAAATCCCTTTCTTTTCTGAAATATGTAGTGCATCACTAACCCAAGGTATGTTTCGAGAGATACTGAAATATGTTGCTGCTGAACTCCAGTTGATTGGATTTCAGAAGAGCTGCTCTTTGAGAATGCAATTTTCCTGTTCACTCACCAAATTTTGCAAGCATTAGATAACAAAATAGTGCCAGCTGGTTTTCTGTAAGCTATCTAAGGCATTTGGTTGTATGCGTCACAGTTTTCTCCTAGATAAATCAAAGTTTTATGGGATTCATAGTATAGCCAAACGATAACATCATATCTAAGGGATGCAGGAAGTTGTACTTCGTAATTCAACCAGTGTAATCTGGGGACATTATTCTGACTGGGAAGAAATCACATATGGAATTCCCCAAGGATCAATCTTAGGTCTGCTGTTGTTCCTCATGCGAATTTCATCCCCAGATGATACTAAAATTGACATATGCAAGAACTAATCAGTTCATGCATATATACAGCAACAGAAGGAATAGTAAATGAGATCCTTAAAAGCATCATCAACTGTGTTTTCTGCAAATGGTCTCACCTTCAGCTTTAAAAAGGCACAACATATTTAGTTCTACACATCTAGGAGTACTACACCAATGATAAACGTAACACTTGGTAAGGAAATAATAAATAGGGTGGAAACTTAGGTCTCCACATTGATGAGACTTTAAACTCGAAAAAGCATATTTTGTAACTCCATAAACAACTGGGTTCAGCACATTTGCACTTAGAATCATTGTAAATCTTAGGGAGAGATAAATCAGTAAGCTGAGATATTTTTCATATTTTCATTCAATAGTCTCATGTGGAATAATGTTCTGGGGTAACTCATCTTTAAGAAAGCAAGTCTTCATTGTTAAAAATCAACTTGTAGGCATCTGTTTAAGGACTTGGGCACTCTTGACTGCTGCTTCACAGCATACTTATTCCCTCATGTAGTTTGTTGTAAATAATCCACTGCAGTTCAAAAGGAACAATGGTGTACATAATTACAATACCAGAAGGAAAAATGACATTCAGTACTCCACGTTAATGTTGTCTTTAGGACAAGAAGGGGCGATTCTTCTGTAAAACCTAGAATTCTCAGGGAATTACATTTTACCTGGAAAAATCAGGAAAATCTCAGGAATTCTGTGTTTTCAAGCTAGCATTGAAATATAATTTTATTGTGTTTTATAAACCATAAATTTTAAAATAGTTAATATTTCAAAGGATGTTATTTATACGATTAACATTTCATATAAATTATCTATGTTTAAAAAGTGCAGTCAAACTACTTCTTACGGCCTACTATATCACAACTGAGAGGAAAGAAAAATCATTATTGTGGTATGCTGCCCCCCCCTCCTTCCCCCTTCCCATTCATTTATCATCATCTTCCTTCCCCTGCCTGGAATTCACAAGAAATTTTTTAAAGTCTGAGTAGCCTTCTGGAGGGCACAATAACTCAACCAAAAGTGGTTTAAAATGGGACAGGAATTACTAACATACATCTGTGTGTTTAGTAACAATAATAATAATAAATTTATAAACGTTCAGCATGTAGCCATATTTACAAATTAACTTGTGATGTCAATGTAAAATGACTCATTCCACGTCGTTAAGATTTATCATGCAACTGATCCATGGAATATGAAAGTAACTAATCAAGAAATAACCGAGGACAAACACTTTGAAATACCGACTATTAAATTAACAGGACCAAGAAGTTAATCATTTTTCATGTGCATAAATCTCCCAGTGGTAGTGTGGCCACTTTTTTCAATGAATTCACAGAAATTCTAGATAAAATTTCAAGAACAAAAGTCAACATAATTCTGCGTGGAGACATACACACAAATATCATAAAAGAGACTAGTAGCACCCTCATAAATACCCATCACAGTTTTGGCTAGTACCTGTTGAGCAATAGTGCAACAAAGGTTACTTCCATGACTGTATCAGTAATTGACTGTGACCCCAAATATTGACAAGAAAAAGCGTAATGTACCTGTACAATATCTTGTACTATCAGACCATTTCTGCCAAATAAGAACAGAAAAATCAGGTATGGAAAAATTTCCTAAACTGTAATCCTACAAAAAACATTTATCAGAAATCAAAGTACAAGATTTTTCAAAACAATTAGCAAACCAAAGCAGGGATGAAGTGTACAGAGAAACCAATTTAAATGTGAGATTCTTTATTTCCCATTGTTATTTAAAATCAACTTTGTAAACACAATTCCAAATGTATCCACATCAGTATCAATGCCTCACAAAAACAAATAAACTGGTATTGAGATGTCCTCCCAAACATGTAAGACCTCAGTTCCATGAAAAACAGTCACAATGAACTAGAGTTGTTGAATTTAGCTAATGACTGGTTCTGATCATACCTAGCAGATAGGGTACAAAGAACAGAGATAGCATGTACCTCAAGAAAGTCTAAAGTTTAAGTAAGATGTGTATCAGAGTCAAAATACATTAATATAAGAGTTCCTCGGGCTAGTATTTGAGAACTAGTACCATTCCTGATATACATCAGTGACTTTCTGGCAGTGTTAGTCATGGGAAGAAAAATCTCTCTGAGGATGACAGCAATATCATAGTACTGAGAAAGCAAGAGAACTTCTTGCACAGAAAAGAAACCCTAAAGGGAGTTTACAGTTCATCAACAAGCAATAAAGTGACACTGAACATGAAGAAAATATATGTTATAAATTTCAGTTTGAAGACAGAGAATGACATTATTAAACGAAATGTAGATGGCATCTCTGCAGATAATGCAAAATTTCTGGATCACACGAAGATACTTGCAAACAGGTAACAGCCAGTGTCTTTTAGTTACATGATATTCATATGTACACTCAATTATTAACTACTGCATTCTTTTCTGGGGATCAAATGCACAAAATTCGAACACAGTTTTCAACATCCGAAAAAGAGCCATGGGAAAAATAATCAAAAACAGTTGAACTCATTGTAAACTGCATCATGTGAATGTATCTTTTTCATAATATTGTTAGCAAACAGTAGCATACATAACATTCATAATTTCTGCTCGAACAACTCTGTTCATGTCCATGGAACAAGGTCTAGATTGAATTTACATTTACCAAGAAATAATTAATGTAAAAATCAAAACAGCATATTCTACCAAGGAATAAAACTGTACAATAATTTGTCAAAGGAGATTAAAGAAATTGCTAAAAGAAATTTCCTTGACCCTTGAGCAGGCGCACCTATGTGTAAGGTGCGCCAACTACAAATAATGTTGTCTGTAGCATTCTGTTGTTGTTCTAAAGTTGCGAGCTTGTACCTATTCCTTTATTATTGTTTCAGCTAATACTGTGATAAGATGTGCTGTCGTATGTCCAAGTGAGCAATGGTAATATAAAATAAACAGTAAGGTAGGTGATAAAATTTACAATCCATCTAAGATAATGAATCCAATTCCAAGCTAGCAGTGCAATCCACCAATGAGGCAGTTGTCTATAAGATAATTAGCAATCAAATAAGCAGTTGGGTGAGATATGATGTAACTGCACCATTTAATGTTTTGAGTGGGCCATTACTGTGGGGTAACATTTGTAAGCAGCAACAGAGTGATATAGTGAATGTTTATTTTAATATAGTTTTATGAAACAGTGATTTAACTCATAGAATGTAAGTTTATTTCATTGTTGTTTAATAAAACTAAGATTAAACTGTGATTTTGCTCATACATGTAAGGAAACATAAGCACAGCTATTCCTTACGTATGTACAAAGTACACCACACGGCCACTCTACTTATAAAAAATGGCACGCCCACTTGAGGCTTAAAAAGACAGTTAAAAAGTACCTGTTAACCCAAACATTTTATACACTGAAGGCTTACTTAGTTGCCACTGATTAGGAGTTTATTACAAAGTATAACACAAATTATAATAATGACAATAAAACATCTAACATCCCACATAACACTTTTACTTTTCCCTTCTTTTTTTTTCCTTTTCAGGATAAGCTCACTCCTAAAGCTATGCAATGTATAATACTAACTCCTTATCCTCTTCTGGAACTCAACATCTCACTTGTTATAGAGGGACACTGACTCAGTTTTTCAGGCTATCAAATGGGAAGCTGTGGTTTACAAAATGGTCCTGACATCAGCTGACAATACATGTATGTTATGAATCAACATGTGTATAGTGTGTGCAGTGACAGGGAATGAGAAATGAATGAACATTGTAGCATTAGCCTTTTATCATTATTTAATAACTTATTTGTAAAACAGTATTGTACATTAGGGGTAAACCGAATGAGGCAGCACTGTTTTAAACAGTGTCCTTGTATTCAAGAGGGTGGAGTCTTCAATCTTCATCCAACCATCCTGATTTAGGTTTTCTCTGGTTTCCATAAATTATTTCAGGCAAATGCTAGTATAATTCCTACAATATGGCCATGGCTGACCCACCTGCCCCTAACTTGTCACTCTGGACCTGTAAGTCTGTAAATTTCTGTGCATGTGAATTATTTTATTTTTGTTGTTCTTAAATTGTAATACCAAGTCACGTCCAATATCCTTGTAAAAGAGAGCTACAGATAAATAAAACAACTACTAATATGATATTAAGTACCTCAGAGTTTGGCTACAGGAAGGAAAAGTCAGTCATGAAAGCCATAGAACTCTCAGTGAGGGACATTTTATCAGCATTTGAGGACCATGCTCACATACATGTAACCTTCTGTGATTTGAGTAAGGTCTTTGCTGCGATGAACACTCTGTTTTGCCCTAAACTTGATGGAATTTGTGGCAAAATTTTAAAACTTATCAAATCATACCTGAATAAAAGAAGCAGGCAGTATGTACAGGAAGTCAGCAATCAAACACACTCGAAGTTAGGAGTATCCCTGGGATCTAAATTACGAACTCTTCTATTCTTTGTACAAATAAATGACTTACTAGGAAATAGATGTAAAGATGTTTATATATGCAAATGGTACAACTTTTCTGCTTGCAGACTATGTATTTGACGACATTGTCAACAATATGAATTTGGTAAAGGAAAATGCAGTATCATACCTTCATGCAAATGGTTTACAATCAAATGTAAAAAAAGACCCAGAATGTGAGGTTCATTCTATTGAAGACCAAAAAAAATAGAAAAACAAAATGTAAAATCAGTAGACATTACACTTGACAACAAACTCATGTTCAACATGTAAGAGTTTGGCTGTCCAGAGTAATATACAGGGTGTATCAAAAAGAATCATCCGATTTAAAAAAACCATTACTGTTTGTCATCTGAGGTACTTGCATGAACAACATACTGTTGGAAAGAGTAAACTCTCAAGTTTTACATGGTTCCCACAAGGTAGCAGCAGTGTGTGTCCAAATCAGTTCTAGTAAAAATAGTGTCAGGACAACAAAAGTGTTTTGTGTTCTAATGTTCGTGCTATGCAGGTTAGTAATAACGGTTCAGTGTGGCTTTCGTACTAGATATGGTATGGATACTCCTATAGTGCAGAGCATTCAACGATGGCATGAACAATTCTGAGAAATGGGTTGTTTCTGTGAAGGCAAATTGCCAGGCCATCCCTGAGTGTCTGCTATAGTTTCATGAGGAGTCCGCAGAAATCCATTCATCATGCAGCTTAACATGTCCCCGATGTCTGTCTGGTGTGTGTTGCGTCAATGTCTACACATGGAACAATAAAAAATTTAGCTAATGCAAGCTCTTTGTGAAGGTGACAAACAACAACAAATGGAAATCTGTAATTTTATTCTTGGCAAGATGGAAGATGACAGTTTTCTTCCAACTTTCCATTTAAATGGAATGTTACCTTGTAACTAAACAATAAATTTAGTAATGAGGCAACATTCCATTTAAATTGAAAGGTAAACCATCATAATGTGAGAATATGGGGTACGGAACAACCATATGAAGTTGTACAACATGAGAGGGATTCTCCAAAATTTAATGTGTTTTGTGCAGTTTCACGGGAAAAGGTGTATAGTCCATTTTTCTTTTCTGAGGACACTGTTACAGGAAGCACATATCTGGATATGCTTGAGAACTTTCTTTTCCCACAGCTGGAGATTCAAATGACTTCATTTACCAACAGGATGGGGCATCACTGCACTGGCATCTGGAAGTGTAGGAATTTTTAAATCAAACGATTACAGAACAATCGATCAGTCACACTGGAGCAAATGATTCAGCCTCACATTACTGGCCTCCAAAGTTACCGGACCTGACTATATGTGATTATTTCTTGTGGGGGTTTATAAAAGAATCTTTATGTGCCTCTCTTAGCAATAACAATGAATGAACCGAGACATCGCATAACAGCAGCTGTGGAAGCTGACCCTCAAGAGATGCTCGCTGCTGTCTGGGAACAATTTGAATATTGCACTGACATGTGCGTGCATATCAAGGGGGGCAAATTGAATGTCTATGAACAGGTATGAAGAAAAAAAAACTTTTTGAGTTTCCTGTTCATCAAAAAACAAAATTCAATGTATATGGTTATTAGTTTCAGAAATGTAGATGTTCCAAACTGGATGATTCTTTTTGATACACCCCATATTTGTGAAAATGACTGATGTCCATATCACTTTTGAATTTATAAGGATAGCATCTTTTGTTTTCTGTCAATCTATTTTAAAGTATGGATTAATACTCTCAGTAAACTGTAACAGAATTAATGAAATTATTGTGATTAAGAAAAAGGAAATAAGAGTAACAGCAGAGTTGACAGTAAATACACACTGTAAACTGTTGTTCATAAAGTATTAGATTTTAGCAGTAATTAATTTATGTGTTATTGTTACTCTTAATTACATACTTGGGGAACCACCTAATTTAATTGTAACACCAGAGACATAATTATAATACAAGGACCTGTACTTTTCACTCTTACCACAGAACTGATTGGCGAAAGTAACAGCTGTGTGTACATGACAATGAAAACATATAACAAATTGTCTAAACATACCCCAAGGATGCCCATTAAATTATTTAAGAAAAAGTAGCACAACTTCTAGTTACCTAACCTGTTTTATCCATTTAAAGAATTTTTAGAAATTTCCAATATGAGTGTAACAACGTATCTGTGTAAAATTAATAAATTAAATGTACTGAAAGTATGTGATAATGCTGAATGTGGTAAAAGACTAGATCAAGCCAGTGGCATACTCGTGTGTTCAGTGCAGCAATGTTGTCAGTGCTTGTCATGAGGTATGATGGGAAGGAAGAAATAAGGTGTGTCAGCTCCTTGTCTATGTAGCCAATGAGGGAGTTGACAAGATGTTTCAAAGGAACATCGTCACTTTCTCATGTGAATATACCACTACTTCAGAGATCTTGGCACATTTGGAAGAACAGGAAAATATTTTGACAACCAAGAAATAATGTTATTTATACTATGCTAATAGGCCTTACTCTACCCGAACATCGTAATCTGTGGCAAACTTTGAAAAAAAAAAAAAACAGGGGTCAAGCATCTGTGACATTGAAGATTATAAATTTAATTGGTGCTTGTTTCACTTGCAGCAAAGTAAGTAGTGCCATTAGGTCCTAACCTAACTCCAACTTGGTAATTTGTGACATATTCAGAAAAAAAAACAGTCAATATTTGTGACAATAGGAAAGAAGAGAATGGTTTCTATTTCAGCACTAGAAATTAATTTTCTCTCCTCTCTTTGGCTACATGAAAGTATCATCTCACTGGCTGGGATCAAGGTAAGTTGAAAGAACCACAGACTGTTGAAAGTTTCAGTGGATGCACTAGCCAACAATTGAGTGGAACAGGGGAAAGGATTACAATAGATGATGAACTGGTAGCTTTGAGGGATGAACTAATGCTAGAAACAGATCAAATTGGCAAAAAGATAAGACCTACCAGAAAACCTTGATAACAAGCAAGTTATTGGATTTAAAAGAAGATGATAGAAAAATGCAGGAAATTAATTAAACCAAAGGTAAAATACATGTCTAAAACATGAGATTGGCAAAAACTGAAAAATTGCAACACAAGAATGGCTTAAGGGCAAATGCAAAGCTGTAGACAGTTACATACCTATGAAAAGCACAGATACAAAATCAAACAATGGAAAATCCAGAATGGAATGTAACAATATTATGAAAATGATAGGTGCTACTCACCATATAGTGGAGATGCTGAGTCGCAGATAGGCGCAATGGTCTTTCTGTTGTGCCTATCTGAGACTCAGCATCTCTGCTATATGGTGAGCAGCAAGTATCCTTTTCATAATAAAACTGCAAATAGTGTGCATAGGAAAATTAAATAAACCTTTGGAGGAAATATAATTGCCTGTGTGAGTATCAACTGCTCAGACGACAAGTGTGTACAAAGCAAAGAAGGAAAGGCTGAAAGATGGAAAGAATATACACTGCAGAATGGCTATACAAAGGAAAGACGCTTAAAGACTATGTTACAGAATGGTTAGAGGGAACAGTTGAAGACAAGATGGGAGATGTGATACTCAGAGCAGAATTTAAAAGAGAACTGAAAGACCTAAGTGGAAACGAGTGCCTGGTGTAGATGGCATACCCTCATAATTACTGAAGTTCTTGGTGGAGCCAGCCATGACAAAACTAGTCCACCTGATATGTAACATACATGAGACACAAAATACCCACAGTCTCCAAAAAGAATGTAACAATTCCAATGTCAGGTAAAACAGGTGCTGACAGACATGAAGTTTACTGAGTCATCACTTTTGTGAGTTGTGGTTGCAAAATACTAACACAACTTACTTACGGAAGAATAGAGAAACTAGCAGAAGTGAACCTCAGCAAAGTTCAGCTTGGATTTTAGACACACATGAACATCACAGCATTGATGCCCTTACAACTTATTACTGTCAGCCAATCGCAGCAAGCACAGTATCCATGATCTTTGAGGGCTATCCACAAAGTACATTACGTTTTGGAATTAAAAATAAATAAAGTATTGGAATTTTTTTTTTATTATATACAGATGAAAGCCACACTTAAATACTACTTTTCTACATAGTTGCCATTTAAATTAAGGCACTTATCGTAGCGATGGACGAGCTTGGAAATTCCTTCGTCGTAAAATTCGGCCGCCTGCGCCTTAAACCATGTGGTTACCTCTTTTGGGACAGAAAAGGTGTGATTTTTGTGGATTTCCTGGAAAGAGGCACTACAATAAACTCTCAAAGGTATTGCCAAACTCTGCACAACCTCAGAAGAGCAATACAAAACAAGCGCAGGGGAAAGTTGGGCTCAAAGATCTTGCTGATTCACTACAACGCCCGGGCCCACACGGCAAATGCCACTCGTGAAGTTCTCGAATCTTTTAAGTGGGAGTTGTTTCCTCATCCGCCGTACAGTCCCGACTTGGCACCGAGCGACTTCCACTTATTCCCAGCAGTGAAGAAGTGGTTGGCTATGCAACGTTTTGATGATGACGCACAGCTTCAAGAAGAGGTAACCACGTGGTTGAAGGCGCAGGCGGCTGAATTTTACGACGAAGGAATTTCCAAGCTCATCCATCACTACGATAAGTGCCTTAATTTAAATGGCAACTATGTAGAAAAGTAGTATTTAAGTGTGGCTTTCATCTGTATATAATAAAAAAAAATTCCAATACCTTATTTATTTTTAATTCCAAAACGTAATGTACTTTGTGGATAGCCCTCGTAGTTATCCAAGTACAGTGAGCATAACACATACAAGATAGTCAGCCAATTGCAACATGACTATTTTGTCACATGCACACATTATATACATATAGTATAGAAATAAGCAGAGCTATGTGCTCTTATATAATTTTGGTTGTCACAAATACGGATTGCTTTTTCTTTCAGGGATATGGTCAGGCTGGGATGTAAGAGCATAACCTAAACTGCTGCAAGTGAAACAATGACATACCTATTCTTGTTTGTGAGAAATATTTGGCTGTTTTTTCCAAATTTGTTGTGGTTATGTATAGCAATTTCCAAGAATATGGTTGGGCTTGGACGTAGCAGCACAACATAAATTGCTGGAAGCAAAACAGTGACCGTTATATTCTTCATTGCCACAAATATTTGGCTATTGTTCTACAAGTAGGTTGTGATTTCCAGGAGTGTGGTTAGGCTATTGTTCTCTAAATATTTCATGATTTCTGAGGATGCGGTTAGGCTGGGACCCAAAGGACCACCATGAATTGCCACCAAAAACCTGGTTGTTTTTACTGACGGATCTGTAGCATAGCCCTAGGTCAAGATCTAGGTTAGGTGGAAGCAAGAGTTTGGTTGTGAGTTGGTAAAGCCAACGAATGTGAAAGCAAACAATCTGGTTGTGCTGACAGATTCAAATGTAACGTAGCCTGATGTCTTGGTTAGGTTGGAATTAATAGTTTGGTAACAAGCAATATCAGTGAGACAGCATATTAAAGATCTATTCAAGGCCCATCCATTTTTTTTCAGTTTGTTGTACTACAGTGCCATGAGGTCTGGTATTCGTATATAAAAGGGCTATCCAGAAAGTAACAGAAGTGTTGAAACAGAAAATTAACAATATGGGAAAACCAAATTTTATTATATAGATTGTAAAGGTAAATTCTCAAGCTATTTTCCTACATTATCACCATTCAGATTGAGGCACTTATCATACTGTGGTGCAAGTTTTTGAATGCCGTCTCTATAGAAATCTGCTGCCAGCAATTGCAACCACCAATTTATACTGGCATGCAGTTAGGCATCAATACCAAAGTCTTGTGTACATCTACATCTACATTTATACTCCGCAAGCCACCCAACGGTGTGTGGCGGAGTGCACTTTATGTGCCACTGTCATTACCTCCCTTTCCTGTTCCAGTCGCGTATGGTTCGCCGGGAAGAACGACTGTTTGAAAGCCTCCGTGCGCGCTCTAATCTCTCTAATTTTACATTCGTGATCTCCTCGGGAGGTATAAGTAGGGGGAAGCAATATATTCGACACCTCATCCAGAAACGCACCCTCTCGAAACCTGGCGAGCAAGCTACACTGCAATGCCGAGCGCTTCTCTTGCAGAGTCTGCCACTTGAGTTTGTTAAACATCTCCGTAACGCTATCACGGTTACCAAATAACCCTGTGACGAAACGCGCCGCTCTTCTTTGGATCATCTCTATCTCCTCCGTCAACCCGATCTGGTACAGATCCCACACTGATGAGCAACACTCAAGTATAGGTCGAATGAGTGTTTTGTAAGCCACCTCCTTTGTTGATGGACTACACTTTCTAAGGACTCTCCCAATGAATCTCAACCTGGTACCTGGTTTACCAACAATTAATTTTATATGATCATTCCACTTCAAATCGTTCCGCACGCATACTCCCAGATATTTTACAGAAGTAACTGCTACCAGTGTTTGTTCCACTATCATATAATCATACAATAAAGGATCCTTCTTTCTATGTATTCGCAATACATTACATTTGTCTATGTTAAGGGTCAGTTGCCACTCCCTGCACCAAGTGCCTATCAACTGCAGATCTTCCTGCATTTCGCTACAATTTTCTAATGCTGCAACTTCTCTGCATACTACAGCATCATGCGCGAAAAGCCGCATGGAACTTCTGACACTATCTACTAGGTCATTTATATATATTGTGAAAGGCAATGGTCCCATAACACTCCCCTGTGGCACGCCAGAGGTTACTTTAACGTCTGTAGACGTCTCTCCATTGATAACAACATGCTGTGTTCTGTTTGCTAAAAACTCTTCAATCCAGCCACACAGCTGGTCTGATATTCCGTAGGCTCTTACTTTGTTTATCAGGCAACAGTGCGGAACTGTATCGAACGCCTTCCGGAAGTCAAGAAAAATAGCATCTACCTGGGAGCCTGTATCTAAAATTTTCTGGGTCTCATGAACAAATAAAGCGAGTTGGGTCTCACACAATCGCTGTTTCCGGAATCCATGTTGATTCCTACATAGTAGATTCTGGGTTTCCAAAACCGACATGATACTCGAGCAAAAAACATGTTCTAAAATTCTACAACAGATCGACGTCAGAGATATAGGTCTATAGTTTTGCGCATCTGCTCGACGACCCTTCTTGAAGACTGGGGCTACCTGTGCTCTTTTCCAATCATTTGGAACCTTCCGTTCCTCTAGAGACTTGCGGTACACGGCTGTTAGAAGGGGGGCAAGTTCATTCGCGTAATCTGTGTAGAATCGAATTGGTATCCCGTCAGGTCCAGTGGACTTTCCTCTGTTGAGTGATTCCAGTTGCTTTTCTATTCCTTGGACACTTATTTCGATGTCAGCCATTTTTTCGTTTGTGCGACGATTTAGAGAAGGAACTGCAGTGCGGTCAGCATCCCGGAGTGTCTGGATATGCTGTTTCGAGCCACTTACTGATTTAACGTAAGACCAGAACTTCCTAGTGTAGCAAGCCACGTCTTCATTGCTGGGAAGAGCTGATAGTTGCTCAGTGCCAAACAGGGAACGAGCAAACACCTCCCATCCAAAATCCCGCAAGAGTTCCCGGGTGCGATTGGCGATATGTAGACATCCGTTATCATGAAAAAACAAACCCTTTGCACTAAGTTTTCCTAAGTGCTCGTTTTGCATCACACATCTTAACTTTGTCAGTGTCTGACAATATCTTTGTGGATTAACTGTTGTGCCACATTCAAGGAAATCCAAGAAAATCACTTCCTTAGAGCCAAAAAACACAATAGCCATGATCATTCTTGCTGACTGCATTTACAAACACTTCCTTGGTTTCCTGGGAGAATTTCTGTGTCTCCATTCCATCTACTGACTTTTAGTTTACCAACTGACATGTTTCACCCAGGTCTCATACCAATTATGATACAACTAATAACTTTGGTACCATGTTTCTCACATCTTTGAGGAAAGTCAGTGCTGCAGCCAGTCTCTGTTTTTTGTGATCTTCCATTAGGATTTTGGAAATCCACCTAACAAAAAATCTGAAGGAGCCAAGCTTTTCCACCCTAATTTCATGCGCAAAACTCTGTGAGATCTGAGGAAAATGTTGCAAAAGTTCCATAATTGTGAAATGACAATTTTCACGAATTTTGTCATTAATTTTCATCACCAGTTTGTCAGTCACAGAGTTAGGCCTATCAATGTGGTACTCATCATGATGAGTGGTATGGGCATTTTTAAAATCAATGCACCACTGCCTCGCTCACGTTTCACTCATTATTACTTTTCCATACACATCAAAAAGGGCACAATAAATTTCAATTCCTTTGCAGTTTTTTTGCAAGCAGAAAACTAACCACAGAGTGCACCTCACAAGAGGGGGATTTTCTACTGCAGCACACATTTTAACATATCACAGAAAGCAAAGTAGCAGAAACACAGACACTACCACTGTCAAGAGTGTACTGCGTGTAGGAACATTATTGGCACCAAGATGGTGGCTGTAGCCCTGCTCACCACCACGATAGGCAAAAACATCTCTTACTTTCTGGATAGCCCTCGTAAAAACAGTAATGGTGAACCTAGAAATATAGTATTTACAGATTTAGTGAAAGCTTTTGACAGTGTTGACTTCAACAGAATCTTAAAACTCTGAAGGTATCTGGGATAAACCACAGGGAGTGAAAGGTTACTTTCAACTTTTATAGAAACCAGACTGCAGTTATTAGGCAGAATTGTAGTCCATGTCCATCAGGGACAATCAAAGATTGTGGCAACACCTGGTGGCTTTTACCCATGATGCTGTGAAAATGGCAGACACCCCTATTTCAAGCTTATACATCATGGTGACCATGACATCACTCATTACAAACACAAACACACACAAATAACATGAAAAATATTTAATTGCAGAAATAACATGAAACTAACAGGACAGCTACTGGAATTAGAGGATTTTTGGTGAGGACAAAATCAATATACAACAATCCTAATAAAGAAGTCTTGTTGTTGTTGTTGTGGTCTTCAGTCCTGCGACTGGTTTGATGCAGCTCTCCATGCTACTCTATCCTGTGCAAGCCTCTTCATCCCCCAGTACCTACTGCAGCCTACATCCTTCTGAATCTGCTTAGTGTATTATCTCTTGGTCTCCCTCTACGATTTTTACCCTCCACACTGCCCTCCAGTACTAAATTGGCGATCCCTTGATGCCTCAGAACATGTCCTACCAACTGATCCCTTCTTCTAGTCAAGTTGTGCCACAAACTCCTCTTCTCCCCAATTCTATTCAATACCTCCTCATTAGTTATGTGATCTACCCATCTGATCTTCAGTATTCTTCTGTAGCACCACATTTCGAAAGCTTCTATTCTCTTCTTGTCTAAACTATTTATCGTCCATGTTTCACTTCCATACATGGCTACACTCCATACAAATACAGAAACGGCTTCCTGACACTTAAATCAATACTCGATGTTAACAAATTTCTCTTCTTCAGAAACGCTTTCCTTGCCATTGCCAGTCATACCAAAGCAAATAGCAAGACAAAAAGCAAGCAAACAAATACCTCAGCAATCAGCAAAAGCACTAAAACTTGAAAAAAAAGCTGATATCAGAAATTTAATTTCACACATGTACCAAAAAAGAGTACCACAAAATGATACCACAAACATACACATAGCTGGAAATTTTATTTGTCCTATATAGCTCAAATGAAATCCGTGATACTATAATCCCACAAACAGCTCCAAAATCTGATGCTGGAATTTCACTTGACCCATGTAGCTCAAATGAAATCCATGAGACAAACAAACCCACACATAACTTGAGAAATCTGACATCAAAAACTTCACTGGATCTATAAAGGTAAAACAAAAACCGGAGTACCACAAAATCTAAACTCAGACATGTAACTAATTTCAAAAACCTAATGTCAACAACATAGGTAAAACAAATTCCACAATATCTACCAATCATAATGCAATGTAATCAACAACTAACAACACAACCCAAAATTTCACAAAAAAAGTTGTAGCAATACCAATTTTGATCTACAAGGAAAATGTAAGTATGCTCCTGATCACACATACCAACTACAATTTAAAAAATAATAAAACCCTAAAAACATATTTAATATCCAAGTCAACCAGCACACAAATTTGGTGATGACAAAAATATGTTAACAACACAATCTCTCGAAAGGCCAGCATGAACTTCTCAAACAAGATACTCCTCTGGATATAACGCCAAATGTTCTCACACTATACATTGTCCCAACCTCCCTCGTCCAAGGTTCAGCAATTTTGGGCAGTTTCATACCTTGTCCACAAACACAACATTTCACATAATCGACAATTAACCAAAGTACCCGTAACTTTAGGAGTTTAATTGTGGTTATCTTCCCCCATTGTAGCATGCAGAGACCTACTCAAAAGTTCATTGTCCCACTCATAACTAACAAAAAATAAAATATAAAACTAAATTTGCAACCACAAACACCGCAACAAACTGAAAATTCCAAAACCTTAAAATGGATCTATTGTTCATAACTGGCAACATCAAAAGAACTCACTAACAAACTGTCACAAATTCTTTCCATATTATTCTCACAAACAGCACTCAAGAAGTCAAGCAAATTGCTAACAGTACTCACAAACAATTCAGGAACATGAACATTCCACACCAAAAGTGCCACTGGATCATGATCCATTTCACATACACAATGCCACCATGATGCACGGTTAGGTCACACGTCAAAGCAGAGAGGTGGAAAAGCGAACCCCAGTTGATCTCTAATGTCATTCCATCTCCATATTTAGTAAGTAATGAAGGGGAAAAAAAGAAAAAAAATTGGAAAGGGAATTGCATTCAGGGAGAATTAATAAGAACATTGAGGCTTGCTAGTAACATTGTACACCTCTCAGAGATGACAAAAGACTTGGGAGAGCAGTTGAATGGAATGGATAGTGTTTTGAAAATGGTTAGAGGATGACCGCCGACTAAAGTAAAGAAAGGGTAGTGGAATGTAGTTGAATTAAATAAGTTGATGCCATAGGAATCAGATTAGAAAAGGACACTGAAATAGTTGACGAAACTTTTCTACTTTGGGAGCTAGATAACTGATGATGACTGAAGTGGGGAGGAATATAAAATGCAGACAGCAATAGCAAGAAATAGGTTTCTGAAAAAGAGAAATGTTTTAACATCAAACACAAATATAAGTATATATGAAGATAGTAACTGTTCCCGAAAGAACAGATACCACTGATGGCCGTGGAGCTTCTCTAGAATAAATGATAATTAATTGAAACCCTCAGCTGCTGACAGGTGTTGTTGATATACCTCGATGGGGGACAGCTGAAAATGTGTGCCCCGACCGGGACTCGAACCCGGGATCTCCTGCTTACATGGCAATCTAGCCATTGACCTTTGTCTGTGCGAATGCGCACAGATTGCCCAAACTCTTACGGTAATCATCACCTTAGCTGGTGCGAGTAATGAGTGGATGGGTAGATATCTATTAGGAACATTACATATGTAGATTGTGGACAGTTGGGAATGTGGTTCTCATGGGAAGCGTGCAAGGGGTAAGTCCCTGCAGTCACACTATTCATCTGTGTCCTTGGTGGCTCAGATGGATAGAGTGTCTGCCATGTAAGCAGGAGATCCCGGGTTCGAGTCCCAGTCTGGGCACACATTTTCAACTGTCAAAATTGGTTCAAATGGCTCTGAGCGCTATGGGACTTAACATCTATAGTCATCAGTCCCCTAGAACTTAGAACTACTTAAACCTAACTGACCTAAGGACATCACACAACACCCAGTCATTACGAGGCAGAGAAAATCCCTGACCCTGCCAGGAATTTTCAACTGTCCCCACCAAGGTATATCAATATCACCTATTGGCAGCTGAGAGTTTCAATTATTTATCATTTACAAATTTAAATGTTATAAACTGTTTTCTGCAAGTATTTGTCCCTGTAGTGTCACCTTGCAATGAAGACAAGAATAGAATATAAGGTTTTGAAATGTGGCACTGTAGAATAATGCTGAAGATCACATAAATAAATCAAAAAACTAATGAAGTACTGAATCAAATAAGGGAGAGAAGTGCTGCAGAGATGAGGACACTTGCACAGGATAGACTAGCATGGAGAACTGCATCAAACCAGACTGAAAACTACAACACAACCGAATTAAGAGATGAGAAGAGGGACTGGAATAAGGTTAAGTAACCAGAAGCATGTAGTGTGGAGACATAGTATATTTGTCGTAAGAATCTGACTACTGTAAAGCTGGGGTTATTTTGGTGCTTTTTAGATAACTTTGGTCCACTGGTTGGAAAAAAGTTTTAAATTTTTTCTCCGCTAAAATTACATCATTGGCATGGAGTCACTAATACTGGACTCAATTTTGATCATAAATATCTTAACAGCTATTACATCCCAATAACTTCTGCCTGGAGGGTTCACATCAGTTAAGCTAAAATATAGTGAGTGTAATTTTGCATTCTGTCAGTATTAGATAATAAGGTGAGAGACTGATTTGTGTAAATTTAATTTAGGTAATATATGTAACAGTTTTATAAAATGGTGCATGTTTTTGCAAAATATGGGCTACTTAAGCCTACTCCAAAGTAGCCCAAAAATCAAGATGAAGTGGTGCTATTATCTACTGTTGATTCTGGAAGTTCCTTTGATGTGCAAGATGATCTCCAGAACCACAAAATATTGAAAAATAATCCGCAGTTGGGCAATATACTACAGTTTTATATGACAAAGAACAACAACCTGGAATTGGGACTCAGGCGATTGGTAATGGTGCTGAAGTCCTACTGCAAATGGCCAGAATAAAAAGATAAACAATTTTTTCCTCGATAGGATTTGATAGGAATTATCAGTCCAACCTGAATAACAAAGAGCAGCTGTTTCCCAGCACCTGAGCTTCAGTAATTTGTTAATAAGGCTCCACACTGCACAGTGTTTTTAACATATGACACATATATTTTCTTTGTAAACTGTTACAACAGTGCAATGTGTATCCTGATAACCAATTAGTCGATCGATGAAATATACAGCACTAGTATATATACTGCGCCACTTTCTGAATAAAATTCAAAATCCCCCGTTCTCACCTTCCAAATTTAGTGTTTTATTTGTTCCTCATGCTCACGAATGACTACTCTTGATATATTTATCGAGTTTACTTTGTGCCAACATAACTTACATAACTGATTGTACAAGTCCGACAATAATAGAAAAATGGATTTGAAATTTTCTCTGTCACTGTAGTTTGTTTTCTTGCCACATATAAAAAGACAAGCAAAAATTGGGCCAAAGTAAGCCAGGCAGTTTACGGTACATTAAAACATGGCAAGCTCCACAAAGAAATTTAGTTAGCCTAATATTTGTTAATTGAACATATTTTGGACTTCCAAAACACCAAGTCAGTGAATGTTGGTCCTTTCATTCATTCAGCACTTTCCTTCGATGTCATCGGAAAGGAGAACATTCATGGATGTGGACTGAGACATGGCATAAATCAACAAAAGACAAATACATCATAGTAACAATCTCTACACTGTGGTAACAGTAATCTAACTATTCTGATTGATATACCTAAAATGTGTCAAATAAATTGGTAAGAAAGTTGGTACTTTGAAAATGGCTGCTGCCTCCTCAGTCTTACAATGTAGTGTTGTTTATCTGCTATTAGTAGTAGGTCACAATTTTTTAAAGATAATAATTCCTACATCTGTAAATACCAAGCCTTCTTTACAGTACGTTATCACCTGTCATGCAGCTTTACAACAAACAATGCTGTACTCCATGCAGCTAACAGAAATGCTTAATCCTGGTATTCGTAGAGAGTGGCTAATGTGGTACACTTAATTTTCTTTTGAATTGCCAAGGTTTCCCAATTTCTTACTTTAAATTACATGGGAGCTTGTAGAATATCTTCCCACCAAGCACATAACTCCATTCTAAACCGTAGAGAAGTCTACATATTTGTGTCTTGTATTGTGAATGTTTATATTACAGTTCAGCTGAAAATGATCTTGATAGTCGGCAACATAAACCAACAAGGAGTAAATGTATTGGGAAATGAGTGTAGGCTTACAGTTACCTACTTTATTCAATATTCTTACTCCTCACTTATGGTAAATTTATTTACTTAGGTACACGGCCCCAAAAGATAATTCCATATAACAATATGGAGTGAAAATCTATTAAATAAGCCAACACACTTGTCTTTAAGTTAGCACAATGATAGATGCTTCTAAAGGCATAACATGCTGAAATGTGTGAACCAATTTGAAATAATAATGAACACACACACTGAAATAACGGAATAAAAAAGAACGAGTATTCAGAAATGTCAGACATCTCATTCAGTAGTGATACTGGAGAGAAAGATTTATGTTGCTCCCACTGATTACACAAATGAACAAATGTAAAATCACACTCTACCTTATATTAAGTAATATAATGTAGCCCAAACTGTGTGAAATAAGCATAAGAATTATCACATCTTCTGCTTCTCATAGCACCACCGCTGGCTCATTCTAAATGGAATAAGCCAAGTTGACATTTTTTGAAAATCAGTACAGTAAAGATTTAGGCATAGTAATAAACTAACAAAATATCAGATTTAATGATTTGAAACTCATTTTTATTGTATTCAAGTTATTTAGTCATGAATTGTCACCCCAAAGATTGTAGTTGACTATACTCCATAAACACCAAAAAACTTCATCATATTGGCTGAACTGATATGCTGCCTGTGAAACAGGTGAAGCAACAATAAGCACCTTACTGTTTCACAGTAGGTTTCCTTTATATCCTGCACTGAATATTTTTTTTTTCTGGTAAGCTTTCTTTTGAATTTTTCTCTCTTTTTGAAAGTGACAGGAATTACTGTCACACCTGTGACAAAAAAGAAGATAAAGTTTGCTTCTTGTTTGAACAAATACTTCAAAATTTTTAATGTTCTAGGAATGTGAGGTTAAGAAAATATATTAGCTCCTAAACCTTTTAAGTTTTGGAAATAACTGTATTTTGTCCAGGAATGTTGTCACGGGTGTGACAATATGCACACATTTTTAAAGATATTCCAGCGTAATGAAATACCAGTATATAAAATTTAAAACAAGCTGTTTCTGTTCATGTGAAGTCTTATACTGGTGAGATTTCAAATAAATACAGGTGTACTGACATTAAAATAAATGTAATACTGTATCTTGCATTCCCAGATAATGACTTCTTCAACAGAAAGAATGAGAAAGCTGCGGGATAAAATGAAGGAAGATCCACTGAAACATAAATAACACTTAAAAAAGGAGAGAGAAAGGAACAAAATGAGAAGAATGAAGAACAGAGAGCCCTGCTAACGAACCAATGCAGTCTACTAAAAAAGAGAGGGAATGATAAAACTAGACGAAGGTTGTGTAGAGAAAGGAAACGTAAAAATATGGCAGAAACAAACCATACCACTGAATTAGGATCTTACAAATGTTCCCAGACATTAGGCAAAGCTGTACATAAGGCAAAAAAATCTCTTCCAAACAGTCCAAGGAAATGGACTGCTGTTGTCAGGAAACTGCTTAAGAAACTGGATTTTGCTGACATTAAAAAAAATGTTAAGATATCCTCAACAGGTTCAAGAAGTTTGCCAACTGAAACAAGAAATAAAGTACTTGAGTATTTTTGTTGAGATGATGTTAGTTGAGCTACTCCTGGTATTCATGGTGTAAAATCTGTTAAAGACCGCAGAAGTGGAAAATGAGAACATGTTCAGAAGCAGTATATGATTATGACTGTTGGTGAGGCCTATGAGAAATTTAAGAATTCAAACCCTGATACTCCATTAAGAAAACCAACATTTTGTGAACTTAGGCCAAGTAATGTACTACCAGTTTCAGAAACACACCTCATAATGTGTGTGTATGCAAATACCGTGCAAATTTTACATTTATAGCTGAAAGCATTTCACATGTGGTTCCAGATTTTCCTATTTCTACTAAAGATTTACTTCAGAAAGTTACTTGTGATGTAGAAAATGAGAATTGTATGACACAAAAATGCAGAAAGTGCAAACATGACCTGTCATTGTGGTTGACTGATGAAAAGCAAGATAAAATTCTGTCCTAGAAGCAGTGGAAGGACTATGATGAAGTGCCAAAGTTGGTGGAAAATACATCAACACTGAAAGCAGCCACTGAAGAGTTAGAGGACCAATGTCAACATTTAAAAGGCATTTCTGGATAATAGAAAAACAAACCAAATATTTTGAATCTTGTGAGAAAGACCTTACAAAGAATGATGTTGCCAAGCAAGTTGACTTTGCCGAGAACTTCTCTGTAATGTCACAAGATGAAAGTCAGGATGCACATTGGAGTCACAAACAAGTAACATTATTTATGTGCTGTGTATGGGATAGTCTAAAGAATGTTTTTTCTTATGCAATTGCAGATGACTATCTTTCACATGACACATTTGCAGTTTATTGCTTTCTTGAAAAAATTATATTGCATCTAAAACAGCAGAATCAAAATTTACAAAAAGTTCATATGTTTTCGGACAACTGCACTGCACAGTTTAAAAATAAATTTACATTGTCCTGCTGCACTAAATCCTGTTTGGGAGTTGAAATTGAGCAGAACTCCTTTGCTGCGCACACAGCAAAGAGGCTGCTGATAGGATTGGGGGAACAGTGAAGATAACTGTTTGGAGAGGAATCAGAAGTCGGACGGTGGTGGTGAATAATGCAAAGGAATTTTCAGATTATGCGAATGGTAAATTGAATGAAGTTCACGTTCTCTTCAATTCAAGCAGGGATGTAGACAAGACAAAGGAACGACAGTCAAGGCTTTGGGAAGATGTCATTCATATTCCTAAAGCGCATTCTAACCATTATTTTAGAAACTATATGACAGTCGCCATATTTTAGCTGCGGAAACATCTGGCATTGAAATGACAAGACATGAAATCTTTCAGGAAATCACTAAATCCAAGAAACAGCTGAAATGTTCTGATATTTATTCAGATTCCGAAGAGTCTAATGTTCAAGATAACCAAGCAACATCAGAAAATGAAGTACAGGCAACCATAAATCCAACCAAGGAAATTAATGCTGGAACCTTTTTGATCTTCAAGCTACAGACTGAGAGTGGAAATGGACAGAATTTTGTTCTGTTTGCCAATCATTGTGTGTGGCCAATGAAATCATGGTTATGTTTTTAAAACCACGTGATAAAGAAAACAAACTCATTTGTGCTAATGAAAATGACATTTCAATTGTTTCATTACAAAAGAATGTTGTTAAAATTTTGAATCCTTCCGTGATTAAAATGAAATGAAATTGAGTTTTTTTATTACTTTTGTGAAACTATTTCAGTATGTATTTCTGGGTATATTTCTTTAGATAGTTAGTTGATTATTCATACCTTTATTTATTTGAACATGACAATGCTTCATTCTCCATACTGAGTATCATGTTAAGCTAAGAGAGTGTTTCAGTTGAAGATGAGCTGTCTGTTAGCCTCTATTAAAGAACTGCATTTTTAAAATTGATTTAACACCAACACCACTTCCATTACGCAATGTGATTTGTTTGTACTGCAAAAAATGTAATAAATCCATTATCACCCCCTACTTCTCAGAAATATTGAGAGATTGTACATGTAATTCCACATCGTGTAGCGACCGTAAACCATAAAATTACCAAATATGCAGCAACCAGTCACAAATTCATGTTTTATTTATTCACTTTTGCAAATCAATTGAAACTGATTACTCAGGGCACATATTGGTTGAAAGCACCGATGATGGCTGTACATCAGTTGAAATAGATTTGCAAAAGTGAATAAATAAAACACGATTTTGCGACTGGTTGCTGCATATTTGGTAATTTTAACAGAAATTATATTATTACTTTGAAAATAATGCAAGTTTCTTTCTGATATTTTCATGGCTAATGCAGTAAGTTTTCAGTATTGTACAGTTATTAATTTGTTTACATATAATCATTCAATTCACAGATTTTCCCTGTAATGGGCAATGTGCTACATTGCGTGTCTGAATTTTGTCCGTGCCATACAATTTTTGGTTAATAATATAGGTTTCCATCAATTACAAAAGGAAAATTATATCCATATTTAGTAATGTAGGTCTAATCAATTTCCTTTTAAATGATTTATATTGAAAGGAATATTTAATATGGGACAATTTAAAATTATTATACAGTTCATTTATAGAGTTCAAGTGTCACACCCATGACTATGGAATCAGTCTGCTACTACATTTTTATAAATAAAAAGACGTTACAGAAACAGAGGGGTTCACTTTTTTTTCCAAAAGAGCAGCATGTTTATGTAACTTCAAATATTTGACACAAGTTGTACATTTCTTAACATGCTGCAGCATCCCACTTATTGTAAAATGTGACATACGCAATCAAAATGTATATATACCTGCAAGCAAAATTAAGACAACCTTGCTGCATACCTTTAGGACCATGTTGCCTTCATTGGTAAAACATCACTGTTCATGAAATGGTATATATGTCCTTGCATTTTGCATTGTTTATGTATAGGGCATCTACACAATATATATTAAAAATTCTTTAATATTGAGGAGATCATAACAAATATTTATTTTAGTAACATTAATATCCTGTACACAAATAAACAAAGTATCAATGGCAGAAAACAGATTATCAAACTAATTATTTTTGTTCTAGGTTAATTGTTCCTTTCTTAAGTGAGAAGCTTTTACGTAAATTTTCACGTACTGCTATTACCAGTTGCAACAAATTCCTATAACTTTGTCATCTGGGAGCCTACAGCAATTTCCGACTCGAATGCTCTTCAAAATCACGCATATATCACATAGTAGTTATAGTATTTGTACATAATTAAAAGCAATCATATTTTATTCACACAATCTTCAGTCACTTCGAACAGATAGCCGAGAGGTCCTCCTCGAACTGCAATATCTTCAGCTGTTTCTTCCACACTGTTCTTCAGCTCCGGTCTGACACTGGGATGCATTAGCAACAGCTGTAGTGTTTCCAAACTATGACTATGAGATGCAGCTAAGTGCAGAGGGGTTTGTGAACCCTCACTTGGTGCGTTTACACATGCGCCATGAGCAAGAAGTAAAGCAACTATGCGTGCATTGTTCCAGCGACAGGCCGAATGTAGAGGACGCCAGCCATCCAATGTACCTGCCTCTATATCAGCACCAGCTCTTAGAAGTATTTCAGCGGTCTTCACGTGGTCACCGTAACAAGCTCGATGTAAAGGCGTATATCCATCTTTATCGCGAGCGTTTACAAGATCTGGATCGCCTTTTAGTAGCTCCTCAACAGATTCAACGTCTCCCCTCTCTGCTGCCAAATGTATCTCACCCCCATCTTCTTCTACATTCCTGTCATCGTCATCCCACCCACTTACATAAAACTGTTCCATATTATTGACGCTACCTTTCACATTACGTACTTCTCAAACTATCAATTATCAAAATACACTACAAACAGCGCCACTTCTGTCTTTTGTTTTTAGGCAGTTCACAATTGTTTGTTGGTCGTATTTTGCATATCGATCTTCGCGTCTACAAGTTCATCACTTTCAATTATGAAAAGTTAAATCAAAGATTTTATGGGTGTTCTTTGCGTAATACATTTGATTTTCATTAGTAAACAATATCAGTTTGTTTACTTGTTAATCGAATTCAATTTTTTATCGGATATGTTGTATAATTACAAACCTTCCTGTAATAATCATGATAATTATATTACTTAAAATGGCAAAAAAACAACATTTAACTGACCAAAGTAATTATTATTATTATTTAATTTCTTTCAATGATAGTGTTTGACATGATTCGAGCTACAGTACCGCCCTTTTTTTCCATTCGAGTCGGGCAGTCAGTTATCTTTGGTATAGAACGTTGGTATTGAATATTGATTGAACTGTGGAGGGAAGTGTTAGAGCTTGCGTCATAGAAGCGTTGTAAATAAGTATTTTGTTTATTTTGGGAATAACGGCCAGAAGTACATGAAGTCAACTCAGATTTTTTACACGTTAGACTTCGCATAAAATAACTTGGAGGTCGCATTTTGTTTAAAGAAGTATAAAGGTAAGCGTCAGACAGCACAGAGGGTAAAGAAAGATGGAAGAACTTACAGTCAATCGATAAATGCAGTAACGTTTTCGTTACAAGTAAGTGAGTTTTTCTATAAAATATTTATAATTTCAATTGAAAGCTCTAATTTGTGTATTCTCAGGAAAGTGAAATAGACCAAAATGCAGAGACGAGGTGGTAAGCGTATAAGGATGGATGATCCTCCACCGCCAGAATACGAGTCACCGATGACACCCATGACCCCGATGGACGGAAGTGGATCAGAAATCCAAGAACCGTATACACCGTACACCCCGTACAGTAATCAGCCATCTACACCTCTTCACACGGGGTAACCATTTGTTTTACAAATAGATCTTGTTTTGATTAGGTTACATATTATTAATTTTCATTAATTGTAACTAGTTAATCTCCATGAAGAGAGGAGTGTCTGGTACGTGGAAAGAAGACTGAGATGTAAACCTACATTTGATTTAAGTGCAATACAATGAAATGACATAACAATATGAAATGTTTTACTGCAGCACTAAGTTAATTAGCCTATAAAATTTGCAGAGGGCATAATGAATCTGAAACGTTTATTTCAGGAATTTGATGACACTTATTTTATGATGAAGGCCTAGGAGTTGCTCAACTTCATCACTTTTAATCCAGTCTTAAAATTTATTATATTGCTTCAGAATCATTTCATATTATCAAGCAGCTTGTTGACCCCTGTGCTAATGTTAACCTCCCTGTGCACGACCAGTTACGTTACCATGAGATCGAGTTTAGTAATCAGTGAATTTTTTATGGCTAGTAAATATGAAAATTGAGACTTAAGAAGCTGACGATAGGGTAGCAGGCAATTCAGAGACAAGTGAATAAATAAAATAAATGACCTATAATTAATGGGAAACTAAGTGCAAGAAAAATTGCCGAAGGGAAGTTAAAACGAAATTTCGGAGGTGAGCAAGGCCAGGAAAATCATCCAAAGGTGAGATCAAGGGTGCAAAGAACCAAAAGAAAGTTCAAAGGAAAGGGTATTGCGAGGGAGAATCTGGATACCGTGTGCAATTAGACATCTGTGTCATACAGATAAATGTTTTCTTTTCCACTTTAGGTAATATCTGATGTTTACTTTCGTAGTTAATGGTCAGCATGTCTGATTACTACTTGGATAAACAGGTTCAATCTCTGTTACTATCAGGGATTGTTCCTTAATGGGAAGTTCGAGCCACATCATGTGGTCCAGCACCAGTTGCTTGACCATCTCAGAAAAAAAATCAATATTCATTGCATGAATTCCCTCATGTTTGATGAACTCAAAAATATTTTTAAAAAATGTTTATAGGTCTGGCAAAATTTACGATACAAGTGGTTTTGTTTTTGTATTTTTTGGTTTTTTAAATGTTGAGAATTTCATGTGCTTGAGTTTGGGTTACTGTTTGTTTTAGAATGGCAGTTGCATATCCAGGTTGTCCTCACTGAAAACCACCTACATCTTGTGGTTCTCCTATTACACTAGTTACCAAATTTAAACTTTTTTCTGCACCTGGTTTGTAAATGGGTGGCTTTACTTAATTTTGGAGACGCTGAATACACTGGTAAAATCAGTTTTTCTCTATGACCTCACATTTCCTAGATACACAGCAGAATAAAAAATGGTAATAGCAAAAATTGACACAATTAAGTCAAACAAAAATACACATTTAGAACGTTTGAAATCAATATTATTTTGTATGTATATATGGACATGATGCCAATAAAAAGTCCAAATTAGTTCAGAAGATATTTTCACCTTTAATCATCTTTGGTTTTTGAAAAATGCGATGATGGAGCTCTTCTTCTGTTTGCTGTATTATCAGCCTCCCTAACAAGACCCCAGCAGTAGTCACCTATCATCGAAGGGTCCCAGTGGCCTTGGTAAAGGTGTTCCGTGGTAAGAATGTCGTGGTGAAATTGTTCGCCATGCTCATCGCTTACAGCTTCCAAATTTTCTGGGAATAAATCAAGGTCAGAATGTAAACAGTGAATTTTAAGTGACATCCTACACCATGTGTTCTTATAGTTGTCCAACAGATCATTCAGAATGGTAACATAGTTTCTGTCTTTTCTGTTACCCAAAAAGCCCTTCACAGTTGCTTTAAAAGAAGAACAAGCAGCTAATTGGATACCTGTGAGTTTGGTATCAAAGTTTGGATCTTTCAGCAATTATCTTATTTGTGGTCCAACAAATATGCCCTCTTTCAGCTTTGCCTCATTTAATTTGGGAAACTTTTTCTTTTAAGTGATTGAAGGCCTTGCATTCTTTATCCAGAGCTTTTACAAAGTTCTCGATAAGGCTCAACTCAATATGAAGGGGAGACAAAATATCAGCCTATGGGATATTGTTCGCATTTAAGTTTCCAGGAACATAGGGCTTCTTTATAAGCCATTCCTTGACTGTATACTGGTTCTTGCTGTCACTGTCCCAAAGGCACAAAAAAGCAGCAGAGTTTTGTGAATCAAGCCTGTAAACCTGTAAGGAATGCAACAACTTTTAAATCACAGCAAAGGTGCCATTCATGCTCCTTAAATTTGATTGCCTCTAGCAGCAACGCCATGGTTTCATAAGTTTCTTTCATGTGTACTGTGTAAGTCAAAGGTACAGATGGAAATGCATTGCCATTCTGCAGTAGTACTGCTTTCAAGCTAGTTTGACTGGAGTCAATAAATAGTCTCCACTCCTGTGAATTGTGTTGTACACCTAGCATCATCAGACTACTGACATCTCTGCATACACACATTGAATTCTGCATATTGAAATATTGGGCAAAGGAAGCACCTCTTGATCTGAAACAGGAAATTTTTGTACCTGGCGCTAGAAGGTTCCGTTGTTGCAGTCTCGACCCCAAGAGTTCAGCTTGCTCTTTTGAAAGTTTTAGATCTCGAACCAAATCATTCAATTCCTTTTGATTAAAGAGCTGAGGCGAAGTGTCATGATATTGAGGGCAGTGTTCTTCTATATGTTCAGTACTTTCTGATTCACTTGACATAGTATCTGGTTCCGTGGCTTTCAAGTTACAAACAGAAACAGGCAATCCCTCATCATGGGGTACAGGCAAATGCACTGACGATACATTTGGATACTTTATTTTATGTCTTGTTTTGCTTGAATGTCCTGAAATACTTATAAGACAGACGCAACAGTCTGAATAATGCTCATTAGGCTCATACCACACCATCGGAACAGCAAATGGCATGTCTCGGTGTTTTCCTTTCAACCACTTGGTCAAGGATGTAGTAAAGATTAAGCAGGCAATATGGGGTGCAAAATTTGTATCTTGATCACCAACAGGACAATCAAAATACAATTTATATACCTTCTTAAGCAAATCAGTGATTGGTTTTCTTTGGAATTTTGGAGTGAATTTCCCACACACACACACACAACAAAAGTTGTCGGGGTGGTTTAGACAGCAACGAGGTTTACTAGTATCAATTTTTCTTAGTGTAAGTTTTAAACACAGAAAGTTCGCTCTATCTTTCACAGGAAACACTCACTGAGGATCTTTCACACCACTGTATTACCACACCAACCATTTATTGACGATTTGTAGATCTTCTAGCTCTCCTCTGCAAATCAAAAACAAACAATTAAACATCAAAGCAGAACAACAGCAAAAAGCGAAATACTGAATACAAAAAATAAAAAACCCTTAAAAACTCAAAAATGGTATGTGCTAGAACATTTTGAAAGGTATTTTGGGTTCTACTCACCAAAATACATACTAGTTGATGTATTACATCCCAGATGCAAAATGGCTATTATTATTGTTCTGTTGCTGAAATTAAACATTGTGCATGTTATGTATGTTTGTTTGTGGTGTAATATGGTTGCCACACTGTATATGCTCAAAATTGGGGTGTGCGTCGTGACATTGTGGATCAAAGCACGCAGATGGAATCGCAACTTTCAGTTTTACCCAAATTTTTCGTTTGTGTAGATGATTTACTAAATTCCTCCAGACAGGTTTGGAGTGCACTTCGCAGAGTGTAACAACACTGATATAGAGCATTTATAGTGTTTCTGCTTCCTACATCACCACTTGTTATTTGCACTGTTATTTACACACGGCTATAGTGACTGCTGTAAGCTTTCCAAACCTTGAAACCAGTACTTCTCTTTAAATTAACTCCTCACACCTCACAAAGCTGAGTGCACTCTAGTCCAGCTCTTGAGTCATTCCATACCCAGGAAAACAATAATTGGTTCCTTGACCATCCCAGAAAAAATTGATATTTGCTAGGGAATTATCTAATGTTAAGTGAGCTCAAAAAAATTTAAAACAATTTTTGTTGTTTATCTTTTAGAGACATTGACAGTTTTTGTTTCAGGCTGCAAACATCTGCAATTTTTTAAGTTATTCAGTAATAGGTTGCTCCCAGACCTTTCAAACAAGAAGTATTTAGTTCAGCATAGGAAGAGAAGAATATTGCAGAGATTGGGAGGGTGACGGAAGGGTATTCCAGGAGTGCTGGGCAAAATTTCAGACAGAATGGATCTCATTTTAGGGCTTGATTTTTAGGAAGTTGTGGCCCTGTCGAAATAGCTGATTAACACATTCCAGACCAGGATAATACTGAGTCACCAATGCTGTGTTCCGATGTTATTTTGTGGAGGGGTCAGCAGTCTCTGGATTGGATGTGATGGCCCAGGAAATCTACTTTTTAAGTAGCCTGGTGGTGTAATTGCATGCAGTGAAGGCTTAGGTGAGAATGGTGGTGTATTGCTGTAAAGAGTCTGCATGTGAACAAATACATTTACCTCAGATGCCAAGGCTGTATGGGAGAGGGAACATTTTTCATAGAAAGAATGGCAACTGTCAGAATGTAAGAACTGTTGTTTGTTGGTAGATTTGATGTGGACAGAAGTGTGTAGTTGGCCTTCGGTGAGGACAGGCAGAAGGTATTCAGAGATTCTAGAAATTTTATCAGGTCAGCCTCACCATAAGTCCATTGGTAAAGATGTCATCAATGTATCTAAACCAAACCAGAGGCTCAACACTTATGGATCCGGGAAAGCGCCTCCACCCTACCGCTGTGATGTCAAGCCCTATATCCCTCCCCCGATGCAGTGCTTTAAGCACTGGAAGTTCGGCTATGTCTTCCCGCTGTACTTCCAGCCTCACATGTTGAGATTGCGGACACCCATCACATCCCAATACTCCATGTGCCCCGCCTCCCATCTGTGCCAACTGCGGAGAGCATCATTCATCTTGCTCGCCAGACTGCAGGATCTTACAGAAAGAGTGGAAAATCATGGAATACAAAACTCTGGACCGACTGACGTATACTGAGGCTAAGAGGAAATATGAACAACTCCATTCTGTGCATATGATATCCTCATATGCCACCACTACGACAACTGTGATAGTGCCATCAGTTCAGTGAATTCCAGGTGGACCACCGAGCCGTACAACTCCACATGCCGCCTTGCCCATGGGGGGCCCTACCCACCCTGTTGTTCCTGCGCCACCTACCTCGGGAGAAACACCCCCACCCATTGGAGACGTTTGTCCCCACTTCTAAGCTGGAGAAACAGCAACTTCTTCGTCTCCTCTCGCTTACAAGGGGTCCCTTGGGTCCCTCCCTTCCCAGGTTTCCACAAATGGGAAGGATGACACCCGACAGTGGCATAAGTGCTCCCATGTGGCTGGTTGTAGGGCTTCGCGATCCTCCTCCATCCCAGAGACTGAATCAGTGAAGCTCTCCCAGCCAGTGAAACCTAAGGGTCAGCGAGAAAAGTAAAAAAAGATGACCTCTACGACCAAGGAAACTGTGCTGGCACCACCACCGCTACCTACCAGCTCTGCGTCTGTGGGCGAGGTAGAGATTCTGGCGTCCGCTGAGGACCTAGATCTTGCCGGACTCTCAGACACAATGGATGTCACTCGCACAGGTGCTCAATCGATGGCGGCAGGTGACCCAGCAGCATAATCTGCCCCCTCGGTCCCTTCATGCCTTTCTCGGCCGTGGACAAGGTCATCCTCCAGTGGAACTGAAGTGGTTTTTTCCACCATCTTGCTGAGCATGTCCTGTCTGCGCTGGTAGCCCAATTGCCTCCACCTTTTCTGTTACTGGGCGAAATCAATGCCCGCAACCCTCTTTGGGGTGGATCAGTGGCAACAGGCGAGGCAGCATCGTTGAGCAAGTATTGTCACAGCTCGACCTTCCCCTTGTAAATAATGGTGCCATCACACATTTCAGTGTGGCACATGGCAAGTACTCAGCCATCTGTACAATGGAGTGTGCATAACGACTTGTGTATCAGTGACCACTTTCCGATCTTCCTGTCACTGCCACAGCGCCACTCTTCTGGCCACCCCTGCAGCTGCGCTATGAATAAGGCTGACTGGGACTTGTTCACCTCCATTGCCACTATTGAGCCTCTTTCCAATGACGCCATTGATGTGGTGGTTCTGTTGGTCACCACCACTATCGTTACTGCCGCAGAATCTGCTATTCCCTGTTCTTCTGGGTGCCCTCGGCGGAGGACTGTACCTTGGTGGTCGCCTGAGATTGCTGAGGTGACTAAAGATCTCAGGCAGGCACTCCAGCCTCACAAGCGGCATCCCTCATTGGAACACCTCATTGCCTTTAAACGGCTCCTGCCGCCTCATTTTCCAACACAAGCAGGAGTACTGGGAAAGGTATGTCTCCACCATTGGCCTCCGTACCTCTCCATCGCAGGTTTGGGCCAAGATCTGGCGACTCTATGGCTATCGGACCCCCGTCAGCATACCTGCGCTTTCACTGAATGGAGCAGTCTGTACTGACTCCGACACAATTGCAAACCGCTTAGCTGAGCATTTTGCTCAGAGTTCTGCTTCTGCGAATTATGCACTGGCCTTGGCGCTCTCTGAAAGAGCGGTTGGAACGTCGGAGTCTTTCATTTCACACGTGCCACCCTGAATCGTACCATGCACCGTACAGTGAGTGGGAACTCTAAAGTGCCCTAGCCGCTTGTCCTGATACGGCTCCCGGGCCAGATCGCATTCACTGTCAGATGCTCAAACACCTCTCGGTGGACTGCCAGCGGTGCCCCCTAGACATTTTCGACCGCATCTGGGTTGAGGGTGAGTTCCCGTCACAATGGCGGGAAAGCATCGTAATCCCCGTGTTGAAACCTAGCATGAACCCACTGGCAGGGTGGGTTCCGTAAGGGCCGCTCTGCCGCCAATAATCTGGTGTGCCTGAAGTCTGCCATCCGTACGGCCTTTGCCTGCCATTAGCGTCTGGTCGCCGTCTTTTTTGACACGTGGAAGGCGTACAATTCGACATGGCGACATCACATCCTCTCTATGCTTCGTGGTTGGGGTCTTCGGGGTCTGCTCTCGACTTTCATACAAAATTTTCTGTCGCTACGTTCCTTCCATGTGCAAGTTGCGGCCTTCTCAGTTTCCTTGTGTACTGACATCTGCCTATACTTTAGCTCCACTGGCATTGCAGCTGCTGAACGGCAACTGCAGGGTGCTATCCGCAAGGCACAGTCTGTAGCACATGGCTTCCAGTTTTCGGCTGCCAAGACCTGCGTTATGCATTTTTGCCGGCAACGCACTGTTCACCTTGAGCCACAGCTTTATCTTTACTGCGAACCTCTTGCTGTGTTGGAGACGCATCAGTTTTTGGGATAGATTTTTGACACCCGGCTGACTTGGCGCCCTCATATATGGCAGCTTAAACAGACGTGCTGGCGGCATCTTAATGTTCTTAGTTGCTTGAGTGACATCAGTTGGGGTGCCGATCGTTCTACCCTTCTACGACTGTACCAGGTGTTAATTCAGTCCTGTCTCGATTATGTGAGCCTGGCTTATGGCTCGGCATCACCTTCCGCATTGCAGTTGCTGGTCCCCATCCTTCACTGCAGGATCCGGCTCGCCCATGGAGCTTTCCGGAGAAGCCCTGCCAGAAGCATACTTGTGGAGGCAGGTGTCCCTCCATTGTGGTTCCGGCACCAACGATTACTGGCCGCCTATGCTACACACGTTTGTAGCTTGCTCGGGCAACCCAACTATCGTCTCCTGCTCCCTCAGTCGGTCGTCCATCTTGCGGAACGGCGGCCCTGGCCAGGGTGTACGATCGCCGTTTGCGTCAGAGCTCTTCTCTCTGGGCTTGAGGTTTTCCCTCTTTTCCAGGCCCCTCTGCGTATACCCCTGTGGTGTGTGTCCCGCCCATGCCTTCCTCTCGATTTGGCACAGGGCCCGAAGGACTCGGTTCCTCCTGAGGCCCTCTGCTGCTGCTTTCTTTCAATATTTGCCGCATTTCAAGGCTCTGACGTTGTCTATACTGACGGTGCAATGGTTGCTGGTCGTGTCGGCTATGCTCTTACCCTAAGGGATCATTATGAACAACACTCATTGCCGACTGGCTGCAGTGTTTTCACTGCCGAGCTGGTTACCATCTCTCGTGCCCTAGAGTATATCCGCTCCTGCTCAGGTGAGTCCTTCATTATCTGTAGTGAGTCCCTGAGCGGTTTACGAGCTATCGACTATTGTTTCCTTCGCTCTTGTCTGATGATGGCTATCCAGAAGACTCTCCATACTCTTGCCCGTTGCGGCTGTTCTGTGGTCTTTGTGTGGACCCCGGGTCATGTTGGCATCCTGGGAAATGAACGTGTTGATGCGATGTCCAAACAGGCTGTCGATGCACCAGCCTTGGAGATTGGACTTTCAGAGAGTGACCTCAGGTTAGTTTTGTGGCAGAAGGTCCTTCGCTCATGGGCTGGAGAATGGCGCACACCTTCCCCCACCCAACAAACTTCGGGCCATCAAGTAGGTTACCAGTGAATGGCGCTCCTCCTTGCGGGTCTCTCGCAAGGACTCTGTTGCCCTGTGCCGGCTGCGCCTTGGCCCACACCTGGATAACACACAGCTATTTCTTGCGCCGCTAGGACCCACCTGTATGTCACTGCGGGTCAGCTTTGATGGTGGTCAACATCTTGTTGGACTGCCCGCTTTTAACTCCGTTCAGGCAGACATTTGCGCTGCCTGATACACTTCCTGCACTTTTATCAGATGACGTTGTGGTGGCAGATTTGGTTTTTAATTTTATTCGTGTAGGGGTTTTTTACCTCTTGATCTAAGTGTTTGTCCCTTTTTTTTGTGTTGAGTCTGGCCTTTGGCGTATGATTTTAGACTGGGGTTTTTAGTGGTTGACTTTTCCTTTTTTGTTTCTATGGTCGGCCAACCACTGTCACTCTTGGTTTGATTTTAATTCCTTTTATCTGGTCTCTGTCTGTATCTTTCTTGTCCTGTGTCATTTCTTGTCATCACCATTGTTTGTTCTTATTCTTTGTGGGTGTTTAAAGTTTGTGGATAAAAAGGGACCGATGGCCTTGGTATGGTCCCTTCAGTCCCACAAACCAACCAATCAGGAAAGCCCCTTCCAAGTGACCCATGAAAAGGTTGGCATTGGAAGGAGCCATCCTGGTTCTCATGGCCATACCCCTGATCTGTTTGTATGTCTGCCCCTTAAAGGTGAAGTAGTTGTTGGCAAGTATAAAATTGATTAAGGTGAGGAGGAAAGGTGTCATAGGTTTGGAATCAGGTGGGTGCTGACTGAAGAAATGTTCAGCAGGAGAGCGACCATGTATGTGTGGGATGTTAGTATAGAGGGAGGCTTCAATGGTGACAAGCAAGGTGGTGGGAGTGGGACAGGCACGGATTTCAGTTGATCTAAGAAATGGTTGGTATCTTCGATGCAGGAGGGGAGTTTTTGTACGATGGGTTGCAGGTGTTGATCAGTTAAGGCAGATATCCATTTGGTGGGTGCTTTGGACCTAGCAACTATTGGACAGCCAGGATGATGGGGTTTGTGGATCTTAGGAAGAAGGTAAAAGGTGTGGGTGCGTGGTTTGGGTGAGGTGAGAAGTTCTGTGGATTGAGGTATTAGTCCTTGTGGGGGCCCCGAGGTTTTAAGGAGGGACTGCAGGTCAGTTTGAGTCACAGGGATGGGATCTCGATGGCAGATGCTGTATGTAGAGATGTCAGACAACTGGCATATTGTTACTGTCAACATTACAAACCAGAACTTCCGAAAGGTCTTTATTGTCAACTCTAAAATTGGTGCCATCTATTATGATTACAGTCTGACGAAGTGAATAGTTTGTTTAAATTACACAGTATTAACCTTTTTTTGTCTCTGAACCTTATTACCATTTTCTTTCACAGACTCAATCATTTTTGCAAGGCATCGAACAGTTGTAATAATTATCTTCATAAAACACAATAACCTTTTTGATCATGTGTTTTTCTATGTAATTAGATCCAGTTTTCTTTTGTAATGCTGGTAAAATTTCCTGTTCGTCTACTATCTGCCTTTTTAACCAACAAAACATCCTGATACTTTAAATTCATCACTAACTTTTGCTTGACTCCAAGAATGTTGTGGTAAACTGATATTCCCCACTTTATCTTCTTTGTTTGAAATACGACATTTAGTTTTTAGCTTTTCCATCAAATCATATATGGTTGAGGAACTTTAGAACTTCCATCTGGTTCAGTGCAACTTTTCTTTTGAAATTCTGTTTGATTGTAGTTGCCATTTTCTCGATTTTTGCATTCAGTGCTTGAGGTCTTTTTTCTTTGCTTAGTTTTCTAATTTTACTAGCAGGCAAAGGTTAAATTCCCTTTCTTTTTTTTATAGTTTCTGATGTATTACATAATTCTTTATCTGAACTATTACCATCCCTTTCTTTGTTAATGACAAATACCTTAGAATAACATGTTGAGCACAAAGACTTTTGTGGTATTATATTGATTAAAGGGATTTTATTTTTAGAATAATGATTGAACATTATTTCTCTCAGATCTTTTGCTATGGGCTTCTTATCTTTCTTAAAAGAAACACCAATAGCACAGACTTGATTGTTGAACTGCACACTTCAAGAGTTCAGTGTTAACTGATTGTGAGTGAACAGATGTTGGTGGAAGGGTGAAGACAACACACAGACTTGTACAGGTTTGTCTGTAAGCCTGTGCAGACTTGCAAATACTGTCTACTAGTCTGCTGAAACTTCCTGCAGAGGACTGTTTCAACAAGTAATTATTTGTTACTTTCATGTGTTTTTTTATGAATTTAAATTATGTAATTGATACACTTCATTCCATTTGTGCAGATGTTGCAGATATTAAGAAATGTATTTTTCATTCATATTCGTAATTTTTTTCATAACTTCTATTGAATCTCAGAGTTGAAATTTATACTGAAGTTTGATATCATAAAGACCTATTAAATGTGTAATTTTCTGATTTTTGTCTGATCCCCTAACAAAGATATTGCAGGCCAAAGAATCAAACAATTAAAAAAAATTCATTACTTAAAATAGTGTATTTTTGTGAGTGTAAGCTTCTCACCACTGATACACCATAAAAAAGTAATTATACCGTGAAATGTAATGTCACAAAAAATATTAAGGCTGATAAATTACTCCTGCTTTGGAAAAATACTGTTCAGACATTGAGTTTTTTTTTTAATGTCCACAAATAACTTTGAGCTATTACATATATTTTAAGGAATACATTCAGCTAGATGATTATGGTTTTAATTTATAATCCTGTGTGTGTTGAGGTAAATGCTTTGTATTTGAAAGGTCTGGGGTAACCTATGTCAATGATTTATAAAGCCACAGATGATTGTAAATGCAAAGAAATGCTTGTGAGCTGAAACAAAAATAGCCACTGTTTCTAAGTGACAAAAATAAATTTTTTTTTAAGTGTTTTCGATCACGCTAAACATTAGGGAATTCACCCAGCAGATACCAAATTTTTCTGAGAATTGTTATTATTATTATTATTATTATTATTATTATTATTATTATTATTATTACTACTACTACTACTACTACTACTACTATCATCATCATCATCATCATCTTTCCTCGAGTACATTGTATGGAATGACTTGGGCTGGACTCGGGTGCACTCAGCTTTGCAGGGTGTAAGGAGTTACTTCAATGAGTAGTACTGCTTTCAAGATCTAGAAAGGTTGCAGTAGTTGGGAGAGTGGTGTGTAAATAACAAGTGGTGATGTAGGAAGAAGAAGAATCATAAATACTTTATATCAGTGCTGATGCAGCCTGCAGAATGCACACCAAACCTGTCTGGAGGAATGTAGTGAATCATCTATCTACACAGACCAAACCCCCCCCCCCCCCTCCCCCGTGGGTCCGAGGGCTAGAATAGCCCCGTAGTATTCCGTATTCCTGGGTATGGGAGATAAGATACTGCGTGAGGATGCTGACAGAACTCTACCATCTGGTGAGCAAGATGTATGAGACAGGCGAAATACCCTCAGATTTCAAGAAGAATATAATGATTCCAATCCCAAAGAAAGCAGATGTTGACAGATGTGAAAATTACCGAACTATCAGTTTAATAAGTCACAGTTTCAAAATACTAATGCGAATTCTTTACGGACGAATGGAAAAACCGGTAGAAGCCGACCTCGGGGAAGGCAGTTTGGATTCCGTAGAAATGTTGGAACACGTGAGGCAATACTGACCTTACGACTTACTTTAGAAGAAAGATTAAGGAAAGGCAAACCTACATTTCTAGCATTTGTAGACTTAGAGAAAGCTTTTGACAATGTTGACTGCAATACTCTCTTTCAAATTCTAAAGGTGCCAGGAGTAAAATACAGGGAGCGAAAGGCTATTTACAATTTGTACAGAAACCAGATGGCAGTTATAAGAGTCGAGGGGCATGGAAGGGAAGCAGTGGTTGGGAAGGGAGTGAGACAGGGCTCTAGCCTCTCCCCGATGTTATTCAATCTGTATATTGAGCAAGCAGTAAAGGAAACAAAAGAAAAATTCGGAGTAGGTATTAAAATCCATGGAGAAGAAATAAAAACTTTTGAGGTTCTCCGATGACATTGTAATTCTGTCAGAGACAGCAAAGGACTTGGAAGAGCAGTTGAACGGAATGGACAGTGTCTTGAAAGGTGGATATAAGATGAACATCAACAAAAGCAAAATGAGGATAATGGAATGTAGTCGAATTAAGTTGGGTGATGCTGAGGGAATTAGATTAGGAAATGAGCCACTTAAAGTAGTAAAGGAGTTTTGCTATTTGGGGAGGAAAATAACTGATGATGGTCGAAGTAGAGAGGATATAAAATGTAGACTGGCAATGGCAAGGAAAGCGTTTCTCAAGAAGAGAAATTTGTTAACATCGAGTATTGATTTAAGTGTCAGGAAGCCGTTTCTGTATTTGTATGGAGTGTAGCCATGTATGGAAGTGAAACATGGACGATAAATAGTTTAGGCAAGAAAAGAATAGAAGCCTTCGAAATGTGGTGCTACAGAAGAATGCTGAAGATTAGATGGGTAGATCACATAACTAATGAGGAGGTATTGAATAGAATTGGGGAGAAGAGGAGTTTGTGGCACAACTTGACTAGAAGAAGGGACCGGGTGGTAGGACATGTTCTGAGGCGTCAGGGGATCACAAATTTAGCATTGGGAGGACAGCGTGGAGGGTAAAAATCGTAGAGGGAGACCAAGAGACGAATACACTAAGCAGATTCAGAAGGATGTAGGTTGCAGTAAGTACTGGGAGATGAAGAAGCTTGCACAGGATAGAGGAGCATGGAGAGCTGCATCAAACCAGTCTCAGGACTGAAGACCACAACAACAACAACAACAACAACAACAATTCCTGCATGTCATAAGAGGCGACTAAACGGAGTCTCACATTTTTGGCCTCTGTGATGGTCTCCTGTCGGGTTTGACCTTCATACTTCCAAATTTTTCCAATGCCTATCTCCCTGTGGCATGGGGACTCCCGGCAATGGCCATCTTGCGATGAAGCCTCAGTTCTTTGTGGAGCATTTAAAGGAAAAGTTTGGGGAGGTGGAGGGCTTGTCATAAATGCGCTCTTGGGCAGTTTTGATAAAAACAGCATCCTCTGCCCAGTCACGGGCAGTACTCGCTTGTGACAGATTGAGGGATGTTTCTGTTACTGCCACGCCCCGTAAGAGCTTAAACATAGTCCAGGGCACTATATTCCACAGGGACCTTCTTTTACAGTCTGATGACGAGCTGCACCCCAATTTGGAGTGGTGAGGTGTTAATTTTGCCTGGCGCGTTCATTGGTGTCCGAGGGATAATCAGGTAGCCACTGGTGCCTTCCTCTTGGCCTTCGAGGGTTATATATTGCCTGAGAAGGTCAAGGTGATGGTCTACCACTGTGATGTCAAGCCCTATATCCCTCCCCTGATGAGGTGCTTTAAGCCCTGGAAGTTCGGTCATATGTCTTGACGCTCTGTTTCCAACCTCACATGTTGAGACTGTGGATGCCCATCACATACCAATACTCCATGTGCCCTGCCTCCCATCTGTGTCAACTGCTGAGAGCATCATTCACCTTGCTCGCCAGACTGCAGGATTTTACAGAAAGAGAGGAAAATCATCGACTATAAGACCCTGTACCGACTGGCCTACACTGAGGCAAAAAGGAAATTTGAAAGGCTCCATCTGATGTGCATTTCAATGTCTTACGCTGCCGCTATAACTGCAGTTCCAGCCCCATCCGTTGCACTGGTTCCGGTCAGCACTCAATGCTGTAAGACTACACCTGCCACCTTGATGGTGGGGGGCACTTCCCTCCCTGTTCCTCCTGCACCACCTACTTTGGGAGCAACACCACCCCACCTCCCCACCATCAGGGACGTTTGACCCCACTTCTAAGCTGGAGAAGCGTACCACTTCTTTGGCTCATCTCGCTCGGAAGGAGTCCCTTGGGTCCCTTCCCTTCCTAGGTTTCTCCTAGTGGGCAGGATGACACCCGCCAGTGGCTGAAGTGTCCATAAGCAGCTGATCATGGGGCTTCATGTTTCTCCTCAGTCCCAGAGACTGAATCCATGAAGGCCTCCCAGCCAGAGAAACCAAAGGAGCAGCGAGAAAAGTCAAGAAATAAGACCTCTAAGACCAAGGAAATTGCGTTGGCAACCACCACCACCACTTCCACCACCACCACCACCACCACCACCACTACCTACCAGCTCTGCATCTGAGGATGAGGTGGAGATTCTGGCGTCCTCTGATGACCTCAATCTCACCTGTACCTCAGACGCAATGGTTCTAGACTGAGGCTCTTTTGGTGGTGGTAGGTGACCTGGCGGCGTAATCTGCCTCCTTGGTTCCTTCCCGCCTTTTTCGCCCGTGGACAATGTCATTCTGCAGTGGAATTGAAGCGATTTTTTTTTTTTTTTTTTTTTTTTTTTTTTTTTTTTTTTTTTTTTTCCACCACCTTGCTGAGCTCCGACAACTTATCAGCCTTCACCCTTTTGTCTGCATTGCTCTCCAGGAAACTTGGTTTCCAGCGATGCGAACCCCCCGCCCTCCGTGGCTGTCTGAGTTGTTATAAGAATTGGGCAGCTTATGGGAGGCTATCTGGTAGAGTTTACATCTATGTTCTTAACTCTCTTTGCAGCGAGTGTGTACCTCTTCAAACACCTTTATAGGCTGTCACGGTTCGGGTGTGGATGCCTCAGGCTGTTACTGTCCGCAGTATCTATCTTCCACCGGATGGTGATGTCCCACAGCATGATTGGCTGTGCTGATAGCCCAACTACCGCCACATTTTCTTTTATTGGGTGACTTTACGCCCATAATCCTTTGTGGGGTGGATTGGTGGCAACAGGCCGAGTCACTGTCGTTGAGCAAGTGTTGGCACAGCTCGACCTTTTCCTTTTAAATAATGGTGTCTCCACACATTTCAGTGTGGCGAATGGCATATACTCAGCCATCGACCTTTCGGTCTGCAGCCCAAGCCTTCTACCATCTGTCCAGTGGATTGTGCATGGTGACTTGTATGGTAGTGACCACTTTCTGTCACTGCCACAGCGTCACTCTCCTGGGCGCCTCCCCAGATGGGGACTGGGACTCTATTGCCCTATTGAGCATCTTTTTCATGACGCCATTGATGTGGTGGTTCACACGATAACCACCGGCACGGTTTCTGCAGCGGAATCTGCAGTTCCCTGTTCTTCTGGGTCCTCTCGGTGGAGGATTGTGCCTTGGTGGTCACAAGAGATCGCTGAGGCGATTCGCAATTGCAGGCGGCCCAATGCCTTATTCGCTGCCGGAAGCAGGAGTGCTGGGAAAGGTATGTCTCCACCATTGACATCCGTACCTCTCCATCGCAGGTTTAGGCCAATATTAGGCGGATATATATATATATATATATATATATATATATATATATATATAAACAAAGATGATGTGACTTACCAAATGAAAGTGCTGGCAAACAAACACAAACATACACACAAAATTCAAGCTTTCGCAACAAACTGTTGCCTCATCAGGAAAGAGGGAAGGAGAGGGAAAGACGAAAGGATGTGGGTTTTAAGGGAGAGGGTAAGGAGTCATTCCAATCCCGGGAGCGGAAAGACTTACCTTAGGGAGAAAAAAGGACGGGTATACACTCACACACACACACATATCCATCCACACATATACAGACACAAGCAGTCTTCAAATATGTCTGCTTGTGTCTGTATATGTGCAGTCTTCAAATATGTCTGCTTGTGTCTGTATATGTGTGGATGGATATGTGTGTGTGTGTGTGTGTGTGTGTGTGTGTGTGTGTGTGTGTGTGCGCGAGTGTATACCCGTCCTTTTTTCCCCGTAAGGTAAGTCTTTCCGCTCCCGGGATTGGAATGACTCCTTACCCTCTCCCTTAAAACCCACATCCTTTCGTCTTTCCTTCTCCTTCCCTCTTTCATGATGAGGCAACAGTTTGTTGCGAAAGCTTGAATTTTGTGTGTATGTTTGTGTTTGTTTGTGTGTCTATCGACCTGCCAGCGCTTTCGTTCGGTAAGTCACCTCATCTTTGTTTATATATATATAGACACACACACACACACACACACACACACACACACACACACACACACACACACACTCCCTGTGAGCGTACCTGGGCTTTCACTGAATGGAGCAGTCTATACTGACTCCGACACGATTGCAGAACTCTTAGTGGAGCTTTGCACTTAGAGTTCCGCTTCTACAAATTACCCACTGGCCTTCTGCTCTGTGAAAGAGCAGTTGGAATGTCAGAGCGTTTCATTTCATACGCACCACCTCGAATCGTACAATGCCCCTTTCAGTGAGTGGGAATTCCAAATGTCCTCACCACTTTCCCTGTTACGGATCCGGGGCTGGATCGCATCCACTGTCAGATGTTCAAACACCTGTCAGTGAACTGCCAGTGACGTCTCCTAGACCTTTTCAACCGTGTCTGTGTTGAGGGTGAGTTCCCATCACAATGGTGGGAAAGCATCATCATCCCCATGTTGAAACCTGGCAAGAACCCATTGGGGGTGGACAGCTACCACCCCATTAGCCTCATCAATGTTCTGTGCAAGTTGCTCGAACGCATGGTGAGCCGGAGTTTGGGTTGGGTACTTGAGTCTCAGGGCCTTCTGGCTCTGTCCCAGAGTGGGTTCCATAGGGGCTGCTCTGCCACTGATAATCTGGTTTGCCTGGAAGTCTGCGATCCGTACGGCATTTGCCCGCCATCAGCGTCTGGTTAGTCTCTTTTGACATGCGGAAGGCATACGATAACAACATGGCGGCATCACATCCTCACCACACTTCATGGGTGGGGTCTTCAGGGCCTGCTCCCGATTTTTAATCAAAATTTTCTATCACTTAGTTCCTTCCGCATGCAAGTTGGTCCCTCCCATAGTTCCTCCCGAGCCTAGGAGTATGGGGTCCCGCTAGGCTCTGTCTTGACTGTCTGCCTCTTTTTAGTTGCTATCAGTGGGCTATCTGTGGCTTTTTTGTATGCTGATGACTTCTGCCTGTACTATAGCTCCACTGGCATTGTGGTTTCTGAACGGCAGCTACAGGGCGCAGTCTTTGGCTGTCGCTCACGGCTTCCAGTTCTCGGCCGCCAAGACCTGCGACATGCATTTCTGCCGGCGTCGCGGTGTTTACCCTGAGGCACGGCTTTATCTTGATGGTGAACCTCTTGCCGTGATGGAGACGCATCGGTTTTTTGGGCTTGCTTTTTGATGCCTGGTTGACTTAGCTCCCTCATATTTGGCAGCTTAAAGAAAACGTGTTGGCGCCATCTTAACGCGCTTCGTTGGTTGAATCACACCAGCTGGAGTGCCGATCGGTCTGCCCTTCTATGACTGTATCAGGCGTTGATTCAGTCCCGTCTCGGTTATGTGAGCCTGGCTTACGGTTTGGCATTGCCTTACGCGTTGCGGTTGCTTGACTCCATATTTCACTGCGGAATCAGACTCGCAACTGGAGCTTTTCACACAAGCCCTGTAAACAGCACACTTGCAGAGGCTGGTGTGCCTCCATTGTGGATCCAGTGCCAACAACTACTGGTCGCTTACGCTGCACATGTTTGTAACTTGCCTGGGCATCCAAATTACCATCTCCTGTTCCTCAACTCAGTCGTCCATCTTCCCGAACGACGGCATTGGTCAGGGTGTCCTCTTGCAGTTCGCGTCCAGTCTCTTTTCGCTGGGCTTGAGTTTTTCGCTCTCCCACCTCTTTTCTGGGCCCATATACATCTACCCCTGTGGTATGTGCCCTGTTCATGCCTTCAGCTGGATTTGGCACAAGGCCCAAAAGACTCAGTCCCTCCCGAGGCCCTCCGCCGACACTTTGTTTCCATCCTTGCCACGTTTCCTGGCTCTGCCTTGGTCTATACCGATGGTTCGATGGTTTCTGGTCGAGTTGGATATGCTTTTACTCTTGGGGACTATCTGAACAACGCTCATTGCTGGACGGCAGCAGTGTTTTCACTGCAGAGCTTGTCGCCATCTCTCGCATCCTAGAATATATCCGCTCCTGCCCAGGCAAGTCCTTCGTTATCTGCAGTGGCTCCCTGAGCTATTGACCAGTGTTTTCCTCGCTCACTTCTGATAATGCGTACCCAGGAGTCCTTCCATACTCTTGCCCGTTGCGGCCACTCCATGGTCTTTGTGTGGACCTCAGGTAATGAACGTGTTGACACACTGGCCAAACTGGCTATCAGCGCACCGGCCCTGGAGATTGGCCTTCCAGAATGTGGTCTCTAGTCAGTATTGCGGCAAAATGTCCTTGGTACTTGGAGTGATGAATGGTGCACCCTGCCTTCCCCCAACAAATTTTAGGTTATCAAGGAGACTACAGGTGTGGCACTCCTCCTTGCGAGCCTCCTGCAAAGACTCAGTTGTTCTCTGCCGGCTACACATTGGCCACACCTGGCTGATGCACTGTCATTTATTGCGCCCTGAGAACCAACCTCAATGTCGCTGCGGGTCAGCGTTGACAGTGGTCCACATCTTGTTGGACTGTCCGCTTCTAACTGTGCTCAGACAGACGTTTGCACTGCCTGACACGCTCCCTGCTCTTTTAAAGGATGACGCTGTAATGTCAGGCTTAGTTTTGAGTTTTATTTGAGCAGGGGGCTTTTATCGCTCAATCTGAGGGTTTGTCTGTCTTCCGTCTTGTGAATTGCATCTGGTCTTTGGCCTACGGTTTTTGATTGGGGTTTTTAGTGTGTCTCTTAGTGGTTGGCTTTTCCTTTTTTGTTTCCATGGTCAGCCAACCATTTTATACCTCTGTGTGCCTTTAATTCCTTGTTTTCTAGTCTTTGTGTCTTTCTTGTTCTGTGTTGTCCCTTGTTACCTCCGTTGCTTGTTTTTATTCCTTGTGGGTTTTCGTGATCATGGAGAAAGGGAACCAATGGCCTTTGTAGTCTGGTCCCTTCAACCCCCACAAACCAGCCAACCATAAACCAAAAATTTGAGTAAAACTGAAAGTTGCGGAAATCCCAGTTTCAAGCGTACAAAATATGACAAACATGATGACACTTACTACACTCTTGAACAAACATAAATAACATGCAAAATGTTAAATTTCAGCAATAGATTGAAAATAATAGGACAACCACAAGAAGTTGGTGGTTTCGAGCAAGGACAACCTAGACATGCAACTCTAATGATAATACCACCTTTCCAAAATAAATATTAACCCAAAAATTAAGCACATGAAATTCTCAACATTCAACACAACCAAAAAATGCAAGAAATGAAACCGGGCAAATTTCTCGTGACCTATATAGTTAAAAATGAAGACTCTAATGCCAGTGACCCTCCTACGACATAAAAACCCAGTACAGCAAAGAGAAAGCACACACAGTTCCAAAACCATATCTACTGATTTTACCTGAAACTTGTTACAGCTAAAATGATGTTTCCAGTACCAAAAGTCAACACACACAAATTGTTAAATCCAGTATCCTAACTTTCACTTACGCTATCCAAAAAGAAGTCCACATCACAACAAACCAAAACTGACTCACATAACTAATATAAAAAAATGTGAGAAAACAACAGTGATAAACAAGTATCCAAAGAAAATATTTCTTTTGCTTCAGTATTGTTTTTGGTTAGTTAGCAAAACCAACGAATATGATCATGAAAGATGTGGTGATAGTTTGACTGTAGCAAACCTAAATGTCCAGGGTAGGTTGAAAGGTGACAATTTGGTTGTGAATTGACCAAGTGGGGTCCAAGGCATCAGTTAAAATCTGTTACTGCAATATAACAGCATATCCGTTACTAATTGAAGTTAACTCTGAAAGTATTGGACCTTGAGGCAGTGGTGAAACTGAATAACTTATGGGTTGCTCACATGCCGAATACTTATTGTGCAATAGTATTGTCATTATATTGCGTGAAATGGTGAGGCCAAGAATGGGACAATATTATTGCTTAATATCTATGCCTGGACAATTCAGTGAGGACTAATTGGCATTCCACAACATGTACTGCGACTACTTATGTAGGTGCTGTCTTCATGTACTGCAAAAAGAAAAATGAGGAAGTGACAGTGGGCATAAAAGTGGCTATGAAGGCGTTCTGCACAGGCCTTACTAACACACTAAAAGAACTTGCAACAGAGCTGGACAATTATCGGAAATTTTTAAGGGTGAACAAGGAGTTTTTCAACAAATTAGTGAACCTTGTTACATGCTATGTACACAGAAAAGATACTGTGATAGGGGCAGCAATCAACCTGTGGAAAGATTATCCATTACACTACATTACCTCACATTTTCATCATTCACTGCACTACTGCTACCAACTTTATTGTAACTATACATTGAAGCTGTTTGCACCTGCTTGCAAAAATACATCAAAGTAAATGAAGTGAACACAGTAGCAAAGTTGTCTACCCCAGGGGAAAGGTAAACTACACTGAAGTGCCAAAGAAGCTAGTATAGGCATTCGTATTCAAATATAGAGATTCGTGAACAGGCAGAATACGGTGCTGTGGTCGGCAACAAGTATCTGGTGCAGTTGTTGGATGAGTTCTGCTGCTACAGTGGCAGGTTATCAACATTTAAGTGAGTTTGAACATGGTGTTATAGTCAGCACACGAGCGATGGGACACAACATCTCTGAGGTAGCAATGAAATGGGTATTTTCTTGGATGACCATTTGACAAGTGTACCGTGAATCTGGTGAAACATCAAATTTCCGACATCGCTGCAGCCAGAAAAAGATCCTGCAAGAACGGGGCTAACAATAACTGAAGAGAATCGTTTAAAATGACAGAAGTGCAACCCTTTCACAAATTGTTGCAGATTTCAATGCTGGAACATCAACAAGTGTCAGTATGTGAACTGTTCAATGAAACATCATCAATATTGACACAAAGTCTATTGCCTCGCCTGCGCCCATCAACACTGACATTGGACTGTTCAGGACTGGGAACATGTTGCTTGGGTGGACGAGTCTCATTTCAAATTATATCGAGTGGATGGATGTGCAGGTATGGAGAGAACAACATGAATCTATGGACCCTGCATATCAACAAGAGACTGTTCAAGCTGTCAGAGGCTCTGTAATTTGGAGTGAAATGGGACCCCTGATACATCTAGATAAGTCTGACAGGTGACATGTACTGATGATCTGCATCCGTTCATGTCCATTGTGCATTCCGATGGACTTGGGCAGTTCCAGCAGGACAATGTGATACCCCACGTGTCCAGAATTGCTACAGAGTCACTCCAGGAACAATGTTCTGAGTTAAAACACTTCCACTGGCCACAAAACTCTGCAGACATAAACTTTATTGAGCATACCTGGGATAAGCCTGCCAGGCTAGCTGTACGGTCTAGCAAGCTGCTTCCCGAGCTGTAAGGTGTGCCAGTCCCTGGCACAAATCCGCCAGCCAGATTAGTGTCAAGGTCTGGATTGCCAGACAGCCTGTGGATGGTTTTTAAGGCTGTTTTCCATCTGTCTTGGCGAATGCGGGCTGGTTCCCTGTATTGCGTCTCAGTTATGCTGTGTCGGCGATTTCTGCGTAAACGCCATTTTCATGTGCTCATACACCATAATTACTCTAACATGCAAACGTTTGGGGTTACAGTTGGCTGCACGAGACGTTCCCAGGGGGGTCCACTCAGGGCTGAACCCACAATAACCCTGGGTTCGGTGTTGGGCAGCAGTGGGGTGGGTGGACTGCTGTGTGGGGTTGTGAACTACTGAGGGCTACAGCGGGACAAAGCCTCTCCATCATTTCTAGGTCCCCAGTGTAATACAATACATTATCTGAGATGCCTTGCAATGTGTTGTCCAGAAGAGACCCCCCCGGCTCCCCCTTGTACTCCTACGGATTTGTGGATAGCCCTGCAGGTTTCATGGTATCAGTTCTCTCCAGCACTACTTTAGGTGTTAGTTGAATCCATGCCACATCGTGTTGTTGTACTTCCACATGCTCGTGAAGTCCCTACACGATATTAGGCAGGCATACCAGTTTTTTTGGCTCTTCAGTGCATATCAGAAAAGTGGATTTTGTGGGAAGAGTCGAATAATGAATTTGCAAAGTAAAGGGTAGCTCCCTGTCATACAATGTGCAAATTGCTTGAAGTACTCAGAGCTTGACAAATTTGTTACTGGAGACATACTTGTTGAAGATGTTCTTAAACCATGGAATCTGCCCATTAACCATTTCTTTGCCGGCATTTGCTGCGTTGTGTCAATTTTCTGGCATTCACAGGTGCATGTTATGCCATTGTGGTCCTCAGACACTAGTTCCTGGTGTAGTTTGTATGCAAGTTCCAGTAAATCATCTCTGGCAGCCTGTGCTGCCTTCCTACATTATTTTATTAGAAGTGTTTCCAGTGGTACCTCCGTTTCAGAAATTTCCGAGTCCTGAAAAAAAGAGCTAATTAAAAATATACAACATATTATCTAGTTATTTAGCAATTCCTAGACCCAACGCATTTCAGCTGCCTATGACTGCCACAGAATGGAATTGTGTGACATAACAGTTTAGTAAATCACAGCAGTTACTAATTACAGATTAAACATGTTTACTGTACAATTAATGATGTACACACACTGTTTACAATGTATGTCTTCAAGCTGTAACTACTGTAGCATACTGAATAGAACAGTTAAGCTGTTTGGAAGCTAATATGATCTTATGTATATACAGAAAACAGTTATAATAAAAATAAACATCTATGCTCACTGGACAGCTGACCTGATCTCATTTGTCAATTCTGAGAACTGATAAAAGTCAAATAAACACATCTGCTTACTATCTTGATGCTATGTTCTTCAATTTCCTCAGCAACTGTGGACAGTGAGGAACTCCCTGAAAGTACCACATGATACTTCCATACATATCGTCCAGCTGGCTTTCTGATTTTGTGTTGTTGACTTCTTTTAGTTCTTTCTGAAAATTTGTATTTAGTAAACTGAATTTCTTTTTATATTGTCCTTAATAGGTGATGGATAAATTTCTTGATAAACTTTTAAGAGTACATTGCAGTCCTGATTTTTCAAGTCTTTGCTCATATGTTCTTCGGATTTCACTTTCTAGAATGCCTGAAGCAATCTATAAACTAAATATATTACTGTAGAGGGTGGGTAGGTATTGCTGTATATATGCCATAAATAATTCAACCTTCTGAATGAACAAATAAGCAGTTGCAATGCTATTTCTCTGCACATAAATATGCTTAATGTTGTTTGTTTCTACAGTTAATTACTGAATAAGTATTATGTATGTAATCATACTACTCACTTGACTGCACTTCACCAAATGATACATTTCCTGTATTTTCCTGTGTATTCATATTCATATGATGTTGCTGGATTTGTAGCTAACATGTCTGCAAATCATGAAGGCTCAGTGGAACTGCCTTTTATTGTGCACTACCACTGTTACTCATTACAATATATTGAGTGAGCAGCAATATTTTTAAAGCACTGCAATCTTCTCCAGTACATTGCACAAACTTTCAACACCGCTCTCAGATGGTCATTTTTATTGCACAGTCTTCAATATTGCAGAATAAATATTGAATGTGTGAGACCCTCTTGAAAATTACTTTTTAATTTGACTGTCTTGCAAAATTTATTACAATTAATTGCTAGGGTTCAGTGTTAATAAATGCACAATACATTCCTTCATTTATTGTGAGCTGCTTGTGTATTGAATATTCATAGACTGCCTCATTTTACTTCTCAAAAGGTACTGGTTTCTTGTCATCTACATGCAACAATGACTGAATGCATTGGTACTGCAGTGAGCTGTGAATAGACAATTGTCACACACTGATAGTAAAAAAAAGGTTCTTAAAATGAACAGCAGCATGCTAGTTTGACTACTTATGCTTTACAAATTTCTCTCTCACAGAAGTGGTGGTTATCTAGTAGGAGATGTACTTTGGCTTTACAACTGTATCTTCTGTATCACAATAGATAGACGATAAACAGAGTGACAGTGTCCTGCGTTTTATATTATTACAATAAAATGTCTAGCTAGAAAATATTGGTTACTGAAAATTTAGACCTTTAAACTGAGCAGAGGAGATAGTGCATGAGGATATTTTCTGGCTTCTGTCGCTCTCCAAAATCAATACACCACCAAAACTGACGAAAAGAAAAGAGACAGCCCCCTCATAAAAATTTACTAGTATGTCGCTCCCTTTGCAACCAAAATTTATTATACTCGCATGTAATGGAAGAAGACACATCTGTGACTGTTGACAACCAGTACACCATGGCCCATGATGCTAGAGGAGCTCAAAGGAAGAGCTCAGCTGTAGTATGTGCAGTCGGTAAGGAATTTGTATAAGTATTGCCTATTAATAGATTATATTTTTAAACAGTCACAGCATTCCTTTCTCCGCTCACTGTATTTGTTTTGCAAGATTAGACTGCTTTAGCAGTCAATTTGTCTGCTAATCTCATAAAATTGTAACGTGTTTCATGATTTTTCAGAGGTGAAGTGTACTCAGGCAATGACCAGTATGCAGGTGAGCCATCAGGGATGTATCATCATCAGCAGCAACAGCAACAACAACAACAACAACAGCAGCAGCAACAGCAGCAGCAACAGCAACAACTCTACTCACCATCTGCACAGCAACAAACACAGTATGAGGTCACTCAGCCACAACAGCAGCAGTCAGAACCTAGTTTTGATCAGCAGTACGAGCAGCCAGCTACTCCACTTAACATGAGAATCCGTGTTACTCGTTCACGAGCACGTAGTGCAAATGGTAGGTCTCAGTCTCATTACATTTTTTGCAGATGGTACTGTTGTTGTGTTGACTGGTCCCAGTATGTAGAACATCTGTGACTGAATCAGATAACAAAATAATTGATAGCTGATTGTTTTCAAAATAGCTACCTTAGCAATAACAAACCAGAAAGTCAGCTTGGTCGTGCCATGTGTCTCATCCACTGCTATTATAGTGCTCAGCGGACAACAGTTGTGGCCATTAAAGTAATATTTGTGGTTATGTTACCTCATGTACTTTATTCTGTTTAAAGAATGTCTGCAACTAATAGTGAAAGTGAGCAGAAAAAGCCAAAACAGTGCTGCAGGTTGAGAGGAAACATAGAAAGAGTTCAGTACTGAACTGCACAGCTGCTGCTATGGTTGATGTGCAGATAAGAGCAAACTGACAGCTCCACCCCATTGCATATATATATCAATCACACTGTCACTCTGATGTTCAACAGAGGGCTTCCAGTCTCTCCCATTTATATGCTGTATTCAAAACTAATAGTCAGAAACTTGTCTTTCATTTGGGTAATTTGTGTTAAATTAGTAATTTACTCCTCATTTCACTTATTGGAGTACAGCTGTTATCTTTTAGTTTTTTAGCTGGTACTTCTAATCATTCACATAGTAAGGGGGCACTATGACTAATGCACTGGATGCACACTTGGGTGGGTGGGAGGGGGGGGGGGGGGGGGGAGCAGGATCCAACCCACAACTGGCCACCCAGATTTAGATTCTCTGTGATTACTGAAATAACCAAGATGATTCTTTTGAAAAGGGCGTAGTCACTTTCCTTCTCCTTCTGTTCCATGTACCTTTAATTTCCTGTCTCATTATGATGTTAAATCTTTTTTTTTTTAAAAAAAGCTCTTTCTATTTTGTTTTGCAGACATTGTCTCCAACTTTCATTTTTCATCATATTCCTGAAAAATGCCTGTTATAATGCAGTAAAATATTTCTGGTTCAATGGAACATAAAAAAACATCAAATATCAGTTTCATTGCATAATGATTTGGTGATGTCATGTATGAAATCATATGTGCACAAACAGAAAGAGAACAGAACAGTACACAGACAGAAGTTCTTTTGTGTCTACACTATTTTTTGGAATTTCAGGTGTGGTGACAGACCAATATATAGTGTAACCCGAGACCTACATTGGGTTGAAAAGTGACAGTTTGATTGGTAGTTGGCAAGCACTATCTAACATTTCATTTAACCCAATATCTGTGAATTCTGTAGTGCATTTCGCATGCTGTATTTTTCTAACTTGCCTTAGTTTTTGTGCATGAGAAGGTAGTGTTTCACTATATTTTTTTCATTATTTTTTTTGGAATTTTTATCGCTTAAAAACATGTCTGATGCATAATGAAACCTTCTTGTTGCCAGTTAGTGTCTTTGTTTCTACATGCATAACAGTATTACATGTTATCATTCAATAGTCTTTTTTGTTATTATTCTGTTTAGATGTAGGAATGATGATTGGTTTTTCTGTTGTTTTCACACTGTAGGTTTGTAGGGGAAAAAAAATTGTTTATCTCTCTATTGCAGTCCACAGGAGTTTGAAGGGAGCTGATTGACATCTCTAACGCTTATTTCCTATGAAACAGTTAGATGCCTAACATTTTCAACTTAACGTACAGTTAATCTGCGAAATTGGACAATTCAGTAATATGCCAAACTAGATTTTGTTTCTCTACTTGAGCGTTCTTTTTCATTTATTTATTTACAGTTTTTTTCAGATATCTATTTATCTTTAACTCCCACTTGTAATTCTAGAGAGAGATTTTCTTAAATTTCTGTGAGTTTTCCCTCCCAAATAACTGTGTACCAAAGACATTTTTGCCAGGTCTTGAATCCAGAATAAAGAATGTTCATGACACTTAAGTGAGGGATTGCAGTGCTTATATTATGCTTTTAATTCACAAGCACTAGTGTGCTATTTATCAACAGTCATTCTGACTTAATATTCTACAAAATTTCAAATCTTACTTAGTAATTTCATGGTAACAGTCATTCCATTGTGCCATACCAGCCCTTGCAATACATACAAGATATCAGTTCTTTTCTAAGAGTAAGAGTGCACAAAATTTTTTAACAAGTAACTTTAATTTTTGCCACTTTTGTTAAAATACTCATTCTAAATTGCAATTTCTTCCCCCCTCCAATTTCACAAATGACTAATGTCAGCCATTGACTAGTGGCTAGAGACAATTTTTCCCAAATAACAATTGTAAATGCTTCAAAAATAAATCAGAAGCAGTGTCCATGAATGGATTATGATGGGTAGAAATTAGTGCTATTCTGTATAAATTATAAACATAGATATGACATTGTGAAATCTGTTAACAGTGTTTAAAAGAAGCATGCACCGAATGACAGAGGATAATGAGTTTGAAAATTGATTAGAACAGTAATCAGATGGAGTAAATTATTTAACAAAGGGAACACTAGATGGTGAAAAAGTAGTGAACAGTGCGAGACACCTGGCTGAAAATGACTTAAAAGTTCATGGTGCCCTCCATCGGTAATGATGGAATTCAGTATGGTGATGGTCCACCCTTATCCTTGATGACAGCTTCCATTCTAGCGCATATGTTCAACCAGGTGATGGAAGGTTTCTTGGGGAATGGCAGCCCATTCTTCACGGAGTGCTGCACTAAGGAGAGGTATCGATGTCGGTCGGTGAGGCCTGGCATGAAGTCGGCGTTCCACAACATCCCATAAGTGTTCTATAGGATTCAGGTCAGGACTCTGTGCAGGCTAGTCCATTACGGGGATGTTATTGCCATGTAACCACTCCGCCACAGGCCATGCGTTATGAATAGGTCCTCAGTTGTGTTGAAAGATGCAGTCACCATCACCAAATTGCTCTTCAATAGTGGGAAGCAAGAAGGTGCTTAAAACATCAATATAGGCCTGTGCTGTGATAGTGCCACACATAACAACAAGGGGTGCAAGCCCCCTCTGAAAAACAGCAGCACACCAAAACACCACCACCTCCAAGTTTTATTGTTGGCAGTACAAGCTCTGACAAATTATGTTCACCGGGCATTCACCATATCCACACCATGCCATCGGATCGCCACATTGTGTACCGTGATTCGTCACTCCATACAACATTCTTCCACTGTTCGATCGTCCAATGTTTACAATCCTTACACCAAGTGAGACATAATTTGGCATTTACTGGCGTGATGTGTGTCTTATGAGCAGCCGCTCAGCCATGAAATCCACGTGTTCTCACCTCCGGCCTAACTGTCATAGTTCTGGCAGTGGATCCTGATGCAGTTTGGAATTTATGTGTGATGGTCTGGATAGATGTATGCCTATTACACATTATGACACTCTTCGACTGTTGGCAGTCAGTCAGTCAACAGACGAGGTTGACCTGTACGCTTTCGTGCTGTATGTGTCCCTTCACGTTTCCACTTTACTATCACATTGGAAACAGTGGACCTAGGGATGTTTAGGAGTGTGGAAATCTTACGTACAGATGTATGGCACAAGTGACACCCAATCACCTGACCATGTTCGAAGTATGCGAGTTCCGCGGATTGCCCCATTCTGCTCTCCCACGATGTCTAATGACTACTGAGGTTGCTGATATGGAGTACCTGGCAATAGGTGGCAGTTCAATGCATCTAATATGAAAAATATATGTTTTTGGGGGTGTCTGGATACTTTTGATCACGTAATTTGTATATACATTCATTAAAAAAGAACAACTCAAATTGGAATAAAACAGGACAAAAAATAAGTATTTTTGATGTTTTGGTAATTTATACTTTTTATGATGGGGATAGATGTGTCAAACAATGAATGTAAGAAGGGTTTGTCAGGAATAACCTCCTTTTCCATCAGTCTACTGACTGGTTTGATGCGGCCCGCCACGAATTCCTTTCCTGTGCTAACCTCTTCATCTCAGAGTAGCACTTGCAACCTATGTCCTCAATTATTTGCTTGACGTATTCCAATCTCAGTCTTCCTCTACAGTTTTTGCCCTCTACAGCTCCCTCTAGTACCATGGAAGTCATTCCCTCATGTCTTAGCAGATGTCCTATCATCCTGTCCCTTCTCCTTATCAGTGTTTTCCACATATTCCTTTCCTCTCTGATTCTGCGTAGAACCTCCTCATCCCTTACCTTATCAGTCCACCTAATTTTCAACATTCGTCTATAGCACCACATCTCAAATGCTTTGATTCTCTTCTTTTCCGGTTTTCCCAGAGTCCATGTTTCACTATCATACAATGCTGTACTCCAGACGTACATCCTCAGAAACTTCTTCCTCAAATTAAGGCCGGTATTTGATATTAGTAGACTTCTCTTGGCCAGAAATGCACCTTCAAACTTAGGATGATACTATAGAAATGCGATGAACTTACAGCATTACAGCATTAAAGACACTATAGTCAACCTAAAAAGATAGTGATGATCACAGAGAAACAGCAGCGCAGCTGGTGTTTTGCTGGTTAGTCCAGGAATGGCAGTTTGATTTTGCTCGTTGCTTATTATACCTGAAAATACTTACCATGACAAAGCATCATGATGATATGCCTTGTGAGAATGGCCAGTTTCACCATCTCTTTACTGTGAAAAGAGGTGACTCAGCAATCAAAAAGGAAGGGAAACCTGCCAGTAGAATTAGCCATTTAATGGTATGTCAAAACAAAGGATTTGCTGAAATTGTTTGGTTAAGTGAGTGTGTATTTCATTACAAATTCAAAGATTCAGGATTTATTCCGTAGATGTTATTACTTTTTAAAGATGTTACCATGACTTTCACTGCCAAAACTATCCGTGTGACAAATTCCAGTTACACAATGTGTTCGTGTGTGTGTGTTTTTTTTTTTTTTACCGCATGTAAACACAGATGAATTTCAGGTAGTAGAAAGTGTATTGCATCATTGTGGATGACTTTGATTACAGTGTTGTATTTGAAATACTGTGATTTTTAACAGTATTATAAATATACAAGAATGTGTATTACACACGAACTATTCAGTATGGATTTTACGTAACATGATAGGATGAGGCATAGCAGTTTCAGAGTCACATTGGTAACAAAATTAGTTTCTATACCTGCAAGGAATAGAATTTCTCAGTATCGAAGAATAATTTTGAGGTTGTGATGAAGTAATTATTTTTTCTGGTGTGGATAATTTTTTTAGAAAAGGAATCAAAACTAGTTTAGCTTACCATAGTTCTTCATAACAGTAATATTACTTGGTTTTACATAAATGCGTACTTACGTATGCTTTTGTGTTCAGTCTCATAAAATAAGTGTCTGATTAAAAAGTGGGGAACTGTGAAGGTGTTAAAGGTAAATGTTTTGAAAAAGTGGGAGCAAAGTGAAAACTGGTCGTTGTTACCCATAAGTTGTATTTGCTTGTATAGGTGTGTGATAACTATTTAGTTGTTCCTTAGAGATAGAATTTTCTTTATCCCCCCCCCCCCCCCCCCTCCATTGTCAAGTGGTGATTGTCATGTGATTGCTACTGCCATCCTTATGCAGCTCTACTGCCATCCTGTAATGCCACTGGTGCTCATGCCAGCACCATTTACAGTAATGTTTTCATTGCAAACCTACCACATCTGTTTCAGCCTTCCAGTGACTGGTACTGAGCTGCACTTTTTTGTATGCCACTGCCTTGTAAGAAATTTTTATCTCAATCACTTCGCCTTGCAACACCAGGGGATACACAAAATACCAGTGGGTGTGGATAGTTTTATGTGACGTAGACCATGCTTATTCTTCAACAGTGCCATGTAGAATTCAGGTGAGTTTCCACCTACAGTATCCTGAAAAATCATCGGTAACAGAACATGCTCTGGGAAATTAATACTGAGTTACATATCTTCGAGACATCTGTTATTAAACAGACAAATGGTTTCTGGGCGAGCATATGAAAGGAGCAATTGAGATAAAATTTTCTGACAACAGTGTCAACAAAGATGGTGGCCTGGAGCCAAGCACAGTTTAGAACCTGCACATCGGAAGTTTGAAGATGTAGTGGTGATTGCACAATGAAAACATTACCATATACGAGACATGTTCAGAAAGTAAGTGTAGTAGACTTTTATATTTTTTAGAGAAAGTGTATTTGAAAAATAATTACAGGATATTGTTGATACCCTCGTCTACTATTTTTCCACATAATCATCATTCCGTTCCGTGAATGTGGTGAGCCAGGGCACAACCTTCTTTATGCCCTCCTCGAAGAACTCCCCTTCTCACACGATGAAACTCTTTGTGCTCTTGCCTGTTGCTTGAAAATTTGATTCCACTTGTGTGTGCATTAAGGGAGAGGAAAAAATGATGACCTGAAGGTGCTAAAATGGGAATATTGGGGGGGGGGTTCAAAGCATCCCAATCAAATAAGTCTGAGATTGCCTTGATAGTTGTGGCTGTGTGAGTACAGGTGTTGGTGTGCAACAAGCACACTCCCCTCTGTTTATTTTGAATGCTCCTTTTGAGTTTTTTATAGGATGTCACAATATCATTGTGCTTTCATGACCACCCTTTCAGGCAGAAATTTAACCAAAATGATGCCTTTTTGGACCAAACCACTGAGGCCATGATTTTTTGCTTAAAATTGTGGTTTTGAATGTTGAAGTGGTGTGACACCACTGTGACAACTGTTTTTTCTTCTCTCTTCCCCCCCCCCCTCCCCCCACCCCCACCCCCCACCCCTCCCGGTCATGTAATGAGCCACCCACTTTTCAACTCCAGTCACAGTAGAGCTCAGAAAATCCTTACCTTCCAGTTCAGGTCTCACACACACAAACCTCACGAGAACTATAGACCCAATTTTTCTTGTGCTGCTCTGTCAGCAACTTTGGGACCAATCTGGCCTGCATTTTCTAGTATTGTAACGTTTCTGTGAGTGTCTTATATGTGAGAGCTCTGAAGAATTATGGAACTATTGCAGAAATTTCATCCACTGTCAATTGCCAGTATTTTGATTTCCCCAATTTTTTTGCATCAACTCACTGGTCAGAATGGAAAATCTTCCATTCCACTGTTTGTAATGAACATTTGTTCTGCCACCAGTGAATTCCCTACACTTAAACACACCCATTCTCTTCATAACATCTTTGCTGCACACTGTTATTTCTTCTGCGACTAGGAAGTTCATCACAGCATGTCTCTACACACTTGGCGGGATTTTGTTACTGACATCTTTCGCACAACTGGACACTCCAATGTGAATTTACATACTACCACATTCCTTCGATGCTTAGTCCAGTCAGAAGATCCCCCTCTATTGCTCAGCATTGCCAGCCCTAAAAAAAAAACCTGTTACAGTAACGGTACACTTATTTTCTGAACACACCTCATATGGTACTGGAGTGAGAGCCAGTGATGTCACAGATGGCAGTGCACCTATATAAAGACAGCAGCAGCCACAACTTAACGGTAGCCGAGAAGCACTCGAACAAAAGCTTGTGGACATTTAACCACTTCACTCTACTGGAAGCTTGAGAAAATTTTGTCAGTATGTATTGCTGTGAAACCATTCATTTGTACACGATTGTTATGTATCCTACTGAAACCGTATTGTTAGTACAATCTTCACTATACTTGATAATACAGTAATCTTTTGTTCCGTAGCTGCAGCAGCTGCTGCCGCTGCTGGTATAACTCCATCTACACCAGTTGCTCCTCCACCACCACCACCAAAGCGTGTGCTTGCAAGTGAAGAACCTAGGAGACGTCGACCTGGCCGCAAACCCATTTCAGAAATGCTGTCTGAAGATGAAACTTGTCTCTATTTTGTGGTCCGTCAGGGCAAGATATCACTCCAGGTGACATATGTGTTAGATTTTTTTCTTTGTGGATTTTAATTATGCTTATGTGATTTATCAAAGGCTCATGGCATTTTTCTAAATAAAAAAGTCTACTTATAGCTGAGGTGACTCGGTTTGTAATTGTAGGAAATGAGATTTTTTTGTGATATAGGTGATTGTGGATGACTGGATCGAGTCTTACAAGAGCAATCGTGATTCTGCCCTGCTTGCATTAATGCAATTCTTCATCAACGCTTCTGGTTGTAAGGGAAAGATCACACCTTCCATGCAGTCCTCAATGGAACATGCTGCTATCATCAGAAAGATGACAGAGGAGTTTGATGAAGTATGATTACAGTTTTCGGTAATTCTTCCTTAAGGTCATTCCGTTCAACTTATAAATGTACATTTTAATGCATTCACTTGCAAGTTTGTTCCTTAAATGTACTGATGCAGAGTATTGCAAAATATGATGCTTGCTTAATTGCTCATCTGCCCGTATCTTTTGTTGTGTATTTAAAGCTTGTTATGTTAGGCATATTACCTGTGTAATTACTGTTACTGAATTATTTATTCACAGAATTATTGTAATATTAGCTTTTAACCATTTTCATTTATTTTGTATTTGCTGATAATTTTCATAGTATTTCTATCTGTCCGCCTTACGCTGTGTGGTTGATAGTATGAGCTTTTTTTGTGTTTTATTTCATACTGTATATGTTTTATACCTAGTACGCTATTCCAGGGTCAATAATAGCTGACATTTCAGGAATTGCTTCCATATATTTAACTCATATGTGTTACATTGGCATGAATTATATTTGAAATGACAATTGTAATTTATCTGAGGAAGGTGAGAAGGTGTCTGTTCAAAATATTCCATTATTTCATACCTAGAAAACTGTGATGACGGCATCTAACAAATTAACTTTTTTTTTAACTGATTCCCAGCTTGTTTGTACTATTGAGGGAAAGGGGAAAAGTAGATATAATTTTTAGATATACTTTCAAGCAAATGATTACTGAAATAGCATTTTAGAGTTTAGAATTAATTCAGAATATAGTTGTATCCAATAAAAGTAGCAGTTTCCAAACATACGCTGTCAGAACAAAAAGAATACATTGCCACCTAGCTGGATAACCAGGAATGTGTTTTTTTTAGGCATTCAACAAGTGAGCCAAAATTACAGCATTAGTGGCATCTTTTAACTGCCACATATTACTTAAATTGCTTTATGTCTGTTCTTTGCATAAATAATCAGTTTTTCCAACTCTCAAATTAATAACTTTATCTCTAGGCTTAGCTTCAAAATCATGCTTTCCCACTGAATCTTCTGTCTCTTTTTTCACAAAAGGCCATACAGTTCTCATATTCCATTTTAAAGTCAAAGAGGATAGAAAGTGCATTTTTGTGATTGTCTTTGAAACCTTGTTTTCAAAACATAAATTTATAATTGGTTTGCATTTCACCCTTTGTCCACATGTAGACACATTGACATGGCTCTAAATGGCACACCTGTGTAGAATGAAGAAGACTGTGCTGAATTTGTGTTAATATTCTGCATCTTGTTCCCTGTTTGCAAGGCTTGTTCCCGTGGTTTACATTCTTTTGTACACTCTAATAAGTTGCCAGCAAGAAGAAATACTTGTATGTGGTTAGAATTGTCCATGAATGACCTTTCTCTCATCTTCTTTTCTAATATCCGTTGCTGTTTGCTGTGGGATGCTGCTTTAGTAGTTCATGATACTCAGATTGAAGTAAATAGCAACATTGATGACTCGTGTAGTGTGGGTAATTGTGTAGTGCTTCACACACTGGTGTCACATCCATTATTTGACTTGTTCAGCTGAGCAGAATAGCCTTTTTTGATGCTGAGCGCTCTTAGCAGCTTCAGTACCTCCAGAATGTGTCGTCTCCGAGTAGAAGATGATCAGCCTATCCTGATCTGGTGTAAGATGATCCCCGACAGTTGCAGAGTAGGCTGACTGCATCAGCTTTGCTTCCTACTTCAATCAATCAGGTGAAGCCATTTTGTAAACATCTCTAGGGCAATGCATCAGTGGTGTCACAGTTATGTAGGTGACTATTGTTTTTGCCTGCAGCCTTCAGTGCTACACATCTGAAAGCTGGCAACAGCACTGTTAGCTGTCAAGAAGCTTCTTACACAGACTTGACTGCAGTTGTCCTTCTTAGATGCTGGTATTAGACAAGGTTGGCATGTAGATTTTAACCAGGCTGGAAGTAGGTGTAGGTAATTTGATAGCAGGGGTCCAGAGTGACAGCTACTAATATATTGCTTGGAACACCTGACTGATAATTAGACCTGTTGTTAATATATTGTACAGCAGAATGGAATCATCAACCCGCAAAAACTAGACAAGTGAAATTTAAGAGTTATTTCAAATTGCCTTATAATATATATCTTTACTTCAAATTGAAGGATTTTATGAACAACTGAACAAACAGAAAAGTACATTTGTACACTTTGGTCTCCTAGACTGACAGTGTAAAACCTTATTGCCTTGAACACTGCTGTAGTACTCATTTATTGTGTTACTGAGTTTACTCATTTTTTATTGATGTACTTACATTTTTATCTTGAGTTACACCGTCCTGAAATGTATACTTTTAATTGTATCATCCATCTACTCCAAGGAAGAATGATTAAGGTTCCATTATTTATAATTGTAGTCTTGATAATGTAGAAGATTATTTTCTTTACCACTTGTCTCTTACTTGCTCATGTAAGGGACAGGTCATTTTCTCTTCCAGACACTTTTTTTCCTTTTGTGTGATCCACTTTGTTCTTTTCTTTTATCCTGAAACAGATGAATATTAATATTGGAAGGGATAAAGATAACAACTCACCATACAGTTGAGGCATTGAACAGTTGACAGGAACTTGAATAAGACTGAAAACATTGCTAAGCTTCTGGGCAACATTCTCTTTCAAAGCTAATTGATAAGGGACACACACATGCAAACTACAGTGGAGCTGCAGCACAACGCAATTGGGTTGAGGGGCTGCTTTGTGCAGCTAGTAAGTGGAGGAGAAGGGGGCAGATCTAGGATGTAGATGCAGCCAGGGGATGAGATGAGACGATGATGATGATGATGGGAAACCAGGGAGCTAAAGCAAGAGGTAGTTGTGTGTGGCACACAAAGTGTGGGAGTCGATTGTGGGATGGGAAGGGGATACATGAGAGGAAAAGAGATACTGTGGAGAGAAAAGTGTGATTATAAGATGAGTTAAGTGGGGCCAAGAGGCCAGGGAGGGGAAAGGGGCAAGTGGGCAAGTGGAATTTGAGGCCAGGAAGATTGCAGGGTAGAAGAATGGGTTTGTAAGGACAGTTCCCATTACCATAATTTAGAAAAACTAGTGATTTTTTTCGGGTGGGGGGGGGGGGGGGTGAAGTATTGAGAGGACACATTCCTCTCTCATACACTTGCTTGCAGCCATTAGTCCATCAGCCACACTTCCCTCCCTCTCCTCCCTCCACGTGCCCACATCATTCTCCTCTCACAACCCCCCACCCCATCCCCCTCCCACCAGTATCAGCAAGGAATGTTACATACTGCAGCCATGTCCAGACCTGTAACAATACATACTTCTCTGTTAATCAGATACTGAAAAGTCCTGAGTGATGTACAAATAATGGAAGAAGTAGGACTTACAACTCACTATGTAATTTTTAGTGTGCCTGTCAACTGCTTAGCCCCACAACTGTGTCAAGTTGTTAACCTTTACTCCTTCCATTATCTTTAACAATTTCAGATTGAAACTAAATCTCTTCAAAACATCAAGACATTAGCTTTGTTCAGCAACATGTACTGTCAATTCCACGTAATCTTCTTCCAGATAAGTGATGACATGTTTTCCTACTAAATAGTACGGTAGCGTAGTTTAGTCTCATGTTGCTTTTCGGTACTAGTTTCACTCATCTACAGCAAACTTTCAAGAATATTCTTTCTGTCAACTTATTTGAATGGAACGGTTCCTGTAGTGATTCTAAGTTCGTATGAAAGCTGACAGAGTTAGATATTTGTACCGTATATCTTCAAGAATACGGTAGTGTTGACTGGTATCTTAGAGATGGAATGGTACAGCTTTGCTGGAAGTTTAAACAGTGACAATTGCTGGCATTTGTGTATGCTTGTGGGTAGTTGACCGTATACAGCTGCAGTTTGCAATACAAGAAGTGGATATGGGAGATGGGAATTACATTGATTTGTGGTCGATGGAGAGGTTCTGTATAAGAATAAAACAGTGGAATGATCTAAAAGTGCTAACTTTGTGTATCTCATGAGGAAGCTTCTATAGTGATATTCCTAGATTTTTGTCTAATGACTCCTGAAATATATGGGCCCAAAAGTTATAGACATCAGATTTACTAGATGATAAGAGCAAACTTTATAACATGGACCCCCACAACTGAAGGTATGCATTCTTGAAAAATAAACTGCAAAGAGCTGTTGTATGGTTCTTTAAGAGTATTATCGGTTTTACAACATGAGAGTTGAATCTACAGGTACATCTTAATGAAGAAAAATATCACATGAGAGATTAAGAAATTATAATTTGTCTTTTGAAATGACAAGAATCTGGGGAGAAGAAAATATAAAGTGATGCACAATACGTAATTCACAAAAGTGATTCAGAGATAGTAGTCAAAAATCAAACAATGGAAAATCCAGGACAGAATGTAACAATACCAGAGAAGGAAAGTTGCTACTTACCATATAGCAGAGATGCTGAGTCACAATAGGCACAATGAAAAGATTCACACAATCATAGCTTTCGGCCATTAAGGCTTTTGTCAGCAGTACACACACACACACACACACACACACACACACACACACACACACACACGTCTGCAATCTCAGAGAGCTGAAACTACACTCTTTGAGACTGCAGACATGTGCGCAAGTTGCGTTGTGTGTGTGTGTGTCTACTGCTGACAAAGGCCTTAATGGCTGAAAGCTATGATTGCGTGAATCTTTTTATTGTGCCTATCACGACTCGGCATCTCTGCTATATTGAGAGATAGTCAGATTATTTGTTTTGAAAGTTGAATGCATTTGGTGCCCCCTCATTCCCAGTCAGGTTATAATAAATTCATTAAACTAATGGTGATAGTCAAAATATAAAACAAGCGGAGTGAAGAAGACTGCCATAAAAGCAGCTTAACTTTAAGCAGGTCAACTTTAAAAAAAACAGTAAAGTTGTAAAACCAGGAAAAGGGAGGACCCTTTTGTGGTTGTCTTCTTCATTCTGCTTGTTTTAAATTTTAACTGTTGTAATTATTTCAGTGAATTTATTAAAACCTGACTGGGAGTGATGGAATGTCCAATGTGCTCAACTTTTTCGTGTAAATAATTTGCAAATTAGTAAGTTGATTACTTTATTTAAATTTGCTTTTGTCAGCTACATATCATATGTAACGTTATATTTTTGTTTCACTAGATTCGTGTCATTTTAAAAAATGTTACGATTTCTAAATCTCTCAGGTACTATTTTTATTTATTTAAATGTACCTCAAAGTACAATTTTAAAGTTGTGGAACTTGTAGTGCTAGTAAACAGTCATAGAGCATCTGTTTGCAGTTCATTTTTAAGGAATAGATGAGGTGACATGTTGTCACACATATAGGGTAGCTGTGTGTTTTTTTCATGAATAAAGTGGAACAAACATAATACATATTGTCAGATGTAAAATTTACCAACTAGGATGCAGGGCTTGTTTAGTTATAGTATTGGAATTTAGTTGATCCAGAAAAATTGTTTTGCAGAGGAGATTGTTGTTTGAATAGAGAAACTTAGTACCAAATGCTTTAGGAAATTGCTGCTAGGTTCTAAAGCAAAATAACTGGTGCTGCAAAGAATACTTTTTTCCTTGCGCCACTATTTTAAAATACTAGCAAATATGGTAATGCACTGCAACCACATCTGTTTAGGTGCAACTAAAATGAGACTGGGGCAGTGTTAACAGTGCCATATAACAGATAAAATTCTGGAATATAAAAGGAGAAAGAGAGAGAGGGATGAGATGAATTCAGATAGTAGGCAAGATATAAGAATAAAGAAAAACATACTCCGAACTTTACATAAACAAATATTTGCAAAGCATTTGACAACAATCAGTTGCAAGAATTTGACCATTGTAAGAATTTGACGACTGACAAAGGAATCTCATTTTCCAAATCTTGATCTCTTTAATAGTTTTAACTTTTTGTTTTCAGATGTTCTCGGCAGTGTGTTTGCTGAGTAGGCATATATTGTCTCAGTTCAGTATTTTTTTTAGAAATGCGTTTCTTCATTGGGGAACTACATTGCTCCATTCCACTGCAAGACCTTTGACATACCTTACATTTAGTATTACAGTAGTAACAGACACCTAAAGCAGCATGAAGTGCTTTTTTGCCTTATGTTTTAGAGGTAGAGAATAATACTTTTCTTTTACTGCTAACTTAGTAAGCATTTAGTATGTGGAGTGCATTTTTATCATTTGAATGTTTGATACTTTGACAATACTTTTTCAAATTCTATCACATTTTTTTCATGTGCAATATTATCTATATTATTTAAGAAATTTTGTTTCTCAGCCCTTTGAGTGATGGATAAGTAGAGTGGCAGAAAACAAATCTCAAGTGTTGTGCATCACAGAAAGAAAAGAAGCATAGGAATTTCATTTTTCGCTTGATACTGCATTGTACAGGTGATTAAGGTACTCATCTGTTTAGTTTGTGTTAAGAGGCTACTCTTTGCCGTGCGTTAGAATTACTGCAAGGGTGGACACTGAATAAAACCAAGCTGTAGCGTCACTTGTTTCTAGCTTTACTTTTTGTATTCAGTACTTTATTGATATCGTTGGAAGTTTTGCAAATAGAAATGAGTTTGGGGCAACAGTTAAGTTTCTGAAATAAATCTCCTTAGGTCTTGGTCTGTTGAGCACACCCATGTGTTAAAATGTAGGTATTTCAGACCTTTCGAAAGTAACACAGATATGTGCTGTTGAGAGGGCACACAGTCACAACAGAAATCTACTTTCCTACTTGGATTTTAACTCTGTTCTCCAAGGAAATGCATGTGTAAAAATGACAGAACCATCAATATTGATAGATGGATTTGCTTCCAAATCATAATCGTTTGATTGTTATGAGTATCTATAACAAACCTGTGTTAGTGCTTAGAATTGTACTTCAGATCAGTGTAAAATGTACAACAGTAACATATGAGTGGCAACACATACTTAATAAAAGGATGTTCCAGTTTCCATCATGCCTGTTATACCATCACTGTCATTTATATCACAAGATCAGCAGATTTCGGTGCTGTGCCATTTTCAAGCGCTACCTCTGTCATAATTTTACACCATCGCTGTGTGTGTGTGTGTGTGTGTGTGTGTGTGTGTGTGTGTGTGGCCGCGCGTGCTAATATTTTAATATGCAATGAATTTTTATTGGTATGAAAAATTAAGATTTTACCTTTTTGGCAGTGTTACACTACTGCAGTTAATGTAGGTCACTAAATTATCTGTGGTTCACTGAGAGAGAGAGAGAACTGATTTCTACAGTGCGTCTTGGGAACGAATGAACGGAGCAAAATTGAAAGTACTTGGATTCGTAAATGTCATGTAGTTCCTCTATGGAGTGACAATATGAAGGGGTTGATAGACAAAAACGTTGCATCAGTCGATGGCTTGATCACATTATGTCCCATATGTTTTGTCAGTTTGTGGTGGAATTGGGGAGGTATTTTGCCAAGGAGGTATTAATGAATTCTAACTGCCTTGCAAAATATGGATCCTACAACGCCACTGTACTTTGAGATGAGTGCTGCATTGTCTCATTTCCTATTAAGAGACGCAGAATGCATGTGTATGACCTATATGTGTCTCAAAAAGAACGTGGCGAACACTGTACACTCAGTTATCAGATAACCAGACTAGTTTGATGAATATATGAGATGAAGAAACATTGTGTTACATACTCCAGAAAAAGAAAGGTTACATACAGTCTGCCCCTCCAAGGGGCTCGCCACTCTTTGGCAGGGTCATGCCTGACTACCACGGGGCCCCGGCCTTTGCGGCATTTTTTCCCTTCCGTACTGCATGTCTATCCTCTTGCTATTCTTCTTCCCCTCCCTTGGGGAACATGTCTCGGATATTCTTAGGAATGTTCTGCATTCTGTCACTGACATGCGAACAGTCTCACTTTTGTTTTTCGCTCCCTTTTCCTTTCTTTGTTTCCCTTCTCTCGTTTCGACATTTGAGGATCCTCTATTTTTCTTCTTCCTCTCTGTGCGCTCCTAAAGGCCGGCCCATGCGTCTGACGCGTAACAGGTGACTGAGTAACCCCTAATTCCCTGTCCCAGGTCGACTGGTAGGGTTCGCACGTGTCCCCTGGTACAGGCCAGGCCCAGGGAGGGGTGATTATCTGAGCTGTAACCTTCCCAAATTGCTGATTGGTCCCTCTGTCAGGTGTTCGGGAGGTGTGACCTGAAGTGTGAACAATCACTTAAGACATGTGCACCCCCTTATGAAGGGGGCCCCCATTTGGAAGGAGCGTGCCATCGGAGATGCTGGCAATCATGGGGGATTTCCTCGTGATGATTTAATCATGTTCCCACTCAACTTCTACAAAATGTAAACGCAATGAGGCTAATGATTCAAAGACCCTTCCCACTGTACCACGGTTCCTCGTGGTTTCACGTACTGAAGACGGTCATGCCTTCGCCACGGTAAATCCATTTATTATTCAAAAAGGTGTAGATGCAATTGCTTACCCTGTGAAATTCTGCTCTCTTTTATGGAATGGCACTTTGCTTTTGGATACCACTGTGGATTCTCAAGCACATCATCTGCTTGTAGCCTCAATTCTCCACAGTTACCCTATTCATGTTGAGGCCCACAGAACTTGGAATTCTTCCCGAGGTGTAATTTACACTAGGCTGCTCAACGTTCAGTGGTCGATAAACAATCTTACCTCTCTGATCAGGGTGTCATTGCCGTTCATCGTGCAGTGAAAAAGGTACATTCCTCCTTAGTGCTCACCTGTACTCTCTTTCTCACCTTCGATAGAGTGGTGCCTCCGCCCAAGCTGAAAGCAGGCTATGAAATTATCACCGTCCGGCCATACATTTCGAACCCGATGCATTGCTACCAGTGTCATCATTTTAACCACACTAGAATGTCTTGTCGACACCCAGCCACATGTGTCACCTGTGGTAGGGATGCGGACAAGGGCGATTGTCCACCTTATTCTACCCACTGTATCAACCGCAATGGCAGCCATACCGCTTGCCCTGTCAGCGTCCAGTGTATCTTGATGAGCAGGCTGTTCAAGAGATCCAGGTAAAGGATAAGGTGCCTTATCCCGGTGCTCACAAGATATTGGCTAGTCACAAACCCTGTGTTCCCCCGTTTGGTACCTATAGTTCTGTACTTGTTACCCCTTGCTCCATGAAATACATGGCCATGCATACATGTGACCACCAATTCAGCTCTGAGGTCGTGAAATTGCCCAGTGTCGAGGTAGCATAGCCTCGTCCAGTTGTGCAACAGGCTGTGAAACTCTCGCCTCAAGGGGCGAGACCACCAGCTACACAACTGATAGGCCGGAAAGGACAGGAGTAGTACTCCCGTGAAGACTTCCTGTCATTCCAGCCAAACAACACGAGTCTTCATCTGACCGGAAAGGCTCGCACAAGTCCTCCAAAGGCAAACGGTCTTCTCCTTCGCCACCTCGAAGACCATCTTCGATAGTGTCGGCACGTGATACCTTAGCCTGCCCAGCCTTCATGTTGCCGGTGCACACCAGCAACCGTTTTTCGGCCTTGGACTCCACAGATCGACCGCACAGGAAAGCTGATGCTTCTGTGGACTCCACGGAGCAGGATCCTGCTTCTGTGCCTTGTAGTAGTGCCTCTTCTCCAGTTGTCACTTGGCAGCTGCTGAGGTGACATCCCCACGTCTCTTCCTCATGACTCTCCTCCGTTGGAATGTTGGCAGCCTTCGGTCCCACAAAGAGGATTTACGGCTGCTTTATAGCGCTGCAGCATCTCCTTGTACTCTGCCTTCAGGAAATGAAATTGCGCGCTCGTGACCGCTTTGAGCTTTCACATTTCTTACCGATTTGTTCTGACCTTCCCCCTGAGGTTGGCATTCCCTCTCATGGGGGCATCATGCTGATCATATGGGATGACATTCACAGTCAACCCATCTCACTGGCTACCAATCTTCAAGATGTGGCAGTTTGCCTTCCATTCCCCAACTAGCTTTTTCCGTCTGTACAATATATGTCCCTCCATTGTTTGCTGTCACCAGAGCAGACATCCTTCAGCTTATTTGGCAGCTACCTCCCCCATTTTTGCTACTCGGTGACTTTAATGCAAATCATCCCCTTTGGGGCTCTCCCAGGACCTGTCAGAGAGGTGCCCCCTTGGCTGACCTTCTCAACCACCTTAACCTCTTCTGCCGTAACAGTGGAGCACCCACTTTCCTGTCCGACTCCTCGTACACCTATTCCCATTTGGACCTATCCTTCTGCACAGCCCATCTTGTCCATCGTCTTGAGTGGTCCGTTCTTTCTGACACCTACTCGAGTGACCATTTTCCGTGTGCTATCTGTTTGCTGACTTCTTGGGGGTACCCTCCTCTTCTCTGAATCGTGAGTGCTACAATGCCGCCTTCACTGTGAGGGAGCTCGATCATGCTCTCAGTCCATCCTGATCCTCCATCCCGGGGCCAGTCGCCATCCACATTCAGATGTTGCAACATCTTTCTCTTGCAGGCAAGCACTTTCTGCTTAACACATACAACCACATCTGGGCAGAGGGCACATTTCCTTGACGCTGGCGTGAAGCCACCGTCATCCCATACCTAAGCCCGGTAAGGACAAAAACCACCACCTAGCACCGCCCCATCTCTCTTACCAGCTGCATTTGCAAGGTGATGGAATGTATGATTCATGCCCGGCTGGTGTGGTGGCTCGAGTCTCACAATTTACTGATGAAATCAGTGTGTGGGTTTCGAGTGTGGTATTCTGCAGTTGACCATCTTGTTACTTTGTCCACCCATGTCATGAATGGTTTTCTGTGGAAATCCCAGACTGTGACCGTGTTTTTCGATTTGGAGAAGGCCTACGACACCTGCCGGAGAACAGGTATCTTCCATACTCTCCACATGTGGGGCTTCCATGGGCACCTGCCCTGTTTTTCTTGGGCATTTTTACAAGACCGAGTTTTCAAGGTGTGTGTGGATCCTGATTTATCGGACACCTTTATCCAGGAAAATGGTGTGCCTCAGGGTTCTGTCCTCCGCGTCGTTCTCTTTGCTATTGCCATTAACCCTGTAATGTCCTGTCTCCCACTGGGCATCTCCAGCTCTCTTTTTGTAGACAATTTTGCCATCTATTACAGTTCTCCGTGGACCTGTGTCATTGAAAGGTGTCCTGGTGCATCATCAATGGCTTTCGCATTGCCCCTTACAAAGCAGTCTGTATGAATTTCTGTCGGTCCAAATGGTTTCTCGCACCATCTCTACATCTTGGGCCTGTTGCCTTTCCATTCGTTGAAACTCATGCTCGATAGAAAACACTCTTAGTCCTCCCATGCATCTTACCTGGCAGCCAGCTGTATGCAGTCCCTCAATCTCCTATGTATCCTCAATGGTACTTCCTGGGGTGCCAATCAAACCACCCTCCTCCCTTTGTACTGGTCCTTTGTCCGTTCGAAACTAGACTATGGGTGCTTTGCTTATGCGTCTACATGCCCATCCCTCTTACGTTGTCTCAATGCTATCCATTGTCGTGGCATCTGTTTGGCCACAGGCGCCTCTCAACCGGACTGGTGTATACTGGTGTAAACACCAGTCCGGTTGTGAGTCTGTATGCTGAAGCTGCTTAACTACCCCTGTGCTACCGCTGTGACTTTCTCCTCAGCAGGTATGCATGCTGTTTGTCTGCCATTCGTGGCCATCCCTCCTACGCCTTCTTCTTTGATGATTCCTTTGATGATCAGTATGGGGCTCGCCCCTCTTCTCTGTTACCTCCTGGAATCCACTTTCGCCACTTGCTACAGCGGCTTAACTACACACTACCTGCAACTTTCCCAGTGGGTGCGAACCCTTCACCACTTGGCTTCATGCAGTGGCCCATGGTAACCTTGGCCTTCATTTGCTTCCTGAGGACACTACTCCAGCCTCGGTCTATCGCCTCCAGTTTAACGACCTTCGCGTGGAACTTCAGGATGGTATCTTTGTCTACACTGATGGCTCTTGGACTGACTGTCGGGTTGGGTGTGCCTTCGTCATTGGCACCCGTGTCTTTCGATATCAGCTTCCGGCACACTCCTCAGTATTTGCAGCCGAATTCTTCACCTTGTATCAGGCCACGGAGTACATTTGATGACACAGTGTTTCCAATTGTGTCCTTTGCTCAGACTCACTAAGTGCCCTCCAAAGTATATGTGCGCTATACACTGCTCATCCCTTAGCTGTGCACTGCTCATCCCGTAGTGCAGCAGGTCCAGGAACACTGTCACTTGCTCACTCTTTGTGGAGCAAGTGTCATGTTTCTGTGGGTCCCTGGTCATGTCAGCCTGCCAGGATACGAGGCTGCTGGCACTGCTACCAGGGCTGCAGTCTTCGTACCTCAGCATGTGAGTACCTATGTTCCCTCCGATGATCTCTGCATTGCCGTCTGTCAGGAGGTGGTGTCCCTTTTGCGTCGTCAATAGTCCGCCGTTCATGGGAGTAAGCTTCGGCTTATTAAACCTCTCCCAGCACCGTGGATGACCTCCTCTCGGCCCTCCCACCAGGAGGAGATTGTTTTAACTTGGCTGAGTATTGAACACTGTCTTTTTAGCCATCATCATTTGGTAAGTGGTGCTACCCCACTACTTTGTACACATTGCGCCCAAATTTGAACTGTCCGCCACTTTTTGCTGGAATGCCTCTCTTTTTTTTTTTTTTTTTAAAAAAGTTTACATTCCAGCTTTGGTTTGCCATCTGATTTATCAGCCATTTTAGCAAATGATGCATGGGGGGTCGATAGTGTTTCACTTTTTATCCGCCGAAGCAATATGGTGAAGGCTATTTAATTTTTAGTTTTGGAACTCCATTTCTATATGGTGTTGTTTTAGCCGTTTTGCACATGCCTATTTTTAGCTGTCTCCTATTCTGTGCATTGGGACTGACGTATAGTCATTTAATTCCTCTCTGTGTCCGCCCCCGGTAGCTGAGTGGTCAGCGAGACAGACTGTCAATCCTAAGGGCCGAGGTTCGATTCCCGGCTGGGTCGGAGATTTTCTCCGCTCAGGGATTAGGTGTTGTGTTGTCCTAATCATCATCATTTCATCCTCATCGACGCGCAAGTCGCCGAAGTGGCGTCAAATCGAAAGACTTGCACCAGGCGAGCGGTCTACCCAACGGGAGGCCTTCGTCTCACGCCATTATTATTATACTCCTCTCTGTGTTCCTGTTTTATAGTTTTGACTTGGGTGTGTATGTTGTTTTTTTGTGCCCTAAAACAAAACAAAACATACACTCTGCATTACTTTAGATAAATTTAGTGAAGATACGTATATCAGTTAACATTCAGTAACTGTCATTCAGCAAACGAGTAAAAGAAAAACATTTTAGAGTAAGATACTCTGAACACACAAAGCACTGAAAAGTGGAAACACGCACCACCACATCTGCAGATAATCTTGTATTACAAAATCAACACACTATTTGCATAAAAACTCGAGTAAGCAATAAATTGATTTGTAGGCTGCTAATGCCCACCCACCATAACGCTAAAAAATTCACTCCAGTAACTTTTAGTATCAGAATTTACTTATTACAGCACCTTTCTTACTGGAACATACAGTTTGTTGAGATTATAATCTAGACTTAAAGTTTCCCACACAGATTTCGCCTATGTCGTAGGTGACCTACTGCATTAAGTATTGGCAAGAGGCTGAAATGGCTTGACAGTCACAGAACAAGCAGAATATAATATAAGATAATGGTCAATTAATTATTATTAAATTTTAGAGTTGTTCAGAACTTTTGATTTTAATAAAGTAGTAATATCAAATCCTAGATTCCAAGACATCCCCATTGTTATCATCCTCGCCCTCAGAATGCCACAAACTCCTTCCTTCTTGTACGAAACTTAAAAATTTCTCACAATCCAAATTTTGTGTGTAGTGTTGGCCGATTCAACAGATGAAAACAAATTGATTTGTATTCCACCATATCTCTACATTCAAAAGTTGAGATTGGTTGCACTGAAGCTTTCTCACTTACTAGTATACTATTTTGAAAAGATCAGCTGTCTTTGGCACACACACAAGCGTCTGCAGGTAGCAAAATGTGTCAAAGGCTTGAGGACGAAGACTGTGCAATACTGCACAATAACAAAATGCCTTTGATGAGTGTGATGTCACAACTGTTTACATTTCTAACAGGGCACTGGAAAATATTGTGAGTAGTGGTTTGTGAAGCATTACTTTCAAACCTATTTCATTTTGTGCAAGATAAATTATTGTCTGTATGAGAATGTGCGATGTAATATTAATATGTGAACAGGAAAATTGAAGTACCGATTTTGAATATTAATTGTACAGGAGGGCAGTGACCCCTATATTACTTGGAAAGTGCTTTGCCACAGGTGTGCACAAAGAAAAAGGTGTGGGTATGTGGTCGTTAAGAGTGGTAAAAGGAAGTAGAAGCCTTCACATTCATAACACTGATGTTACATTCTCTATCACGCACTAAAATCTCCAATACCTGAGCACTGAAAATTAAATTAGATATCAGTGTCTGCTCCGTGCACCGATCAAGTGCTCTGGTAGAAATGACACATGAAAGTAATGTCATTTCGGGAAATTGCATCTAGGAGCTTACGTGGTTCATTTGCAGTAATCGAGCAGTGAGAATGTGACAACTGCTAAGTTGTCGATGTTGTCAGCTTTGCAAAATCAACATGTAGTAGTATAGAAGTCTGAAAAGGGGTGTCATTATTTTGCTTACTTGTCAATGTAACTATGTGGTAATTGCTGCCATTACCAGAAAATTTGAAGTAAGTTCCTTATTTTTAATCTCTTCATTTTCAATAACTACTGCTTCGGACTCCCCTTATTATGCGGAAACTATACTTTTTAGGGTATGCCTGGGAGGAGAATGTGAACAGGTCAAAGTGAAAAAACTCAAAGCTAGACATACACAATTTTTGCTTAGAGAAAGTTATAGGAATGTGGACATTCATAATAATGCTTCCGTTTTATTAAATAATCATAATTTTGATATGTGAGCATCGAAAATTGAAGTACTGATTTTTAAAATTAATTGTACAAGGGGACCAGTGAAACTTATATAATTCGAAAGAAATGTGGCCTTAGATTTGCATAAAAAAATCATATTATGTATACATAGCCATTAGGAGAGGTAAAAAGAAGTAGACAGACACATGAGAAAAGTTTCTGTTTGTCTCTGACATTGCTACCAACTTCTACCACGGTGCTATGGTAGAAATGACACACTAAAGTAACAACGTTTTGTGAATTGCATCCTAGGGATGTTCAGTTTAAATGTTGCAAATAGTTCATTTGCAGTTACACATGCATACTCGGCAGCTACAGTGCCGCAACTGCTGTGTCGTTGATGTTTTTGACTGTGGAAAATGAAACGTAATAACAAAAGTGTCGGGGGCAGCAAATGTTATTTATTAGCATTGTTTTTTCATTTACTTTGGTGTAAGAGCAAAGGCTTTGCAACAACTGCTTGAAAGTAACATGCTCCTAAAATAGTGTAAAACACCTTGGATTTATTTTATGAGCATAAAATGGAGTTGTAGGATCAGCGACAAAAAAAAAAAAAAAAAAAAAAATTCCATGAAATACTTGAAAATGACCTAAGGCTGTGATTGTGCAATCACACTTGAAATAAAAAGAACGGCAGCTGAAGGCAACATGAACTCTTTCAAAAAATTCATCACAGCTGCAGACCCTATCGCATTGAAAATTACAAAACTGCATATAGTAAAACAGAGACTAAAAGTCCTCTCCTTAAGAAATAAAATCATGATATAAACGGTTGTTAGGCATAAGGGAGAAATATTTGTGGTTTGTGGGCAGCTGCTAATGTATAAAAATGCAGTTTAAACTTGTTTTACCAAAGAGTGATGCTGCCATGTATAGATATTTACCAAGTGATGAGTATTTGTTGGCCCTGTTCCCCCAAACCCAATTCCAGGTTGACAGCTGACTGGTTAGAATTACTTTGTGCTCAGTGATTTGTGTGTAAAGGAATGTCACTTCATTGAAAGTGTTAATCTTGGATGGTATCCAGATGCTAACTGCATTGTAAGTGCTTTTTGGGGGGGGGGGGGGGGGGGCAAGTTATCGGAGGCATAGTATCAAATGCTGTGATTTGATAACACCAGCAGACTTTATTTGTGGTTATAATTAGTGTTTTCCCTCTTTTTCTTTGTAAGTGTATTGCTCCTTGCCATACTGCAAGTGAGAGGGAGATTAAACAACAGTACAAGTTTATACTAAGTGTGGTTTAGTGTTAATAGTATGTAGTGAATGCATGGGTTACAGTTACTTCAGTTAACTCAGGCTGCAGTCTATCAGCTAGATTTTAAACTCTAATTTTTTAAAAATATATTTATGCCTTTATGGTGAGAGTAATTAACAAAACATAAATACTTTTATGCAGGAGAGTGGAGAATATCCACTCATCATGTCGGGGCAGACCTGGAAAAAATTCAGAAACAACTTCTGCGAATTTGTGCAGATACTTGTGAAGCAATGTCAGTACTCCATCATTTATGACCAATACCTAATGGACAATGTAATTTCACTACTGACAGGTTTGTCTGATTCCCAAGTCCGTGCATTCCGACACACAGCCACATTGGCAGGTAAGGACTATAAGCACTGAAACTGTACCAATTGATTTTAGAAATTTAAACTTACAGTGATAGTTTTATCACTTTGTGACTGAAGGTGTGAATATTTGTACGTTCACAAACATACTGCAGTCTACTGCTTGAAATTTTATTTTTAATATAAGTCTTTTCTGTTTGTTAACCTTCTCACACTGTTCCGTGCAATTCTCTAACCATACTTTGCTTGACACTGGATGCTAATAACCTAGCCATCATATGCCATTAATCCATACCTCCTTAGCACTGTCAAATTTTGTGCTGCCTTTTTAGTCATCTTTCAGTATACTTCATCATTTATTCTTTCTGTCTTGAAATGTAATTTCAAGTACTGCATTTATCTGAATATTAGGGAAACATGCCCCACTTTAAGGAAGAATGTATTTGGAAAAGAAACTTCATCAGTATATTGAATTGCATGGTGCTTTTATTTCACTTTCTGTCCCGAGTGTGGCATCCATTTTCTTGTCTTCTCACTTTTTGTTTTTACTTTTGTCTTTCTCCCTTGTTTCCTCACTCTTTATTGGGTGGTTGGTGGTGCAATTTAGTTCTGCCAGTTTGAAATACGTTGCAATCCATTTCTTACTTCTAATGTGATAGATATAATATTCTTATAGTTCACTATTTGTGTTTGTTGTTATCAAAACTACTTTCTACTCATGTAATTAATAATTTTGCATTTACTTAATTTTGTCCTGTCCACCTAATAGTATTTTTTTCTTCATACTTTTGTTTTCTCTACTTTAGGTCATGGCTTAGTTGCCCACCTATTTTTCAGTATCAGTCACCATGTCCTATTTATCATTTCCTATATAGCTCCTTTAAAGAAATCTGTACTATATTGTTTGTTGTATTTTCAGCCATGAAGTTGATGACTGCACTTGTTGATGTTGCTTTAACTGTATCAATAAATCTTGACAATACCCAACGCCAGTATGAATCAGAACGACAGAAGACTCGCGATAAGCGTGCCAGTGATCGGCTTGAATCTCTTATGGCAAAACGACAGGAACTTGAAGAAAACATGGATGAGATAAAAAATATGCTTACTTACATGTTTAAATCTGTGTTTGTTCACAGATACAGGTAATAAGATACAACATGACACGATTTGTATGTTCCTTAAAGGTATTTTATCACTACTTTGCAATATGCACAAATTGCTTATTATGTTCTGTGCTATGAGAAATATGAATTCTACAGGGATACTCTTCCTGAGATTCGGGCAATTTGCATGGCAGAAATAGGAGTTTGGATGAAAAAGTTTCATCAAAATTTCCTTGATGACTCATATCTGAAATACATTGGTTGGACGTTACATGACAAAGTTGGAGAAGTTCGTTTGAAATGTTTGCAGGTAAGAATGTTAGAAAACAGTAAACAGAAAACTGTTCAGCAGTCTGAACTTCATTCTTCTATTCTCATCTTCACATCACTCTTGAGAGTAATTATTCATTATCTTGCTTTCTTTAATTGTGTTAAAATTGTTTTATTCAGGCTCTGCAGCCACTGTATGCCTCAGAAGAGTTGAAAGGAAAGTTGGAATTGTTCACAAGCAAATTCAAGGATCGTATTGTTGCAATGACTTTGGACAAAGAGTATGATGTTGCAGTACAAGCTGTCAGGCTTGTTATAAGCATTTTAAAGTAAGTAGTCAAATATTTTTAGTAAGAGATTGTAGATAATTTTCTTATATTCTGTCATACTTCATGGGAATCTTCTTTCTGCATTGTAACTATTCATTTGTGGAGCTGATAATTCTTATACAGCATGAAATACTTTTTATTTAAACACTGATTATACATATTCTAATCCAGTGGTGTATTGTGGTTTGAAATTAGGTAATCCTCCTCCTCCTCCTCCTCCTCCTCCTCCTCTATCATCATCATGTTAATAAAGGATTGCATTATCTCTATAATAGCTTTGTTTTGTGTGCTCCACATTCATGATAAAAAACATAGTTTTCCTATCTTGTTTTCATTTTAGCAGTCAAAATTTTTGTTAAGTCAGTAGTCTGTATTCCATCTGCCTGTGACTACTATTATCAGAAATGTGAACTATGTGTGGGATGTTCTGCATATGCAGTGTGTAGTTGAAGTGTACTATGAACTGAGAGCTGCTGCACATAAGGGGAAGAAAACCAGCCACATGTGAGGTGAGGGACTGCAAGCGAGAGAGAGAGAGAGAGAGCACGTCCCTGCTGCTACTCATCTTAAAAATGTTGTCATGGTACTCACCTGCAATGTGAAATTAAGGGCATGTGTATAAGTACACTGTTTGTAGCCATGGTCAGTGTCCTGTGAGAAATCGCTGGTGCTTGCATTACTATTCTCACTATCAGTAGTGTTGTTGACCTATACATTGTCAGTGAATTGTTCTGTCATCTATTCAGATGTTATTCCTCTTCGAATTTACATTTGTAACCATTATGAGAAGCCTACTGGACAGTAAAATACAAAACTGTTGCTTTACATTTCAAGTTTGCCATTCATTGTGAATGTAATATTCTTCCGTTACAAGTATTGTTTCACTATAGTGCAAATTTTATTGTGTTTAAATCAGGTTTAAGTATGGAGGTAACCTGAGAACTGATCGCCATACACAGTGAGGATAACATCAGTTTTAAAATTTCAAATCTTTCCTTGGCAATTTTAACAAGAGACAAGCACAACTCTGGTATTTAATCACTCCATGAAACAAAATGCAGTTAAGTAAAAGCCAGTTAATTATTTCAACATGCTGAAAAAACAGGACACGTGATGATTAACTAAAAATAATAATAAGTATAACCAATATATCTTGTCTCAGACTTAAACATTAACAACATATTAGGTGCAAATTCATATTCACCAGCAGCATACACAATAATAGCTTTCTTCCCTTACAAAACCAGTGCAAGAAGCCTTTGTTCCTCCCACGATTCCAAAAATTATGAATAGTTTATAAAAAGTGCATTAAGCCATTAACATATATAACAAACCTACCAGTGTTAGAGTACTTCTCAATGACTTGAAAACTTGTGAACAGTTCTGAACTTTGGTGGAGCAATGCTCGCAACATTTTTCAGTCCAAACGCGGGTGCTTCTGAATGTCAGACCTGGGGGTCAACACACCCAGTTTGCATGCTTATCACATGTCAGCAGAGGTTTTTAGCCTCCAGTCAGTACCATAATTTGGTGGTTAGCCTGTCTCTGTGTCACCCATAATACATTTAGTGCAGTAGGCAACAGGAGTTGAACTCATCACTGTTTGCAGTGATGATTTATGAGCAGGCAACCAAATTTGTGTGGAGTGAAGTTCTGTATTGGACATAAGGGTATGTTCTATTGCTTCCTTTAACCACCAAAATATAACTGTGGGCTGTCCAGTTCTTAGTAGTAACATTTTATAGCTTTTAAGAAAAAAATGTGTAGAACATAATCTGTTCAAAATCACTTTATGATTGACACTTCATCAGGAGCATGTGGAGGTGCGGAACAGAGTTGCCATGTCCTGCGAGAAACACATGTGATCTTACATTTCATTCATCTTGTGCAAACGTGCCAACTGTTCACTTTATAAATATGGAAATTGCATCAATGGGTTGTTGAAAGAGTTTCACTTTACATTTTGATTGTAGTTCTATCTGTGGCAACCAATCACTAAGATGATACGAGGACAGTTATGAAAGTTCAATTTCTCATGACATTGCCGAATTTTCGACCTTCGGTCCTTTTTTTAATTTTTTTATTTTATTTATTTTTTTTTTTTTTAGGTGAATATATTATGCGAATGAAATCTTAAGAAGACATCATATTTTCATATGTTCATAATCAGCACTCTGTTGGAGATCACAAATGCGAGATAATTTGAGTTAAACATGATGCACAGTGGTCCTTTTGTGCGTCATCTAGTAATTTTGACATGAGAAACAGGTTACTATAGGTTTGTAATAACACTGTTATGAATTTCTCTGACCCTCCTACTTCTAATACAAAAAATGTTAGACGTAATTATCGTGGTGAGAAAACATATCCTAAAATAGACCGTCCTCTTTTGTTTAGAAAGAATAAAAGTGGTACAAATAACAAGGCTTCTGTATTCCAGCAGTTATATTCTAAACAGTAACATTTATTTTGTTTAATAAATACTGAATTCCTGAAATGAAATTCCTTTGGAACTAGTTGCTGCTAATGCCTTCTTCTCAAAATTTCAAGCCTTACAGCGATATAGTTTTGTTATGTAGGTACTTACAGGTGTAAACTACGCGCGCCAAACATGTCACTGGATCCGCCTGTGCTGCACTTCTACCGGGGTAATGGAAAAACTCTTCTCTCTGATAGATTCGTGAAGTGTCGCAGGCACTTTTGTCATTTAATGAAATTATCATCTCCTCCACCAAATTTTCCAAAAGAGCTTCTTTCTGCCAAGCTCTTTCCATGATGATTTGTATATATTTGATGGCTTCTTCAATCTTCTCTTGTGAGTGCTTCAACTGCAGACGGTGTTAATTTATTATTATTCCTGGCACCGTAACCTTTATAATTTCGGCCCATATTAACTCTGTTGGGTTGAAATGGCAGTGGTAATGTGGTAGCCCAACAACTGTATGTCTGTTTTTTTGCCAGTTCGTCGATTTCATATAGGGGCAACTGTGGTTTATAGACGGGTGTTTTCCATAAGTGCCATCTTTTAAAGGTCGTCCCTTCCATCAATGTTATGATGGGTGAAGCCAGTCAATCATTCCCTCCTTCGACACACAAGTCATGGAAGTGGCGTCAACTCAAAAGACTTGCACCAGGTGAACAGTCTACCTGACGGGAGGCCCTAGCTGCAAGACATTTCCATTTCCATCCCCTCCTTTCAGTTTGCATGATAGATGTCTTGCTGACAGGAAGTGTATGGTAAGGGGCATTGTCTAGAAAAATTGTTGACCATTTTCCAAGATTTGGTGTTAGTGAAACTTTGAACCAAATTGCAAATGTAACATGATTCATTTCTCTCTGATGATCAACCATTTTCTTTGATTTAAAAACAGGAGACTGTTTGGAGAAAACATTGCGAGGTACTTACATGAAGAAGAGTAAGTGTGCTGCAATCCCCCCCCCAATCCTCCCCTTTGCCAGAAGGCATTTTCTTTGTTCCTTTAGCTGTGTCTTCTATCCAGCCCTGTTTCACAATGTGACCAGAATTGACCCTTGTTTCATCAAGCCATACCACTTCTGTCGATATTTAGGCTACGGATGTCCTTTAAAAATCGGCATCGCCATGCAGCTATATCTTCCTTCTCCATGAGCAGCTTATATCCATAGTGAAAGCGAAGGTATGTAAAACTGTACACAAGGATGTGCGATTGCCTTGAAAAAGTCCTGATTCTTTGAAGTGTGACAGTAATTTCCTGGGTATCCAGATGTTCATTCATGTGATGATGATTGTAAACATGACAAAGAATTGCATTCTCTGCAGATTAATTGATATTGGTAATCTGCTTATCCATACAGTGTTTTTCTGATGGGCTTTGTTTTGTTGGTTCCTCAGCTTCCTTTTCCTTGTAGAACATTTCCTTTCCAATCTTCACAACACTGCCTTCATATGGTAATCCGCTGGCCAAGAGAATGACATTGAACTTTTCCACTTGCTGATGATCAGTACAACATAATGAATACAGAACAATAAATAACCGTAACAACAGATACCAGTAAGAACAAATAACAGTAACAACAGTAAAAGAATGACTCCTACAACAGCCATAAAAACGAAAACATGGAAAGTCACAGGGCTCCCTATCATGTAGGACAACAGGCTGGCTGCAACTGAAGCGCACTGCAAGCAAGAAGTGTTGTGGTGTACGGTAAAGGTTTGGCAACTTATGGGATTTGTCGCAGCTGCAGGTAGCATGATATTGGCGGAAAGTGGCCAGGGCCTGCCGCATGTGGCAAAACTATGGGCAAGGGCAAAATAGACCACCCTGTGGCACAATATGCAGCTGAACATAAACACACATGATTTCAATGGCTGCTTCACTACCCAAGCCATCTGGATTGTTCACTCAACCACCAGATTTTCTGAACTGTACAGATGGGAGTTATGCTTACAACAAATTCTCTGCTTCCATAATTTCCTGGCAGCAGCCTATAACAACATACTGTCCCCTCACCCTCCACCCAAGTTTTTACCCCACTCCGTCCATCACCTCCCCATTCTAATCTCCCACCCTGCTTATTTGCAGCCTTCTGCTAACCCATCTGCCAGCTCTTCTGCTTTTTTGGCCCCCCCCCCCCCACCCACCCACCCCACCTCTCTGCCGCACATCCTAACACTGTGCCTGTTGGCAGTCTAGTCCCTGCATGCTCCACCAGACAGCGTTTGTATCTCTTCCCGGCTGTACATTACTATCTGTTCCCCTCCAGAGTGATGCTGTGTGTGTGTGTGTGTGTGTGTGTGTGTGTGTGTGTGTGTGTGTTTTTTACTGATGATTGTTCAATTTTTTTAGGAAGCAAATTCCTGAACTTTATATTTCATTGTTGTTGTTGTTGTTGTTGTTGTGGTCTTCAGTCCTGAGACTGCAGCTCTCCATGCTACTCTGTCCTGTGCAAGCTTCTTCATCTCCCAGTACCTACTGCAACCTACATCCTTCTGAATCTGCTCAGTGTATTCATCTCTTGGTCTCCCCCTACGATTTTTACCCTCCACGATGCCCTCCAATTCTAACTTGGTGATCCCTTGATGCCTCAGAACATGTCCTACCAACCGATCCCTTCTTCTGGTCAAGTTGTGCCACAAACTTCTCTTCTCCCCAATCCTATTCAATACTTCCTCATTAGTTATGTGATCTGCCCATCTAATCTTCAGCATTCTTCTGTAGCACCACATTTCGAAAGCTTCTATTCTCTTCTTGTCCAAACTATTTACCGTCCATGTTTCACCTCCATACATGGCTACACTCCATACAAATACTTTCAGAAATGACTTCCTGACACTTAAATTTGTACTTGATGTTAACAAATTTCTCTTCTTGAGAAACGCTTTCCTTGCCATTGCCAGTCTACATTTTATATCCTCTCTACTTCGACCATCATCAGTTATTTTCCTCCCCAAATAGCAAAACTCCTTTACTACTTTAAGTGTCCCATTTCCTAATCTAATTCCCTCAGCATCACCCGACTTAATTCGACTACATTCCATTATCCTCGTTTTGCTTTTGTTGATGTTCATCTTATATCCTCCTTTCAAGACACTGTCCATTCCATTCAACTGCTCTTCCAAGTCCTTTGCTGTCTCTGACAGAATTACAATGTCATCGGCGAACGTCAAAGTTTTTATTTCTTCTCCATGGATTTTAATACCTACTCCGAATTTTTCTTTTGTTTCCTTTACTGCTTGCTCAATATACAGATTGAATAACATCGGGGACAGGCTACAACCCTGTCTTACTCCCTTCCCAACCGCTGCTTCCCTTTCATGTCCCTCGACTCTTATAACTGCCATCTGGTTTCTGTACAAATTGTAAATAGCCTTTCGCTCCCTGTATTTTACCCCTGCCACCTTTAGAATTTGAAAGAGAGTATTCCAGTCAACATTGTCAAAAGCTTTCTCTAAGTCTACAAATGCTAGAAACGTAGGTTTGCCTTTCCTTAATCTTTCTTCTAAGATAAGTCGTAAGGTCAGTATTGCCTCACGTGTTCCAGTATTTCTACGGAATCCAAACTGATCTTCCCCGAGGCCGGCTTCTACTAGTTTTTCCATTCGTGTGTAAAAAATTCGTGTTAGTATTTTGCAGCTGTGGCTTATTAAACTGATTGTCCGGTAACTTTCACATCTGTCAACATCTGCTTTCTTTAGGATTGGAATTATTATATTCTTCTTGAAGTCTGAGGGTATTTCACCTGTTTCATACATCTTGCTCACCAGATGGTAGAGTTTTGCCAGGACTGGCTCTCCCAAGGCCGTCAGTAGTTCCAATGGAATGTTGTCTACTCCCGGGGCCTTGTTTCGACTCAGGTCTTTCAGTGCTCTGTCAAACTCTTCGCGCAGTATCATATCTCCCATTTCATCTTCATCTACATCCTCTTCCATTTCCATAATATTGTCCTCAAGTACATCGCCCTTGTATAGACCCTCTATATACTCCTTCCACCTTTCTGCTTTCCTTTCTTTGCTTAGAACTGGGTTTCCACCTGAGCTCTTGATGTTCATGCAAGTGGTTCTCTTTTCTCCAATGCTCTCTTTAATTTTCATGTAGGCAGTATCTATCTTACCCCTAGTGAGATAAGCCTCTACATCCTTCCATTTGTCCTCTAGCCATCCCTGCTTAGCCGTTTTGCACTTCCTGTCAATCTCATTTTTGATACGTTTGTATTCCTTTTTGCCTGCTTCATTTACTGCATTTTTATATTTTCTCCTTTCATCAATTAAATTAAATATTTCTTCTGTTACCCAAGGATTTCTACTAGCCCTAGTCTTTTTACCTGTTTGATCTTCTGCTGCCTTCACTACTTCATCCCTCAAAGCTACCCATTCCTCTTCTACTGTATTTCTTTCCCACATTCCTGTCAATTGTTCCCTTATGCTCTCCCTGAAACTCTGTACAACCTCTGGTTCTTTCAGTTTATCCAGGTCCCATTTCCTTAAATTCCCACCTTTTTGCAGTTTCTTCAGTTTTAATCTACAGGTCATAACCAATAGATTGTGGTCAGATTCCACATCTGCCCCTGGAAATGTCTTACAATTTAAAACCTGGTTCCTAAATCTCTGTCTTACCATTATATAATCTATCTGATACCTTTTAGTATCTCCAGGGTTCTTCCATGTATACAACCTTCTATCATGTTTCTTAAACCAAGTGTTAGCTATGATTAAGTTATGCTCTGTGCGAAATTCTACAAGGCGGCTTCCTCTTTCATTTCTTCCCCCCAATCCATATTCACCTACTATGTTTCCTTCTCTCCCTTTTCCTACACTCGAATTCCAGTCACCCATGACTATTAAATTTTCGTCTCCCTTCACTATCTGAATAATTTCTTTTATTTCATCATACATTTCTTCAATTTCTTCGTCATCTGCAGAGCTAGTTGGCATATAAACTTGTACTACTGTAGTAGGTGTGGGCTTCGTATCTATCTTGGCCACAATAATGCATTCACTATGCTGTTTGTAGTAGCTTACCCGCATTCCTATTTTCCTATTCATTATTAAACCTACTCCTGCATTACCCCTATTTGACTTTGTGTTGATAACCCTGTAGTCACCTGACCAGAAGTCTTGTTCCTCCTGCCACCGAACTTCACTAATTCCCACTATATCTAACTTTAACCTATCCATTTCCCTTTTTAAATTTTCTAACCTACCTGCCCGATTAAGGGATCTGACATTCCACGCTCCGATCTGTAGAACGCCAGTTTTCTTTCTCCTGATAACGACATCCTCTTGAGTAGTCCCTGCCCAGAGATCCGAATGGGGGACTATTTTACCTCCGGAATATTTTACCCAAGAGGACGCCATCATCATTTAATCATACAGTAAAGCTGCATGCCCTCGGGAAAAATTACGGCCGTAGTTTCCCCTTGCTTTCAGCCGTTCGCAGTACCAGCACAGCAAGGCCGTTTTGGTTATTGTTACAAGGCCAGATCAGTCAATCATCCAGACTGTTGCCCTTGCAACTACTGAAAAGGTTGCTGCCCCTCTTCAGGAACCACACGTTTGTCTGGCCTCTCAACAGATACCCCTCCGTTGTGGTTGTACCTACGGTACGGCTATCTGTATCGCTGAGGCACACAAGCCTCCCCACCAACGGCAAGGTCCATGGTTCATTAATAAATAAAAATTGTGTCAATAGATTTCAATCTCTATTTTATTCTGATGCATCAATTACAAACTTTGTTTTGAGACATTCTGTGCTAGTGAATATTCCTACAGTGAAACCCTGCTTTTACACATTTCATGGGACTTCAAAAAAATGGTGTAAAATATGAGAAATAACGTTTTAAGCTGTAAGTTATGTATAGGATACCAACTTGCATTTTCACACTTTACGAATGATATATGTACATAACAGGCATCAAAAGACTTTTCAGGTACTTGTTTATTATATAATGAAGTATATTACCTAACAAAACCTGCTGATGTAACTAGAACAGATAACTGCCTGGGAAGTAGGAATGTTTGGCTCAATTTTACACATCATAATCAATGTTTTTGAAAGCCTGCAGCTGTTATTCATTATTTAAATAATGAAATACTGCACTAGTTCAAATTTTTTCGTACTTGGCATGGCACATTTCGAGAATTATTTCTCATTGTCCAGTGCAAGTATGTAAATAAGTATTTTGTGTTGTTTGCATTGTTGTTCTGCGTCTCTACACTGTAGTCATTTTTTGAGTTTATCAGGTACTGCCCCTCCTCAGTTATGTGGATAACCGCACACACTCAGATTATGACTCACATTGTTTGTTTGTGTAACATCGCAAAAAAATACATATGTAAATGTTGCACTTGACAATGAGGAAAAATTCTCGAAATATGTTCTGCTCAGCATGGAAAAAAATTGTAGCTGGTGCTGTGTTTATACTAAGAACATTTGAGCAACACAAAAGTGAATGATGGTGTCAACTAGCGGTACAAGTTGCCAAACACCAAAACACACTGTATATGTTTTGACAAAGGTGTCATGATGATCACAACAATCATGAAACTGTCATTGCACAATAGAGACAGTTTGGAAATGGTTGTGATTGGTCATAATATCTTTATTCGAACGAACCTAGTTACTCCCATCAGCCACCACGTCAAGTAGAGCTTGGCAGCCGCGGGAGATATGGCATGAATTGTTCCAACTTTGAGATGTTTACTGGTTCAAATCTGCTGAATATAGCACCCTGGTGTCAAGAAACTTAGTCACATAATATTTGTTAACACTATTACAGGGCCAACATCATGCCAGTGTCATTTTTGCTTAATGAACTCCTTTTTGTATTGTGTAAATCGCAGGAAAATTATAAATTTGGTGATGCAAAATTGGGTGCAGATTAATATTGTGGGCATAGGAAATTTGGCGGGAACGATAAAAAATATCGTAAACGGCAGGAAAACGTGAATTCTGGGCATGTAATAGCAGGCTTATACTGTATGTATGATTGAGTAGCACACGTCGGTAGTAATTTCTACCTAACTTCAATTTGTGTTGTAATAAGTGCTCATGTAGTAAATTCTTGAACTTTTACTCCATAGGCACCATAGGGACATACTAACAGATAAGGATTGTGAGCATGTCTATGAACTTGTGTATTCATCACACCGGGCTGTTGCACAAGCTGCTGGAGAATTTTTGAATGAGAGATTGTTTGTCCCTGATGAAGAAGCCGTCGCTGGAATAAAGACAAAACGAGGAAAGAAACGACTGCCCAACACACCACTTATCCGTGATCTTGTACAGTTTTTTATAGAATCTGAGGTAGGAGCTCCTATTTTAACTAAGAAATTAATTTTAAAAATATTTTATAGAAGACACTATAATTCACGGAATCAAAGTTTCTTTGAGATGTGACCTGAAGTCATATTATTGAGGAGTTCAGAAATAATCCTCTTTTTACCTAATTTTATGTGTTGACTGACTGTTATGTCCCTTGCAGCTTCATGAACATGGTGCTTACTTGGTGGACTCTCTCATTGAGTCTAATGAGATGATGAAAGACTGGGAATGTATGACAGACCTTCTCCTGGAGGAACCAGGGCCATCAGAAGAGGCTCTGGATGATCGGCAGGAGACGAGCTTAATAGAAATTATGGTCTGCTGTATTAGGCAAGCAGCTACTGGAGAGCCGCCTGTTGGCAGGGGTCCTACACGTAAGGTAAGGTACAATTAGAGCTGTGTTGCCAGTTATATTATTTACATGTCAAGTTCTGTAGGACCAAATTGAGGAGCAAATCTCCAAGGTCATGGTACGTGTCAGTACATTAACTTACAACATAAAAGTAATAACAGATAAAAATAAATGTTCATGACCTAAAAGAAAATCAGTCCATAAGTTTAAGCAAACGCTATCAGCATTACAATGAGAATCAGCTTAATTTTTCAAGGAACTTCTCGATAGAATAGAAGAAGTGACCCATGAGGAAACTCTTCAGTTTCGATTTGAAAGCGCGTGGATTACTGCTAAGATTTTTGAATTCGAGTGGCAGCTTATTGAAAATGGATGCAGCAGTATACTGCACACCTTTTTGCACAAGGGTTGAGGAAGTCTGATCCAAATGGAGGTTTGATTCCTGCCGAGTATTAACCGAGTGAAAGCTGCTTATTGTTGGAAATAAACTAATATTGGTAACAAGAAACGACAGTAAGGAATATACATATTGAGAGGCCAATGTCAAAATACCCAGACTCGTGAACAGAGGTCGACAAGAGGTTCGTGAACTCACACCACTTATTGCCTGAACCGCCTGTTTCTGAGCCAAAAATATCCTTCTAGAATGGGAAGAGTTACCCCAAAACATAATACCATACGACATAAGTGAATGAAAATAAGCAAAGTAGACTAATCTACGTGTCGAAGTATCACTCACTTTCGATACTGTTCGAATAGTGAAAATGGCAGTATTAAGTCTTTGAACAAGATCCTGAACGTGGGCTTTCCACGACAGCTTACTATCTATCTGAACACCTAGGAATTTGAACTGTTCAGTTTCACTAATCATATGCCCATTCTGTGAGATTAAAACATCAGGTTTTTTGAATTGTGTGTTAGAAACTGTAAAAACTGAGTCTTACTGTGATTTAACGTTAGTTTATTTTCTACAAGCCATGAACTGAGGTCATGTACTGCACTACTTGAAACCAAGTCAATGTTGCACACAACATCCTTTACTACCAAGCTAGTGTCATCAGCAAACAGAAATATTTTAGAGTTACCCATAATACTAGAGGGCATATCATTTATATAAATAAGGAACAGGAGCGGCCCCAACACTGATCCCTGGGGAACCCCCCACTTGACAGTACCCCACTCAGATCCCACATCACAGCCGTTATTGACATTGTGTATAATGACCTTTTGCTGCCTGTTGCTAAAGTAAGAGGTGAACCAATTGTGAGCTACTCCCCTTATTCCGTAATGGTCCAACTTCTGGAGCAATATTGAGAGATCAACACAGTCAAATGCCTTTGTTAAATCAAAAAATATGCCAAGCGTTCGAAACTTTTTGTTTAGCCCATCCAGTACCTCACAGAGAAAAGAGAATATAGCATTTTCAGTTGTCAAACGACTTCTAAAGCCGAACTGTACATTTGATAGCAAATCGTGTGATATAAAATGATGAATTAACCTTACAAACACAGCCTTTTCGATAACTTTTGCAAACACTGATGCCATAGAAATAGGTCTAAAATTATCTACATTATCCCTTTCTCCTTTTTTATAAAGCGGCTTTACTACTGAGTACTTTAATGGCTCAGGAAACTGAGCATTCCTAAAGGAAAAATTACAAATTGGCAAAATACAGGGCTAACATGTGCAGCACAGTACTTTAATATTCTACTAGACACTCCATCATAACCATGAGAGTCCTTAGTCTTCAGTGATTTAATTATTGACTCAATCTCCCTCTTGTCTGTATCACAGAGGAGTATTTCAGACGTCAATCTCTGAAAGGCTTTTGCTAAGAAATTTATATGATTTCCTATAGGAACTAAATTTTTATTTAATTCACCAGCAATGCTCAGAAAATTGTTGTTAAATACTGTACATATATCTGATTTATCAGTAACAGAAATATTATTACTGCGAACTGACTATATATCATCAACCTTGTGCTGCTGACCAGACACTTCCTTCACAACAGACCATATGGCTTTAATTTTATCCTGTGAATTGGCTATTCTATTTGCATACCACGTTCTTTTTGCCTTCCTAATCACATTTTTAAGCACCTTACAATACTGTTTGTAATGGGCTACCGTAGCTAGAATTTGTGACTACTTCTAACATTTTGATATAATTCCCGCTTTGTTCTACATGATATCCTTATCCCACTAGTCAGCCAACCGGGCTGTCCATTACTGCTAGTATCCTGTTTAGAATGTTCTAATGGAAAGCAACTCTCAAAGAGCATGAGAAATGTGTTATGGAAAGCATTGTATTTATGATCTATATTATCGGCACTATAAACATCTTGCCACTCTTGTTCCTTGACAAGTTTTGAAAAACTCTCTATTGCTGTTGGATTAACTTTCCTACATAGTTTGTAATTAAATACGACGTTGGTTTGAGTACAAAAAACTTTTAATGTTAAAATTTGTGCATCATGGTCTGAAAGGCCATTGACCCTTTTACTAACAGAATGCCCATCTAGTAATGAAGAATGAATAAAAATATTGTCTATGACTGTGCTACTGTTTCCCTGCACCCTAGTTGGAAAAAAACAGTTTGCATCAGATCATATGAATTTAGGAGATCTACCAACATCCTTTTTCTTGCACAATCATGTACAAAATTAATATTGTAGTCACCACATATAACTACTTTCTGGTACTTCCTACAAAGTGAATCAAGAACCCTCTCTAGCTTAAGCAAAAATGCTCTGAGGTCGGAGTTAGGGGACCTATAAACAACAACACTTAGAAGTTTAGTTTCACTAAATTCAACTACCGCTGCACAACATTCAAGTATCTGCTCAGTGCAGTGTCGTGATACGTCTATGGACTCAAATGAAATACTGTTTTTTACGTACAGAGCCACTCGTCCACCCCGCAAGGAACTCCTTGAGAAACAGCCAGCTAATCTGTAGCCAGGTAAAGGAAGCCTCTGAATTATCAAATTATTTAAGTGGTGCTCTGATATACCAATAATTTTAGAGTTAACATCTATTAGCAGTTCACTAACTTTATCTCTAATACCTCTTATATTTTGATTAAATATGCTAATTCCTTCTCTACTTGGAAACATTGCATCCTCTGGAGGTGAGTCTTAGTTAGAGGCACTTCCTTTAAGCAGGTATACCTATCAGCTGACTTCAGTCTAAAAAAGGTGCAGCTCTAACACCAACTACTACAGGAATTTTTCCATTAGTGATACCACTACCACCACCACCACCACCACCACCACCACCACCACCACCACTCACTTCATTGTCACCTATAAGCTTAGCCAGCCTCCCCTTCCCATACCTGTTGAGGTGCAGTCCATGCCTAGTGAAACACCATCTACTGATAGACCCAACTGGCACCACTGAGATGTGATCCAAGCCCTCCGCCATCAGTGCCCTCCCTAGCCCCACATTAATGCGCCTAACAGCCGCATTAAGGCGAGGCCGATCATGATGCTGAAACAGTTGCACGAAATGCACATTAGTGCCACCAGTTTGAGTAGCTATCTTAAACAAGTTGCCACTGACATTTTATGTGTTTTCATACAATGTGTTTTCATATAATGCTTTAAGATTTTGTCAAGTAGCTCCTCTTCCAAAATTCAGTAATTACATTTAAACACAGTGTATCGTTTTGCTTGCCAGGTATTCAGGAAAATGTATAGTGTCACAAATTCTTCTACTTAACAGAATGTAAAGTGTTTGAACATTAGTATAATAAATCTTACTTTGTATTTCAGATACTCTCAGCAAAGGAACTGAAACAGGTGCAGGATGACAAAATAAGGTTGACAGAGCATTTTATCCAAACACTGCCACAACTGCTTGATAAATACAGAGCTGATCCAGAGAAATTGGCAAATCTACTAGCAATCCCTCAGTATTTTGAGCTTGACATTTACACTACTTCACGCCAAGAGACGGTAAGCTAATTATGGGGCTAACCCATGTCGTAATCTTCATGTTAAGGTATAAACTATTATAATGCTTTGAATGAGAAATGATCAGTTACTGACAAACATTCGTAGGGTGATATCTGAGCACCCATTTATATTACTAAAGGCCTAAGATGGTGCACAGTCCAAATTGCTGGATGGCTACCGAATGGCTTCCAGGGGCAAGAAAAATTTGACTTTCAATATTTCTTGTAATTATTGACCAAATTATAAAATTTTAAATGTTGTAATCTAAGCTTTGAGAGGTATAATCTTACATTAAGGTCTTAACATAATAAATTGAGTATTAATGTTAGAAAATGTGTATGTGGTTGGAGGCACCATGAACTCTAGGCATTTAAAATTACCTGTTCATTCAGTATTTAAGAGTGAGAGCACATTGTGACTTGCAAGAAATTTTGCACATAGTTTCAAACCTTCTCGAAATTTTTTCTTGCTGACGTCTCCCACAAAATAATTGAATGGAAAAAAATATTAATTATAACATTTTTGCTGTTCATACAGTAAAACTTTGGCATCAGGCATGATGTTTTAATGTGTTACCTCTTTATTATTAACTCTATTCACACCACATTTTGTGGGGACAGTATCCACATTAAAAACGCACTTCCAAACTTAAGTCATTGTACAACTCAGTTCATGATATGGCACATAGTTCAGGAGAGACGGCAGTATTACAAAAAGGTTAATTGCTACTCGCCACACAGAGGAGATGCTGAGTCGCAAAGAGGCTCAGCAAATAGACTGTCAGAAAGTAAGCTTTTGGCCAACAAGACCTTCACTGGAAATAGACCACACACACACACACACACACACACACACACACACACACACACGCGCGCTCATACAAATGCAACTCGCACACAAATGACCACAAACTCTCCTAATATGGTTATGTACTTTAATCCTGACTACCTGACCTTATTGTACAACATCCCTAATCCAATTGGAAAGTTTCAGAAATTAACTTAAATTTCCATGTATGTATTTCAGTTGAAATTTATGGTTTCCACAATGCAAATTGTGTCTGCATTAATCATATTTCATGTATGATAACACCTGTTTATGTTATTGTATCATTACCTAGTTCTTTTCTGAAGAAAGCTTTGGCTGAAAGTTCTACGTGAAACGGTCTTTTCGTTGTGTCTGTATGCAACGCAAGGTATCATTTTTATAAATAATCTACTTCATTTTCAACAATTGAGAAAGAGTAATTGAATTCATATGTCCCTTGCACCCATTGAAAAAGATCCCAAAATTGCAACTACAAATGAAAGGATACAGCCAATGCATAATATTACATTGGATGACCAGGAGTTAAATTGGACGTTGGTTCATTCTGTAAGTGTGTGTCAAAAGAATTAGAATAAAGAATATGTTATAAGAACAGTTAACTATGAGAAAGCTTCATATGAAATGGGAGTCATATTTATTGAATGTCAACTTAATTATGAAAATCAATATTGGAAAAGAAAGAGCGGGTTTTGTGCTTTATTGGGGACAAGACATTGATTCACACAAGCGACATAACAGCAGTCTCTCTCTCTCTCTCTCTCTCTCTCTCTCTCTCTCTCCCCCCCCTTTCCCTCTCCCTCCCTCCCTCCCTCCCTCCTCCTCCCCTTCCCCTCCCTCCCCCTCCCTCCTCCTCCCTTCCCCCCTCCCTCCCCCCTCCCTCCCCCCTCCCTCCCTCCCTCCCCCCTCCCCCTCCCTCCCTCCCTCACCCTCACCCTCTCCTCCCTCCCCCCTCCCTCCCTCCCTCCCTCCCTCTCCCCTTCCCCTCCCTCCCTCTCCCCTTCCCCTCCCTCCCCCCCCTCCCCTCTCTCTCTGACACACACACACACACACACACACACACACACACACACACACACACAGGTTTAACTTTTACAAGCTTTTGGTGCCAATGCCTCATTCTTCTGGCAGAAGAGTTGGGTGGGAAGGGAGAAGGATGAAGGAAAAGGGCTGGATAGGTTTAGGAAAAGGGGTACAGTTCAGAAGTCACCCAGAACCCTTGGTCAGGGGAGACTTACCGTCCTCTCCAGTCCTTTTCGTTCACCTCTCTTCCTTCCACTTCAACTTTTCAGCCAGAAGAGGGAGACACTGGCTCCAAAAGCTTGTAAAAATTAAACCTGTGTGTGTGTGTGTGTGTGTGTTGTGTGTGTGTGTGTGTGTGTGTGTGTTTCTGCCACTGCTTGGTGAGTAGATTTTTTGTTTTATAATTGGGATGTGCAGGGTTCAAATTCTAATTTGGCAAGCCAATTATGGTTGGTTGGTTGGTTGGTTTGTTTGCTTGTTTCATGTTCCATGGATCATTTTGCATGATAAATTGTTATGATGTGGACTGAGTAATTTTACATTCACACCACAGACTAATTTGTAAATGTGGTTCATACTGAATTAGTTTCTTATATACATATAAAATATATATATTAATAATTCCTACTCACCACCTATTACACATTACCACAATAGAAATTATTCAGCGAAATAATAGGAATCGTCAAAGAGAAACTTTCTTTAGGTTGTTTTCAAATTTAACTTTGTTGTCTGAAGGACATATCACTGGATGAGCGATCAAAAAATTTTATCGCAACATTGTGCACACCCTTTTCATACTAAACTGGAGTAATGAATGTCAATTTTCATGATGCCTGGAATCACTTCAAATGAATGCTGGGATGGTTTTTTCGAGCAAATTATGTCCAATTTCCTATCCCTTAATTGTCCAAATGAGCAATTGCTAATTCTCCAACTACTATAGTATTGATAGGATGTTAAACCCTAATCTCCCTTTCTTATTTCTTAGTGGATGTCATTTATTATTTTCTGTGATATATATTGTTTTAGTACCTCGACTATCTGCTGAAGAAGATAAAGTCAATTGTTGAAAAGCATCATGATACAGATGTGTTGGAAACATGTTCAAAGACACTAGAAATACTGTGCACCGAGGGAAATGCAATTTTTACTCGATGTGATGTTGCGCGTAGCACACTTATTGACTCTATTGTTCACAAATACAAGGAAGCCATAGATGAATGGCATAGCCTCATGCTTGGGGTAAGTGTCTTTGCAGTACCACGAAAATTATGATAATTGTGTGCAGGAAACCTTACCGGTTCTTTTTATAGTGTACAATTTTCGTACATAAAGTTCTGCTTTGACTTTCAGTGAAACAGATGTGTATATGTTGTAGATGATTGTCTTAGTGCATTATAATTCATATATTTTTGGAGTGTTATACCAGTGTAGATGTAGTAGTTGAACTTGTGTAAAATAGTCATACCTGTTGAGAACTGCATAAGTATTTTCTTTGTTTGATGGAATGTAAAATATTGCCGAGTCACCTATCCTCTAGAATGGCATTTTTAAACTTACGTGTCACGTAACTAATCAATTGTATTTCTTTGGAAATTTCTGATGCCTTATTTGCGGCAAGAATCATTGTCCTAAATAGAAATTAATTTGATATTTTAGAACATATTGGTTTCTACTGATGGACGCCAACAAAATTCATTGGTTGTAGTTGCAATGGTAGATCATTGTCGTTATTGAGCATGCTTAAAGAATGCTATAGCACACAAGCAGACACTGAGACTGTGTAGCGTGTCTCTCTCAATAACTTTGCCTCAAATTGCTGGTTCAGTAACTGTTTTCATAAAAGACAGCTAATGTGGAAAATTTTTATTAAGACTTTTTCATCACTTTGACAAATTATACAGTAAAACACTACTTTTGTACTTTTCAAGGGTCTTAAAAAAAATGGAGTAAAACGCAGAAAAATGTAAAACTTTTTAAGTGGAAAAAGCTACATATAGGAGCCCGCCTTTCATTTTTATAGTTTATTTATGATTTATGTACATAATAGGGGTCAAAATACTCATTATTTATTATCCAGTAAAGGTTATTCAAATTTTCTACTATGTCTTCATTTTGGGGTGGGTGCGTGTGACCGCGCCGCGCACGCACACCTGTGAGTGTAAGCCATCACTCACATGATTTGTGTGTGAAACCCAAAAAAATACCTATTTAAATATTTGCACTTGACAATGAGAATAAATTCTCAAAATGCATTTTGCTAAGCATGAAAAAGTATTTAAGTGGTGCAGTGTTTCATTATTAAACATTTGAACAACACTGGTGTCAACTAGTGCTACAAATTGCCAAATGATGAGGCACATGAAATGTGCTTGAGAGCCACCATGACGAGAACAACAATTACGAAGTTGCACAGTCACGGTAGACTCAAAACTACTGTGATTGATTATTATTCGAAAAAATCTAGTTTCTCCCAAGTTATGCCAAATAGAGGTTGGCAGCAGATGGATATAGAACACGAATCCTTCTCCCATTACCAATTCAAACCTTTTGGGTAGTGTCTCACCATTTCTAGAAACTTAACCGCATAACATTTGCAAACATGTTTAAAGGTCAATGGCATGCCTGTGTCATTTTATATCATTTACGTCAGTTTTTTTCTACAGGAACAGTGTTCCATAAAGCTTAAATCACAGGAAAATTACAAATATGTTCATGTAAAATCAGGTACGAATTAACATTGTGAATGTAGGAAATTAACGCAGAATTTGGTATATGTGTAAATCAAAAGCATAAGGTGGAATTAAATGGAGGAGGGGGGATGACAGCAAATTTGTTTAGGCTATTTATATTAAATGGAGAAAAAGAAGAAAGCATTGACAGGTGCAATAATTGTTAATCTTTTGTCTATGTCAATTTGAGGAGATATGTTAAGCTGATTCTGAGCACATCATGTACAGTCCCCTGCCACTGGGATGATCTGGTTGGAACACAGTGCGTTCCCTTTCCTCCAGTCTTCCCACCTCTTCTGTATTACTTCACTGCCCAAATCTTCTCTTCACATCCCCGTACCATTTTACCATCTTATTTTTCTCATGCATTATCTCCCTAATACTACCGTTTCTCACCTTTTCCATTTTTGTGGCACTTGTTCACCTTCATTTATTTACACTTACTTTTTTTCCCTTTCCTTCGTGGCTCAGATTTCCACAGGGCACAACAGAATCTGTGTATAATCATTAGGTATATCACTGTTTTACTTTTCTGAGGCACTTCTTTGTTCTATGATGTCATTTCTCTCACTCTTCGTATAAAGTTGTCAGCTTGCCTCACACATTTCCTTGCCCCTTTGCCATTTCTTCCAGTTTTCTGTATTATACTTCCCAGGTACTCGAAACTACAGACTGTTCTCAGTGGCTCCCCATCTAGTGTCGTGTGCTATAGGTTTAGCCTTTCTCCTTGTGACCGACAGCACAAGCTTCTTTGCATTAAATTTTAGGAAATACCTCTGCAAACTGTCTTTACAGTCATCTAATTGTTTCCCCTGCACCATCAAACCATCAGCAAACATCATTTCTGTCATCTGTCTCCTGCCTCTCTTGCAGCTTGTCATTATATCATCCATTACCACTGTGAAAAGTAAGAGATAGCACTTCATTGTTTCAGACCATTTCATTGTGTCAGCTTTGTTCTCTCTGCTCACTCTCTTACACAACTTATACATCCATTACACAGTCCTTTTGCCTCAGTAGTCTGCTTCTCTACCCCCTATCCTCATATTTTGTAAACTGTCATTGCCAGTTTTGTAAAGTCCTTGTCACTACTACTGTGGAGGTCGAGTTACCACTGTTATGATAGGCCAAGTTTGAGAGTTTGTGAAACAGCTTCTGGTGCAGTACACAACTAAGATAATTTCTCCCTGTCACTATTACGTAGCCATGCCCCAGGGCCAGGTAACAGAATAGGAGAACAAATGCTCTACAATACTCCAACAAATTAGTAACAAAGTCACACAAATGAGTTGAAAAGTTTACTTATCTTTGTGGCTTGTTGAATAGTGAAGTCTGCAACACTGCTTTTAATATAACACCAAAAAAAGGCCCTCATGGCTAAGTGCAAATATCATAGGTAAACTTCACAGTTCATAACAAATGCAATTTGCAACAACTGTCTGTTCACTTCCAAGAGTTCACTAACAGATGTTTTCTGTCGAGGTCAGCCCCGGATGATGATATGTAACCAAGTGGGCGAGAGCTGCTCTTCTGTCTTCTGAGTAGGCTTCTGTAGGTTGTCGTCCAGTCATTGGCGAATTGTTCTTGGCTGGCAGTTGGCCAAGGCGAAGTCTAAATCTTCATTCTTAGTGCCGCCCATGGCACTGGTGGAACTCGCACAAGTGGCGAGTCTATGACACTGACACCAGCTAGCATCTTTGCTTCTATGGCACTTTTGCCCTGGCTCTGTCTTATTCAAGTGACACAGCATCATTAGTGCCTCCCAAGCTTTACTTTTGAATACAATGTTGTATGCTTTCTCTAAACGCAGGAAGACTACCAATATTTCTCTCTCATACTCATATAGGTATTCCTGCAACTGTCTCGCTGCAAATATGAGCTCTACTGTGGACCTTGTTGGTCTGAAGCCGCAGTATTCTTTTCTCAGCTGCTTTTGCATTGTTTTCCAGATTCATCTGACCATAATATTCTCATATCTTTGCACTGTTGCAAGGAATGTCACTACAGTCTTTTACATCCTTCTGGCCTCCCCCGCCCTTTTTTTTAATGGGTACCTCTATCCTGAACAGATCTACATTGGACTCTTGCTTATCCGGCCATTCCTCGCACACATTGGAGCCAGATTAGTGGAAGTGCTGATTTATTGAGAGTGTCTAAAATTTAGTGTAAACACCTGGAGATTATACTTTATTAAATTCAAGGACACATTCATAGAACAGGTCAGGTCCATATGTAGTAGGATAAGAGTGGAGAAACTTCAGGATAAGGAAATCAGGCACAAGTACTTAACAGTGATCTCAGAAAGGTACCAGTTAGTTGAATGTAGGCAATTACAGTCATTGGAAAAGGAATGGACAAGGTACAGGGACACAGTACTAGAAGTGGCTAAAGAATGTCTTGGAACAGTAATATGTAAAGGTAGGATGAAACAAACAGTTTGGTGGAATGACACAGTCAAGGCAGCCTGTAAAAGGAAAAAGATGGCGTATCAAAAATGGCTACATACTAGAACTCAGGTAGACAGAGAAAGGTATGTTGAAGAAAGAAACAAAGCCAAACAGATAATTGCAGCATCCAAGAAGAAATCTTGGGAAGACTTTGGAAACAGGTTGGAGACTTTGGGTCAAGCTGCTGGAAAACCATTCTGGAGTGTAATTAGCAGTCTTCGAAAGGGAGGTAAGAAGGAAATAACAAGTATTATGGACGGATCAGTAAAGCTGCTGGTGAATCCTGTTGATGCCTTGGGCAGATGGAGGGAATATTTTGAAGAGTTGCTCAATGTAGGTCAAAATACGATGAGTAATGTTTCAGATTTCGATGTACAATGGGATAGGAATGATGATGGAAATAGGATCACATTTGAGGAAGTGGAGAAAACGGTCAATATATTGCAGTGCAATAAAACGGCTGGGGTGGATGAAATTAAGTCGCAACTCATCACATACAGTGGAATGTCAGTTCTTAAATGGCTACACAGGATAATTGAAATGGCGTGGGAGTCGGTACAGGTTCCATCAGACTGGACGAAAGCAGTAATCACACCAATCTTTAAACATGGAAACAGAAAAGATTGTAACAACTACAGAGGTATCTCTTTAATCAGCGTTGTGGGTAAAATCTTCTCAGGTATTGTTGAAAGTACGAGTATTAGTTGAGGACAAATTGGATGAAAATCAGTGTGGGTTTAGGCCTCTTAGAGGTTGTCAGGACCAGATCTTTAGCTTACGGCAAATAATGGAGAATTGTTGAGTGGAACAGGGAATTGTATCTATGCTTTATAGATCTAGAAAAGGCATATGACCGGGTTCCTAGAAGGTAGTTATTGTCTGTTCTATGAGATTATGGAATAGGAGGCAACCTTTTGCAAGCAATTAAAGGTCTTTACATGGATAGTCAGGCAGCAGTTAGAGTTGACGGTAAATTGAGTTCATGGTTCAGAGTAGTTTCAGGGGTAAGACAAGGCTGCAACCTGTCTCCACTGTTGTTCATATTATTTATGGACCATATGTTGAAAACAATAAACTGGCTGGCTGAGATTAAGATATGTGAACACAAAATAAGCAGTCTCGCATATGCAGATGACTTAGTTGTGATGGCAGATTCGATTGAAAGTTTGCAAAGTAATATTTCAGAGGTAGATCAGAAATGTAAGGACTGTGGTATGAAGATTAACATCTCGAAAACGAAAGTAATGGCAGTGGGAACGAGATATAAATGGATTGAGTGCCAAATAGGAGGAACAATGTTAGAACAGGTGGACAGTTTCAAGTACTTAGGATGCATATTCTCACAGGATGGCAACATAGTGAAAGAACTGGAAGCAAGGTGTAGCAAAGCTAATGCAGTGAGCGCTCAGCTACGATCTACTCTCTTCTGCAAGAAGGAAATCAGTACCAAGATTAAGTTATCTGTACACCGTTCAGTCTTTTGGCCAACTTTGTTGTATGGGAGCGAAAGCTGGGTGGATTCAGGTTACCTTATCAGCAAGGTTGAGGTTACGGATATGAAAGTAGCTAGGATGATTGCAGGTACTAGTATATGGGAACAATGGCAGGAGGGTGTCCACAATGAGGAAATCAAAGAAAAACTGGGAATGAACTCTATAGATGTAGCAGTCAGGGTGAACAGGCTTAGATGGTGGGGCCATGTTACACGCATGGGAGAAGCAAGGTTACCCAAGAGACTCATGGGTTCAGCAATAGAGGGTAGGAGGAGTCGGGGTAGACCAAGGAGAAGATACCTGGATTCGGTTAAGAATGGTTTTGAAGTAATAGGCTTAACATCAGAAGAGGCATCAATGTTAGCACTGAATAGGGGATCATGGAGCAATTTTATAAGGGGGACTATGGTCCAGACTGAACGCTGAAAGGCATAATCAGTCTTAAATGATGGTGGTGATGGTGGTGGTGATGATGATGATGATGATGATGATGATGATGACGATGATTCATAGACCACTTAGTCCTTGAATGTGCACATACACACTGGTACCGCTCACTGTCAAACAACTCACAAACTTTTAGTTGTTGCAGTGATGATTGCAATGGCAGTATACTTTATCACACAACAGCTTTGCATTCATTACATTGATACCATATGTTTCTGTTAAAGTTTGGTCATAAAAAGTTGCTCATCCGGCATTGTGCTCAGTAGCAATGATTTTCTGCAAAAAAAACTTCAGTTCAACTTATCTTTAATTTCGAGTTTCCACTTGAGGTGTGGCATAAAATGTTCACTTTTAGAAGCCACGATATTGAACCATAAAGAAACCTACAATTTCAAACATGGTATAGTGTTATTCAACATTTTACTTAATTAAAAACATTTTTTCACACGAACATTCATTATTGTGTGCATAATTTTTGCTTGACTGGCTAGAGACTGCTCCATCTGATGTCAACATGGTGCATTTACCTTATATACTCTATTATAAGATTAGGTTTTTTCCCCAAATTTGTCACTCAAAACCTTTGGGTTTGTCTTATATTTGCACATTAAATTATTGCTACTGAGGTCAACATTTTTATGTTATTTAATAGATTGATATTGGGATCATTCTAAATTTACAGATGAAGCTTGGGCTATTGAGGTCACATGCCGATTTATTTTGAAGAATTAGGAAGAGTGGGTAGGGCAAGCAAGACTCTCACTCAAACAGTTTCAAGATTTCCTAATATGCCGAAGCACTTGATAAAGTATTGACCTTACTCGAACAATCGGTGACACTTCACTCATCTGGTGCTAGCGCATGGTATATGCGAGAAACTCTGCATCTGCACAACAGTCTGTTGCTCTGCTTAAAAGTTGATAATTTCGTGAAACACGGGACGACAGATAATTTAATGCTGTCATCTTACAAACTCTGTTGTATTTGAACAAGCTTTGTTTGTTATAACAATACAACGAAGAGGATAGTTGCTACTCACAATATAGCGGAGATACTGAGTTGCAGAAAGGCACAATGAAAAGACTGTCAGGAAGTTAGCTTTAGGCCAGCAAGATCTTTGTCAAAAATAGACTACACACACATGCAAATGCAACTTGCACACATGACCACGTCTATGGCAACTGGAGCCAGACTGCGAGCAGCAGTGCATTATGGGAAAGGCAACTGGGTGGCGGTAAGGAGGAGGCTGGGACGGGGAGGCAAAGAGTTAGCAGTGTGGGGGTGGGGGACAGTAAAGTGCTGCTGGGAGCATGCAGAGAAAAGGCGGAGAGTAGGGCAGCTAGATGCAGTCGGAAGGTTAGACGGAGGGCAGGGGAGAAAGGGGGTGGTAGCGGAATAGGAGAGAAGTAAAAAGACTGGGTGCGTTGGTGGAATAGAGGGCTGTATGGTTCTGGAATGGGAACAGGGAAGTTGCTAGATGGGTAGGGCAATAACTAATGAAGGTTGAGGCCAGGAGTATTATGGGTGTTTGTGTTTCTTTGTTGGCTGAAAGCTAACTTTCTGACAGTCTTTTTGTTGTGCCTTCCTGTGTCTCATCATCTCCACTATATTGTGAGCAGCAACTATCCTTTTCATTGTATTGTTACATTCTGTCCTGGATTTTCCATTGTTTGTTTGCAATAAAAGTTTTCATACATGAATCAATACCAGTTAACAGTGAAAGGGGAACAAGTCTCCAAGCAGTTCTAGGCGCTACAGTCTGGAACCGCGCGACCTCTATGGTCGCAGGTCCAAATCCTGCCTCGGGCATGGATGTGTGTGATGTCCGTAGGTTAGTTAGGTTTGAGTAGTTGTAAGTTCTAGGGGACTGATGACGTCAGAAGTTGAGTCCCATAGTGCTCAGAGCCATTTGAACCATTTGGAACAAGTCCTGGAAAAAAACATTACTTTTCTGAATGCAAGTCAGTATTTTATTTTATTTGATTATGAGATACTGTGACGATTTATCGAGTGGGCTGCAAAAGAGAAATTATCGCTGATCACTTACTAGAATACCAGGTAAAATTGTTACCACTATTCAGTTGGCTTTAGAACAAGTTGGTGAGTTTCAAACAAAGGAAATTAATCCAGAATTAAATATCAAAAAATGAAATAAATTATATTAAACTGTCTGTAAATGGTATCACAAGAATAAATTACAGTGGCAAGACCAGTCATGGAGATAGTACCAAAAGACATTGGGTCTGATTAAAGAGATTGAGAGGGTCCAAAGAAGAGTGGCAAGATTCATGACTGGTACATTTAGCCATCGTGAGAGCATTACAAATCTCGTAGAAAGTTTGAAGTGGGACACTTACAGATAGACAACGCGCTAAAAGGAAGGGGCTGCTCACTAAATTCCGAAATCTGATCTTTGCCGAGGATGTAGAGCATATATTGTTACCACCAACTTTCAAACCGTGCAATGATCACCATTCAAAGGCAAGGAAATTAGAGCTTGTACTGAGGCGTGCAGACAGTCGTTTTTCCCTCGCGCGATCTACGAGTGGAACAGAGCGGGGGGGGGATATGACTTTGGCACAAATTGTGCCCTCTGCCACACACCGCTTGTGCAATTGTGATCTTTTATTTATTAGTTGGTATTGTTAAATATGACCTGCACTCCAGAAGGTATTTTAATCTGTGTTTCACAGTTTCTCAAGCACAGTAGTACATGTTTGGAAGGGGAACAGTGATATCAGCTTGTCTGAAAACTGGGATGAGTGCGGGTAGGGAAATAGTGAGAAAGCAGCAAATTACGTCATTACTGCCAACCATTGGAACCTGTACTGTGTACTTTGGCTTTATATGAACACTTATCATATTTGAACTGTAGAGTGCCCTAGTCCATTTGAAATGATTTTAAAATTGGACAAATACACAACAATGATATACGTTTCTGCAGGAGAGTGTAAAAGCCTGGATAGGGACTAGTGGTGTACTTAAGAGTACGTGTTTCCTGCAGCAGTATTGTTGACCTCCGTCATGACATATGACTGGAGTGAATGGGGGTGTGTCAGCTGCTGGTTCTATGCAGCCAGTGATAGAGTGGTGGGCACAGAATGTGTTGGGAAGCAAGAGACGTAACATTTTCACATCAGCATAGAAGTGAAAACTTATATGTATTCGGCCATAAAGCAGATGGGTTCCCAGTTTGCACCATAACGACAGCCTAACATATATTTGGAAGAAGTCATGAAATATTTGTGACAATGAAGATGAAGATATAAATTTCACAGCTGTGCTGTTAGCCTGATAGTGATGATTAATAACAGGTATACCACAGTCAACAGACTAAGTAAAAAAAAAGGTAGTGAAGATAAAAAGTAATGTAAACGATTTCTTTTCATTCATTTTATTTCTTCGTGTATTATCAAAATGTGTCAGTCAATAAATGGCCTAAGTTTAAAATAACATTTTAGGCAGATATGTAATGTCAAAAAAACAGTTTGTAATTTTGATCAGTCAGAATATGTTAAAAATAATACTTTCTCAAGGAGCCTCTTGGAAAAACCTTGGTGACAGAAACCACTATTTGATAATTGCATATCACGCTGAAGAACGTGTGATACATGGCAGTGAACACATTATTTTTTTATTATTAGTGATGAGTACTGAAATGGAGGAAAAAAAGTATGGAGAATGAAAACTACTACCAGAAAATAAGATATTTTTGTTGAAAGTGCCAAGGGAGTTACTAAACCTAATTCCTTGACTTTAGACTGTCCCATCGCCACCATTAAACGTTTACATCTATACTCAGCAAGCATCTGATTTAAATCCAGAATTTGTGCATGCTATTTAAATCATAGAAAATATCTCTCTCTCTCTCTCTCTCTCTCTCTCTCTCTCTCTCTCTCTCTCTCTCTCTGCCAACCAACTTTGTGAAATGAAAATGCCACTCATCACTGGTATTGGCACTGGATAGTATTGGGATTTAATGGTTTTGGTAGCAGAGGCATTGTGAAATGTGTACCTTTCCTTTTTAATGGGATTGTTTGTGTGTTTGTGTTATGTTGTATGCTTACTCCCACTAATTTCATGTCCAGCCTCACACAGGCTTCGTAATGCATGGGCTTGTTTTACACAGTAATTTTTTGCATTTCAGAATGAAGTACCAGATGAAGATGAGACATTCAGTGTTGTCTACAGTTTGAAAAAAGTTGCCATTTTCTACCAGTGTCACAATATGGGTCACTGGGGCGTTTGGGACCCTGTCTTCAGAGATATAATTGAAGCACAGGGTGGCTCTAGCTTGAAGAGTTTACCGCAGGAGGTGAGAAAATGCTAAATAACCATTTTTACAACTTTTTAACCCCCCCCAATTATTATGATTTCATTAAAGAGGATCAGCTCAAATGTTGATGGCTGTTATTGTTTGTTGTTTTGTGGTGTCTGTGAAAGGACTTCTATAACCTAGGTACGTAGAAGTTTTTAAGGCTTAAGAACAACACAAGTAGAGTCAGATAAAATGTCTTGGGAACGTACTACAGTACCTATTTTAGTGAATCTCCGCAGAACCCAATATTTTTTTCCTGAAAGAGGGGTTTACCTTAATGGGGGTTTAGCTTAGGTACTTGGGAGGAATGACTCAGAATCTTAGTTCAGGCATGTTTATGTGTTGTAAGAGCTATTTAGTCACAAGTTGCCAATAATATATTACAAATTTAAATTTTAATGTCAGAAGTTTTCGTTCCAGTTGCTTCATGTTTGTTAGTATTTACTCATCTGTGTTGAAAGAGGAATAGTAGTCCCTGATGGTGTATATTCCTTGCACAGCAGCTACAAAACTTTGCACAACAGGCTCGTCCTCTCTTTCATCATTGTCAACACTACTTCCTACCTCACAGTGTTCCTTCACTAGCATTTCACACATCTCAGTTACATTCATTTTGGGTGTGTAAATCAAAATGTCGTCATCACAAGAAACAGTCCTGGAATGTCAAATGTTCAATAACATCTGTGATTATGATCTATTCGTCTTCTCGAACAATGTCATCAACAACAGCTATTATACCACAACCAGCCCTTGCAAAACAGTTTAATGCAATATGTTGTTTTGCACAACTCCAGCCAGCTAGAAACATATCTATAGGATGCAGAATGTTGAGTCTTGCCCCTTCCTTCCTGTCGAGGGGTGTAATTGACTTCTGTACAACTGCTATTCTGTATTTGGTTTTAACAGAGTGTGTTGTGCCCCCATATAGAGGCTGCAGATGACATGCAGTTTGGTGGAATGAATACAACATTTACATTCCTAGAAATTGTGTTTTCTTGTGATGCGCAGGGCTTTGTTCAATAATAAGCACTATACCTGCTACACCCATCTTGGCATATAAACACCTGAGAAATCTTGTAAAGATTTCTGATGTCATTCAGGCATTGATGTTGAACAGTTTAAATACAAGGCAGCCTATTTATGTTTTAAAAACACCTGGAAAATTTAAATTTTGCTATTTTCAGAGGGGCAACTTCTCACTTCCGTCAGTATTTACACACAATAGTACAGTCATTCTATGTTCTCTCTCTTTCTTTTTTTGTTTTTACACCTCCATTCCATTTTTCTTTGTGAACAGAACATATTTTCACAGGAAGTAAAATGTAAAAGTCAAAAGTTTCATATGCATTAAAAATGTCTCTGGGCTCATAATGCTGAATTAATTGTGTATTCAAATGGTTAAAATTTTCTAGAACCATAGCCTCACTGTTTCTTCTTACTCTCTGAAATGAGAGATTATGAGGTTTTTTAAAACCTATCTAACCAGCTGTTCAAGACACCGAAATTTTCAATACTTACCTGGGCAATTTCTTGAGGCTTCTCTTGCAGTATATTTCCACTTACTAGGATTGTTGCCACTTTTCATCCCTTGAAAACCATATTAAAAGAATACTTCCCACATCATTAAATTGTGGCATCCAGATGTTCTTGCTTTTGCATCTAGAGGAATTGTTAGCTTCGGCATTTAACAGTGCTTCCTTGTTTTTGAGAATGCCGCACTGTGAAGGTGGGGCCAAATCATTCTTCTTCACCCTATTGGAAAGTTTTGTGGATGATCAACAGCTTTTGTTAAATTGTAAGCTCTCTGCGTTATGTTTGTGGGACATAACTTCACGGCACTGAAATTAATAATTTGACAAGAACAAAGTCAACACTTTTGCGCTTCATAACTCCGTGAGTGTGGTTTCAGATCATGTGACAACACTCCCATTTCTGATTCCTTCAACCCTTTTCCAATATTGCCACAATGGAATTAGATGTAGATATGTGTCGACCAAAAGAATAGATTACCTTGTACTGCTGTCACACTACAAGAAAGGCGTATGAAAACAAACACTCATTTGGGCATGTTAGGAATTGCTTAAAAACTGGATTTTAATTTGCAGCATGTTTCACATTTATTCCTTAAAAGTGGACTTTTTCTTAAAGCAGGTTTTGTTAAAAGTGGGGAGGAATAACTGTTCTTATGATAGTTTCACCAGGACAAATATTCGTGAAAAGCAGGATTTTCTTAAATATGGGTTCATTAATTTAGGATTTTACTGTATATTTTTGCAATGAAGACTGCAACAATTATACCTAGGGAGTTTATAACAGTGAGAGAAAGTTCAGCTGTTTCAGTGTATTCAGTGAGAAAGTGTGAAGATATTTTGCATGTACCATAAGATTTTTTACTGATTCTTCAGAATTTTCTCCTATGGTTTACTGAGTTGGACCTGTAAACTCTTATTTTCGTAGAATCACTCAAGTACATTTTCTTGTCTGTATCACTTTATTGAATACTTATTGTAAAATTATTTCAGTCAAATTGATTCAAAATTGTGATCTGTTTGGGAAAAAATACAGTTGCAGTTTCCTTCAGCTGTAATTTTTTTAGGTTTGTGTGATCAATATGATGGGGCCACTGTTTTCTTTGTTTATGTGCATCTTGAAATTTTCTGTCACACTGGAATATGTGATGACAGTTTGATATTGAACGGAAAGTCAGTTACGTCCAAGCACATTATTCTAAATCATTTGATTTATGGCATTGCCTGTGTCACCAGTTACTACGGTAATATTCTTATTAAAATCATGACACTTGCTCAAAACGTGTACTGTGCACTTATAAATTGTGCAACATGGGAACCATGTGTCTGCCCTTGATGGCTCATCTGAAGGTAACTGGCAGGTGTACCGTTGAACTATGGATTTTGGGAACAGATGACAGTAGGCTACAATTTTCATAAAAAATTGATATCTTCATTCTTGTTTGGTTAGTCACACAGTAGTATGTAAAACAGGGTGCAGCTGTTGCTGTAACATTTAACATCAGCCTACTAATCTCTGCATTTTGGAATTTTCTCTTGGGTACTTCAGCTTATGGAACATAAACTTTATATAATTATCTGTTTGGTAATTAATTTAGGAATACAAGTAGCTATGGGTAATAATCAAATATACTGGTACATAAGTGACAGACTTGGGTCACAGTTGCATATTTTTAAACCAAAATCACTGCAGGCTGTGGTGTTCCTTTCATGTCTTATTTCTTTTTGTCCTCTATCTCTCTCATCTGTAACACCCATAATTGCTGGAAGAAGAATGCTTCCTGCAGAAAATATGAGTGTGCAAACTACAGCTGAACATTATTGCATTTATTTTGTTGTGATTTATATGTAATTACATTGTTGTTTGGGGAGAAGTGAGAAAAAGTCCTTATCTTCACAGGCTATTAAATACTGCATTTCTGCTGCATTTTTTGGAATACTGTGGGATCTCCGCCACATTGAGGAGCTGATCGAAGGAGGTGCAAGTGGCAGTGAAGAAGTGGCTACCTTAAAGGGAAGGTTACATAATTTCATGGACACCATGAAGCAGCTTCTCCAGACAGCAGTGGTTCAAGCTTACAAAGAAGAGGCAAGAAATTAAGATGTATTATATTTTTAAATTTAGTCGCATGTATGATGCACATTTCACAGTTTTATTTGTTCGATTAAGTATGGAAATTGGGAAATCACTTGTCTTTGACAATTTTATGATTGTTCACACTTACTTGTTATTTTTTTCTTGACATCTTCCCTCCCTACATTTTCCCCTTCTACACTCCTTTTTGTGTGTGTGCTTGCAAGATGCAGTTGATTTAAATGTTTACTTACAAAATTGTATTTGCTTTCCCTTGTTTGTTTACTATGTCAATTCTATGGTTTACATAGCATACTTTTCTCTCATTTTTCCCCATTTATCTCTGTCTTACTAAACCTGATATCATATTTGAGGAAGCACAGTGTTTCTTTGTTTTACTTGTTAACTGTATTTGATCTTTGCAGTGCCCAATTGTTTATAACGTGAAGCATAGCATCACAGTTTGGATTTATAAACTCCTCTGAAGATTAAACTGTTCTAAATGGAGTTCGAACCTTGGACCTTTGCCTGTCACAGACAAGTGCCCTACCTACTGAGTTACCTGAGCATGACCCACAACCCATCCTCACAACTATAGTTCTGCCAGTACCTCATCTCCTACCTTCCAAACTTCACAGAAGTTCTCCTCCATACCTTGCAGGCCTAGTACTCCTGGAAGAAAGGATATTGCAGAGACGTGGCTTAGCCACAACCTGGGGAAATGTTTCCAGGCTGAATTTTGCATTCTGCAGCAGAGTGGACACATATGAAACTTCATATCAAAAGCAACAGTCATGGGTTTGAGTCCTGGCCTGACACACAGTTTTATTCTGCCAGGAAGTTTCATATCAATGCATGCTGCACTGTAGAGTGAAAAATTCATTCTGGAAACAATATCCCAGGTTATGGCTAAGCCATGCTTCCACAATATCTTTCTTCCAGGAGTATTAGCCCCACAAGTTTGAAGGGTAGAAGATGATGTACTGGCAGAAGTATAGCTGTGAAGATGGGTCCTTGAGTTGTACTCAGGTAACTCAGTAGGTAGAGCACTTGTCTGTGACAGGCAAAGGTCCAAGGTTCGAACTCCATTTAGAACAGTTTAATCTTCAGAGGAGTTCATAAATCCAAACTGTGAAGCTATGCTGGAAAAGACAAAATTACCAGGTTTGAGTCCCGGGAAGCTTCATATCAATGCACACTCACATGCAGAATTGAAAATTCATTCTGGAAACTTTTCCTTCTACTATTACACATATACAGCAATTGCACAAACTGCCATTCATTTGATTATTTTTCTTACTATAGTTACTTAGATATTTGACAGACATAGATTAATGTAATTTTCAGCTGTTTTACCAACTTATGGCTATATGTACAATTGTTCGATTATATATTTATTTTATTACAGGCATATATCACTGTGTGTGACCTTCTTGTGGTTTTCTGTAACCAATTAGCAAGCAATCAGGCATTAACTGACCTCGTGTATGAGCCAGACAGAGCCTTGCAGAGCATGCTCAATGACTTCATTCAGCAGTATGTGTTTATTGTTGAAGAAGATGGTCAGTACTTAACAAATCTACCAAACTATTTTTTATTTGCATCTTGGAAGTGAATTTTCTGTTATTTTGTACAGAGTAAATGCTTGCATAAAGTATTATAAGTTTATTAGAAGAAATGAAATTATAGAATAAGAATTTTGGAACTGCATGTAGATCAAATGTACATTCTAATATTTTAATTCTTGGTTATATCCCTGTATAAATTTATATATGCCTAAAGCAGTATTTTTTGCCAGCCCTTAGATGTTTATTGTCATGAAAACATATAGTTTTGTTAATGGAATGTCTAGACAGTGGAGCATATTGTTGCCCTGTATTGTACATAAGTGTTGTATTGTAAAAATACAGTGAAACCTCCATCCATCACAGGTATTTCTATTGCCTATGGGAAAAAATACATATATTGCAGTGATCATCATAGAATATTGGCTCCCGTGGTATTTAATTTTGTTGCCTCTTCCAAATTTCTGACGTTTTTCATCTATCATTTTGATCTTCCTTTTCTTTTCTATTTCTCCACTGTATTCTTTCCTGTATTTGTCTTAACTAGAAGCAACCATAACTGTATGGCATGCAAGAGCATGGTGTCAACAGCTTTTATCTGTATACCTTATGGTATTTTGTACTCTTCATTCTGTGGGCTTCCTTTCCTGTTGCTTCCGTTCTAACAAGTGCAGTGCAGACTATTTAAAGGTAGTCTTTTCATAATGTGTGGTATGTGCACTTGTTAATGTATCTGCAGGTCTGTTGTATCTGGCTTTTATTTATGAGTTTTGTGGTGTTAATGTATTTAGAGTAATTGTATTTAGAGTAATTGTAAAGTACCTACTGTGTGTATAATAGCGGCATAAACTATAAATATTTTGTTATTTCTTCGTAATATAAAAAAGAGAAACAGTAAAAGTAATTTATCCATTACCAGTACTTGTTGAAACACAATAATAGTTGGTTATATATCCCACAAAGAAGCATAATTCTTAAGAAACGTCCAATCACTCTTGTTTTGTTGCCACTTCAGTGACGTGAAGTTCAATAGCGCTGTGTCTGCGAGAGGACACTAGCAATTACTCAGTTAAGTTACCAAAGTTGAGTGTGGTTTTTTTGAGCGCCTTATACAACTGTAACAGCATGACCACAGTGTAATAATCATTGTTATGTGGCCTTGTGGAGGCCACTTATATAAAAATTAAAAATACTTCATCTTTTGGATATTGCATCTTTGTTTGTTCTCTTGCATTTTTAGGGATATGTGTGTGTGTGTGTGTGTGTGTGTGTGTGTGTGTGTGTGTGTGTGTGTGTGTGTGTGTGTGTGTACACATACCAGCATTATTCATGAACATTTTCCTTTCGTTTTGATAGTGTATCAGTTGCTTGACTTTTGACTAATGCTTTCTTTGTCAAGCCCAGATTAGTTACCTTATTTTCACGGGCTACCTTTATATGTTACATAATAGTTCATATGTACATTCAATGTCTGTTTTTTTACTACATTTTGAATACTCTGTTTTGAGAAAATTTACTACCTTACAATTTGTGCAAAAGTACACTAAGCTCCAACCTAGTGTGGCTAGTGATGTGATTAGATTTGATTTAAAGTTTTTGCAAATCTAAATGGTCTGTGACCATTGTTATTCATTATTGCAGCGAATTGGATTATCGTGTTCAGATTTCTGGTAGTTGGTCTTCACACTGAGAAAGTAAAGTTTCTCAACATGTATTTGTTACAAGCATTTGTAAACATTAGTAATATCATTTGATAAGTTCACTATATTTCGAACAGTTACGTAGCTTAGAAGAACTGGTTTATAGATTTTCATCATTGAATTTTTTTTATTGAAACTGCTCTTAATAGGTGTTCTGGGCAATATAAATTTTTCAATTGAAAATTAATTCCTTTTTGTGTGTTTGCTTTAATGAAATTAAATTACACGAGAACATCACAACTAAATACTTCTTCCATGTGAAGTGAGAAATAACACATTTCTTGTAACTGCTTTGACTTAAAAATGCATCTAAGAGTCAGGATTCTCATACATCGATGGGTAAAAAATGAGTAAAGCTACAAGGGAAATCAATTACGAATATTCTGCTCCCATAATCTTGCATGTTTTATGTGCAGTAGTTAAAATTTTTCAGAGTAAGCCTCTTTCAGTGCCAGTTCTTGTTCGTACATCTACATACTACGCAAGCCACTGTTTGGTGCATGATGGAGGGTTCCTAGTACCACTACTAGTCATTCCCTCTCCTGTTCCACTCCCAAATAGAGCAAGGGAAAAAGGACTGTATGCTTCTGTAAGAGTGCTAATGTGTCCTTACACAAAATGCTTGTATGCAGCAGTAGAATCTCTCTGCAATCAGCTCTAAATTTCGCCACAATGTTCCTTGAAAAGAATGTCGTCTTCCCTATAAGGATTCCCATTTGAGTTTCCGAAGAATGTCAGCAATCCCTGCATGTTGATTGCTAAGCAAATACCAAACACGATAATCACTGCTATTGAGCACATTATCTTTTTACATGTAACTGCACATTTTTTGGAATATTTTTTATTTTTTTATTTGGGGGAAGTGAACAGAAAATCTGCTATATAAAATGTGTCTATAATTAGAGAGACTAACTCACAATTTGAACATGGTGAGATTTTGTGCTCTGAAAATAATAACAAGGAAAACAAAAAACATAGAATCTCATTTAAAAAATTCAGATGCCTAAATTGTAAATAAACTGCTACTAATAATGTTGAGCAGAACCAGCCTATGGCTATCTGCCTTCCATGATCAGTGCACTATGAACAGACCTATTGAAGTACAGTGAACCCTGCTTTTATGCTTTTCAAGGGGCTTGACAAGGTGCTGTAAAATTTAGGAAATAATGTTGAAAGCAGTAAAAGTTACACATAGGATTTCCACTTGCATTTTCACGCGTTATACATTATATGTGTACATGTCGAGCATCAAAATACTTTTCAAAGACTTGTTTTCTGATAATTGTTCTAATAAAAACCACTGATGTAACTGGAACTGACAACTGTGTGAGAAATAGAAACATTTGACTTAAATTCATTACTTCACAATTGATGTTTAAGAGTCTGGCAAGTAGAATCATTTGACCTAATTTCATACACCATATCAATGTTTTTGGAAAACCTGCAGTTGTTATTCATTAAGTAAGTAATAAAACACTGCACCACCTACATATTTTTTGTGCTTAGCATGACACATTTTGAGACTTTATTCTTCTTGGCAAGTGGAAATATTTATAGAAGTATTTTATGTTGTGTTAGCATATGTGGTGTTCTGTATCTCTTGGTCTGTAATCGTATTCTTAAAGTTACCACGCACCACACACGTGCAAACTATCACTTACATGCTTTGCTGTGAAACATCGCAAAAATGCAGATGTAAATATTTGTACTTGACTATGAGAATAAATTTTCAAAACCTGTCTTGCTAAGCTTGAAAAAAATACATAACTGATGCTGTGTTTAAACCAAAAGCATTTGAGCAATGTGAAATGAACTAAGGTGTCAACCAGTGCTGCTAGTGGCCAAGCAACAAAACAACTAAATGTGGTTCAAACAATGCAGAAGTGTTAAGATGACCACAACAATCACAAAGCTGGGCATGCACAACAGAGACAACTTGGAAATAATTGTGGTTGGACATGATATCTTTATTCAAAGACTGTGATTTGAACAAACCTAGTTACTCCCATCAGCCATCACATTGAGTAGCACTTGGCAGTGGCAGGAAGTAAAGCACAAATTGTTTTGACTTCATCCATTTACTGGTTCTGATCTGCTGCGTAGAGTGCCCTGGTGTCAAGAAACTTAACCAAGTAATGTTTGTAAATGCACTTGACGGCCATTGTAATTTTGTGTGCATTATATCAGCTATTTTCTCCATGAACATATTTTTGTGAAGTGGGGAAATTGTTGATGTGTTAATACAAAATTGGGTGCAAATTAACACTGTGGACACAGGAAATTTGATGGGAATGATAGTCATGAATTGCAGGAAAATGTTAATTCCAGGAACATAAAAGTTCAATGTTGTATGGTTTTCTGGTGTTTGTGTCCCAGCACTTACGTCGTGTGATACTCTGCTGTGAGAGTAGGTCCTCTAGTATAAAAAATATGGTGAAAAGCGGCATAGCCACAGCCCTTAGATTGGTACCATATTCTATCCTTGTCTCCGAATGAAGTATGTTCTAAAATAACTCACATCATGCCAACTCTGCATGTCAGTTTAGGAGTTTAACCTATATTTCTGTTTCAGAAGACTGATGATCAGATTGCCATAAAACCAATTTCTTCCAGTTTCTGCCAGTTTCTTATCTCACTGTTGACCAGTTCAAGACATTTTTTCGTCCCTAATTACATATATGCTATTGAAACAAAAAATTCTTAATATCTGTTTCAGTACTTTTCCAGAGAAACAATTGAACTTATTGACCACACTGTCAGAGCAATTGGAATCCCTTTCCTCTATTTTGGATAGCAACCTAACAGTGTGCCTTCTGAGAGGTGGCAAGCAAATAAAAACAAAAAAGTTGTTGAAACCGGTAATTGGTAGTTAGTGATGTGAAAACGTAGCGTCTATGTTGGGTAAAATTAGAATCTTTTCTTCGTGATTAGAGATGTTTAAATGTTTGTCTTACGACGAAATTGATCAGAAAAAGTTATTGGAGATACAGTACAACCCCACTTCTACTTTCCTGGAATTAATGTTTTCCTGACATTCACAACGTTTATCACTCCCGTCAAATTCCCTGTATCCACAATGTTAATTTGCACCTAATTTTGCATCAACATATTTACAGTTTTCCTAAAGTTTACACTTTATGAAAAAATAAAATGGCATTGGGCGTCAAGTAGTGTTTACAAATGTTACATGGGTAAGTTTTTCAGACCAGGTGCTGTACTCAGTGGATCTGAAATGAGTAAAAGATGGAACAATTCGTGCCATATCTCATGCCAGTGCCACCTCTACTTGGCCTGGTGGCTGATAGCTAGGTTCATTCAAAAGAAAAAACTAATAATAATAAAATCGTGACCAATCACAACCATTTCCAAACTGTCTCTACTGTGCATGTGCAGTTTCGTGATTGTCGTGACACCTTTGTTGAACCGTGGTTTGCCTGTTTCATCATTGGGCCACTTGTAGCGTTAGTTGACATCTTCACTCACTTTCCGTGACTGAAATATTTTTGGTGTAAACACAATGCCAGTTATGTGTTTTTTCATGCTGTGTTACAGGTTTCAAGAATTTATTCCTGTCATAAAGTGCAGTATTTACGTATGTATTTAATGTGATTTTACACAAACAGAGTGAGTGATAGTTTGCATATGTGTGGTTTTCTACATAACTGAGGACGCACATTACCGGATAACCTCAAAAAGATGACTGCAGTGCAAGAGAGACAAAACAACACATATACAAACACCACACGAAGTACTTATGCAAATATTTGCACCTTAAAAAGGGAAAAATTCTAGAAGCATGTCATGCCAAGCATGAAAAAATGCATAACTGTTGTAGTGTTTCATTATTTACATAACGAATAAGAGCTGCAGGCTTTCCAGCAACATTGATTACCATCTACGAAACTGAGTCACATTTCTTCGTTACATCAGCAGTTTTTACTAGGTAATAAAGCTTTATCAGAAGGTAAACAAGTCCCTGAGAAGTATTTTGATGCCTATTATATACATATATCATACGTAAAATGCGAAAATGCAAGGGGGTAGCCTATACATAACTTTAACAGCTTAAAACATTATTTCCCACATTTTACATTTTCCCATATTTTACGCCATTTTTTTTTTAAAGTCCCCACAGGGTTTTGCTGTATAGTATTAATGAAAGAAAATAAATTTACTACCTGCTTCTTACAATAAGAGCTCTTAGGGTGGAATGTTTGCTTTTGAAAAATCATCAGTTTTTTTCTGAAATTAGCTTTGCTTGTATCTGTCCTTTGGCTGTACTTCAGTTCTCTGCAAATAATTGTTGCTGTGGAGAAGCAGCATTTTCTCAGTGGTGAACAGAATGCCCTCTGATTTGAAGTGTTTATTGACATCATTTTTTTTTCTCACTCATTTTGTTAGTTACAAAATCTGCTACTTGACAGCGCAACAGAAATAAAACTTAAAATAACGCTGTTCGCACTTTACAGGAAGACTTTCAGTTTGATCCAAGTATGATTACCAGTTGTTTTTTCTAGTCACTGTATTGTGAACACTACAGTGTGATAGTAATCTGTGAGCATAAACAAACAAGAACTTTGGCACCCTGAGAGAAAGGAGCAGTACAGAGGAGCAAGCTGCACCCTCTGCTTGCAGGGCTCTCATTTTACACCTGTGTTTTGTGTTTTTTCAAAAGCCAAACTTATGCATGGTCAAAGGGATTACTGATCATGTCTGGTGCTGTGTGTCATACTCGAACCCTGTAATAGACCAAGATTAGTCTCTTCACTCATTTCAAATATTAAAATAAAAATGAGGAAAGCAAAACAAAACAAAATGGAGTGCATGAAGCATTGGTAATGGTTTACCACTCAGTTGTTGGTTGAAGTTGGCAGCATTGTAACCAAGAAAGTTTGGACCGAAATCTGTACTGCTATCTTACGCATCCGTTGTTCAAAATATTCCACACCTGAAGTTGCTGTGTTAAAGTGACCACATGATACCAACTTTAGTTAGCAGACAAACATTAGTGTTTCTTTGTTCTAAGATACAAAGTCCAAAGGCTGCATCATATGTTCCTGTTGCCATTGTATCAATATTATAAGAAGGAAAGTTGCTACTCACCATATAGTGGAGATGCTGAGTCACTGCTAGACACAACTAAAAAGCTCTCAGAATCAGTTTTCAGCCATTAAGGCCTTTGTCAACAATAAAAACACACACACACACACACACACACACACACACACACACACACACACACACACAACTGCAGTCTCAGGCAACTGAAACCACACTGCGAGCAGCCAGTGCTTGATGAAAGTGGCGACTGGGTGGGGAGGGAGAAGGATAGTATGGTGGGGATGGCGGACAGGAAAATGCTCCAGGTTAGATTAGACTGAGGGCAGGGGAGAGGTTCCCGTAACCCTCCTGAACTCAACATCTCTTTAATCACTGTCCTCACCCATCCAGTCCCTTTCCTACTGCCATTCCAGCAGTACATAACTGTCAGCGCACCCAATATTTTTATTTCTCTCCTTTTCCGCTACTTCCCCCCTCCCCACCTCTCCCATGCCCTCAGTCTAACCTGCAGCACTTCGCTGTCTACACACACCCTTCCCCCATACTATCCCTCATCCCTCCCCCTCCTCACTCCAGCCTCCTCCTTACCCCACCCAGTCGCCACTCACATCACTGGTGCTGCTGCTCGCAGTATGGTTTCAGTTGCCTGAGACTGCAGTTGTGTGTGTGTGTGTGTGTGTGTGTGTGTGTGTGTGGTTGACAAAGGCCTTAACGCTTGAAAGCTTGAATTGTGAGAGTCCTTTTGTTCTGCCTATCTGCGACTCAGCATCTCCGCTATATGGTGAGTAGCATCTTTCCTTCTCATAATATTGTTAAATTCCATCCTGGATTTTCCATTGTTTGATTATTGCCATTGTATGTTATAGGGACTATTCAACTGCCTACTGTTGACATGGCACCAGAATATAAGTAACGAATGCACTGGCTTGTGATTGTGTTCATGCAATGCTGTGCTCTTTGTTGTGCCAATGCATTCTTATGCACATTATTTTTCCAAACTGAGCTGTGCTAGATGTACAGTACTAATAATCAAAAATTTTCATTATTTGCATGCAAAAAATAAAGCTTTTACAAACCATCTCTGATAAAGTAGTTCATTTGAATACAATTTTATTTGGAAAAGCATTTATTACACAAATTTTCATATTCATGTTTTGAGATAGAATTCACATGCATATTCATATTTGCCACAAATGCAAGTTTTTCTGGTCGGTACTGGTGTTTACTGATGTCACTGTAACCTTGACCAACTGGGAAAGCTAGGTAACATGCTGTGATTGAATTTATGCGTAAGTAAAGAACAGTGTTTCATTTTAGTTGTTGAGAACAATATTCTGATATTATTATAACAATAATGGAAAGCCCTGGTGAAAAAATATATAAAATAAGGAAAGGCAATCACTTATCTATAGAGGACTGGTGTGGGTACACACAAACATGTAATAGAAAACAGTTAATTCTAACTTCAGAGTTCTTGCTCTTTTTCTATTAAGACTATAATGAACAACACATACCCAAATGTACATGCTTGCGGTAGCGAGTCTCGCCACTACTTCAAGTGTGTATATTTGGATGTCTGTGGTTGTGTGTGTGAATATTGAATTCTTACTAGAAAAACAGCAAGAACTTGATAGCTAATGTTAAGTGTTTTCTGCTATGTATTTCTGTGTGCCATGCAGCAGAGCTCTATGGGTAAGCGGTTGACCTTCCATTATTTTACATATTTTTCTGTTACAATTAAATTCTTTTGTTGATCATAGCGAATATTTCACATAAACTGGAATGGAAACAACTTGTTATTGTAGTTCTCCATTTTCTCATTATTATTTTTTCTTCCTTTCTTTTAGAATTGTATATGTAGTCCATATTATTAGTGTAACTTGCTTTATTTGCATGGCACGATTTTACAATCTTATTTCAAGGCATTTTCAGAGCCATCCACAATTTTTTCCATGTTTTCTATTCTTGTTATTTTTTGATTGATGTCATTTGGTCATTATATTCTCATTGCATTCACAATCTATTTTTACACACATTCTGTTCATAACAATCACCTCACTCATGTGTTTGCTTTTATAACCATTAATATCACTGGGTAGAGGGCATTGAAGTGTTGTAGAAAGTCTTACATTTTAGAAATGTATTGGTATCTAGATGCGTATGTCAGTATGAGTCTTTCACAAAGAAATGGTTAATGACTTGTAAACTGACTGAGGGATCACGTTTCTCTGTGTGTAAAGCTTTTGTTCAGAAAGTATATTTACAATATCCTACTTCAGATTGTTGAATATTTTTTATGAAATTCTCACAAGACATATATCAAGTATGACATTTGAATCTCATTGTCACAACAGTTCAGCTGAAACAATTCAGAATTCATAACTAGTGAATAACAAACATGAAGTAGTGCAATATATATCTTTGTTGTGGCTTACTTTACAGTGACTTTTTGTTAACTGGGACTCTAAAGTAATTGAATTGATGTGCCTCAATGTGTACCATTTGGTTATGATTTTTTTCTGGTAGTTATTAAATAAATGGCAAATTTTCAGTTTCAACTCAACGTTTCAGAATGTACAATTTCAATGACAACATTGGTATGTTATAAATACATTATGAATTTATTTAGGTGTTGTCAATGTTAAATGTGAAAAATAGTTACCATTTCACATTGATGAAGACATCCACGGACTTTTCTGTTTTTCTGCCCAAAATAATAGTCTTGGTTAAATAATCCACATGAATATTGTCCATAACCTGAAGCTTTAAAAATTTGGTTTAGAAGACAAATTTTTAATTTTGGGGAAAGAACTGCGAATTAGTTTCTGGGTATGCACTGTTCTTTCTCTCTCCCATACCTGTAATGCTACTATAGGAACAGTGTACTTGCCTGCTGTTTTAATGTGCCTTTTTAAAGATTTTTCAAGATAAGAAATGTGTGTGGAAAGTTTGAAATGATAGGAAGGAATTGTAATTAGGTTGCAGTTGTCTATAAACATGTATACACTAATGAACAAAGTGGCAGCAGCCACTAGGAATTTGAAAGAACTAAAGACAGTTAAAGTAAAACTCCTTTTTAATGAATTTCTGGGGACCCAGATACTTTTCCCTTAAATAGGGATTTTCGTAAGTGGGGGTTTTGGCAGAGAGCATGAAATGAGTGACCCAGAATAATAAGTCAAGTGTATTTAGGTGATACAAGTGCTGTTTAATTACAAAATTAGCAATCTCCTCTACTACAAATTTAAATGCAGTAAATATATTATTATTACACTTTGCACAGAACACGTCCTTGCCTTAAAAAACGGTAGTCTTGTTTATTTGGTCCTTCCAGATATTGTAGTGGAAAAAGTTGTTGCTCTAGCTGGTTGATATTAGTTAGAATTGATTCATCTACATTAAAGGGGAAAATAAATTCCTGACAGTATCAGTTCCTTGCACAGCAGCAGCAAAGCTTGATGCAACACTCTCTTTTTTCCATCAGTGTCATTGCCAGCTCCTACCTGTATTCCTTCACAAGCATTTCACATTCTTAAATCTTGGGTGTGGAAGTTAGGCTGTCATCATCACAACAAACAGTGTTCTGGAATGTCACATTTTCAGAAATATCACTTTTGCTACTCCGTTCCTCTTCAGGCACAATGTTGTCTTCAACATCAAATGATGCATCACAGTTTAACACAGTCTGCTGTGTTATTGAATTCCATGCAGCAGCAAACTTTCACATAGCACGTTCAGTGTTAAGTCTCATCACTTCCTTCCTCTCAAAGCATGTAATTGACTCGGACACTACAGCTACTCTGTACTTGGATTTAACAGAGTTTATTATGCACTTGTCCAGAGGTTGCAGATGAATTCTGCAGCTTGAAGGAAGGAACACATCATTTGCATTCATCTGAAATTATGGTTCTTTAGGATGTACAGGGTATAGGTCATTGATAAGCACAATTATCCTTCCTGCTGCACCAGTCTTGGCATCTAAACACCCCAAAAAAGTCTTAAAAATTGCTGACATCTCCAGGGATTGCTATTGTTCTCAAAAGTACAAAGTAGCATTTTTATGTTTTGGAACCATTTGGAGTTAATAGTGGTGGCAACTTTTCACTTCCATCACTATTTATGCACAATAGCTTTTGTTGCATTTTTTACCAACTTGGCATTTCTCTCCCTTAACATAATATAATTTTGCAGGAAGTAAATTATTAAAGATGCTATTTTCATCAACATTATAAATACAACTAGGCTCATAACCATGTATCAATTGTAGCAAAGTAATGTTTTTGAAATAGTTCACACTTTGCGTGAGCAGAGACTCACTTTCTCAACTTGTCTTTTGAAATGACAGCGATTGTTGTTTTTTTTTAAAACAGTTCAACCAGCCATTCGATACACTGAAGTTTTCTGTGCCAATCTTCAGAGTGATTTCATAAGCCTTCTCTTGTCTCTTATAGGAATCCTTTCACTTCTGAGCCCTTGAAGCTGCTTAAAATAATATTTTCCACAGCATTAAACATAGACATGTGAATGTTCTTTTTCGGATCTGCAGGAATCTTTAACTTCAGCATTTGACATGCCCTATCTTTAAATGTTGGGCATATGTACCGTATTTACTCGAATCTAAGCCACACTTGAATCTAAGCCGCACCTGAAAAATGAGACTCGAAATCAAGGAAAAAAAATTTTCCCGAATCTAAGCCGCACCTGAAATTTGTGACTCGAAATTCAAGGGGAGAGAAAAGTTTCAGGCCCCACCTTCAAATCGAAACAAAGTTGGTCCACTGTAATATGAGAAACAATTTAGGTCGAATGAATGACGATACAGCTACAGTAGTTTGGTTCGAGTCGTAAGTTTAGCAGTTAAGCTTTACCAGGTAGCCATTGCTATGTGTCAGGCGCTCCGTCCGTATTTATATGGGTACCCTTCCTTTTTCACTTGCTTCATCTAGTTTGAATTGATTGCTTATTTTTTTGATCTGGTAAGTGCCGTTCTCTTTGTTATAGGTGTTTACATTACTCTAAGCTGAAAATGCATTAATGTACTGTGTCATGCATTGTTAGTCGCATTCTGATAATGAGTGTTAATGACAAGTCGCCGCTCGCGGCATGGCTTGCTTTTGTGCGCGCTAGTCTCATTGGCGAAACAATGGCAAGAACTGCTATTTGTTGTTACTTACACTACTGCTTTCTTTGATAATGATCAACAAGAACCAAATAATAAACTGCGCGTGATAGAAGATGTTCTGAACGAGAGTTTAGCGAAAATTTTTCTCCGTCTGAAAATCTTTGCAGACGTCTCTTTAGTACATCACATTCTGCACAGAAATTAATCATCTCAGATTTAAAAATCTAGTCAACTGCCGTGCTTCATTTCTGACTGTATCATTATTAGGCATAAGAATAATACGAATATAAACATGACATGATATGTATATTCTTCCGCGTTTGCTGTTGTCTCACTCTAGTTTCGTAGTTTATTAGACAGACAGGATTTAAATGAGTTAGCAGCAAACATGAAAGAATTCATGGCAAAATGTTTCTATTCGTATTATTCTTGTGGTGAAGAGAATACTGCAGGTGATTCACAATTCATAAAAGTTCCTATTAGCAACCATCTCTTCTCACAGGTAGGAAAAAATTCAGAATGTAGAGTTGGCCATATTGGCAAACATCCCAAACAGTCTTGCCAGTCGGATTTTCGTAGTACATGCAAACGCTGTTACATTCGAAGATGAACAATACAGAATTTGTATTTACTTCGTTGGATAATGTATAAAAATGCAACGGTCGAAACTTGGGGCGGAGAAAAAAGCTCGTCTTCCACTTTTTTTTTTTTTTTTTTTTTTTTTATTTATTTACTGACGCAGAAGGTTTTGCGCCAATATTTATCTTTGTGCCTGCAAAGCATGCCTGTGTAGCGCTACATATATTCGACGGCAGAAGTTAGTTGTGGCGGCACTTACCAACATTTTTCGGAGTTTTCAGACCTTCCGCTTACTTTGCACTCGATTCTAAGCCACAGGCGGTTTTTTGGATTACAAAAATCGGAAAAAAAGTGCAGCTTAGATTCGAGTAAATACAGTAGGTGGCACTAAATCATATTTCTTCACCATGTGGAAAGATTCATCTTAAGACTGTCTTCGTCAGTTTTTGCTGAACTATAAACTTTGTATGTTGCAGGCCATAACTCCACAAAAGTCTGATACTTTCTACACTTCAGTAACCAAACAACTACACTTTCCACACTTCGTACTTGTAGGTCAGTGACTTTAACATCTGGATATGTTGGACAGAAATTGATTTCCAATTCTTTCAAAGCATCTGTTTCTATTGCTACAAGGAAAGTCAAGTTATTGGCTACGTGCTTGGCACACATTGACCTGTTGAACTGATTACCATTTAAGACATCACAGGACAAAATTTACGATCAGCATGGGGTGGAAAGAAATCGGAATCTCAGTAAAATATGTTAGAAGTTACATAAAAACTGGATTTGAATTTGCAAACTGTTTCATATTTACACCTTAAAAGTGGATGTTTACCTAAAGCAGGCTTAGTTAAAAGCCGGGAGAAACAACATTGTTCTTACGGGAATTTTGCCAGGACTGTTGGAAATATTCGTTAAAAGTGAGATTTCCTTAAAAGCAAGTTCGTTAATTTGGGGTAGTCTGTAATCTGGAATTTGTGTGACACCAAGATTTTTTCATTACAAACAAGAGATGAGGAAAAAGAACCGTTTAGGTATCAGAAAGAAAATAAAATTATTCCACACCTCTTGTCAGGAACAATTCATAATAAGAGTCAAGTAAAAATGAAATATAAATTACCAAATTTTAAGTTTTGTTTTCTGTAGTGATATGTGGAGGCCGATTAAACAGGGTGTATACGACTCGGGAGATCCGGGAAAAACCCAGGAATTTTTTCATCCAGGAGAAAACCGGGAAAAACGTGGGAATTTTTTTAGAATTCCAGGAATTTTTCATTGTTTTAGTTTTCTGTCAGTTTTATGTAATTTTGACTGATATATGATACTATAACAAAGGGTATTACTGTATCATGGTGCTGCAAAATATTACTGCACCAATAAAACATGAAAGAGAGTAAAAAGACTAAAATAAAACTGCAGTTGCAAATTAAATGCGTCATATACAACAACAAAACACAGTACTCATACAAGTGTCTGCCAGCAGCAAAATGTGTCAAAGGCTTCAGGAAGACTGTGGAATGCTGCAGAACAACAAATTGCCTACGATGAGCATGATGTCACAACTGTTTACATTAGATTCATTTGAGCAGGCCATGCACATGCACAGTTCAGTCATGTATGTGTAGTATCTTCTTCCACTTCTGGCTACAGAAATGTAGCTGTTAGCTGTATAAGCAATAGCAGCAAGCGGCCAGCTGCTATCCGGAAAAATTTTGCTGGCGCGCCCAAGCTACCAGCTTCATCTTCATGCATGCGCAACAGGCTCGGATCTAAGGGGCATAGGCAAACCGTGGTATTGGCTCCGGGCAGCAATTCCGGGGGGTTGACCCTTGTCTCACAAAGCGCCTAGCATCCCGTGCACGTTGGTCTGTTGTTTATTCATATGATTTTGAAACACATCCATATTAGTTTTTGAACACATTTTAAGTGGATTTCTGAATGAATCATAAATTGATTTTTGAATGCGTACACAGTGTACATGATGTCTTTGCCAGGGGAATCCCCGTCGCATCTAGAACTAAACTTTCCTGCAGACAAAAGGCGACAGGGCTATATGAGCGGAGCAGAATAAAGCTAAACGGTTGAGTACCAATCGCTGTTTATGTGGATTCGGGACTGATACGCAGACCAGTCTGCGTTGTAGTGGGGAGGTGGGTAGTCTCCATTTGCCCTGTATTTATGTTTAGTGATGTTGCTGTTTCCTCATTGTTTATTGCTATCATGTCAAATGGAAACGAAACAGATTTCTGTGGCTGGGAGCTATCAAGTGAATTAAAATACATTCGCATAATTACCGAAGGGAAGGCTAAAATAAGTTATTTGTTTCAGTTTTTATTATATTTCCATCTTTCTCACAGTCAAGCATTAATCACCTTGCAGAACAATGAAGTTATTTTTGTCAGTTTGCTACAAAAATTTGACTTTTATTAATCTTTTCTGCAGAGACAGCCCATTTATTTGAAACGAAGTGTTTAATTCCATGCCGTTGGCTAATTTCAGCTGTTAGCAGATTTCAGGTGCACGTTTTCATCTTCTAGCATGTATGGCATTATGCCATAATAAAGAACCAAACATGAGATAATACAGCACTGATACTCCAAGAAAATTTACATGCGAATCTGGTCATACAAATCTGCACTTTAGGCCGAATTATGCATTTTAGTATGTTTCATGGAATTTCGATGCTCTTGGAGTATCCTCTGATGTCTTGTTTCTCTTATGATATAAAATATTTTACTGTTTTACACGTATGAACATAGAGGCTTCCCCCGTCATTGTAGCTGCGCAAGCACGGTGGCACCTGTTACCTGGCGCTCTGTGGCAACTGCTGAAAAGAACGTAATTCTAGCAGTTGTGGGGAAAATATTGCAAATGGTAGTTGGAAAAGCGTTACTTTAAAAGTAAATTTCCTCTTATGCAAGATGAACTATGTGTGAGAATGTACGATGAATTTCTTAAATCACAGTGTCTGACTCTCATTTGAAAATCAACTCTTTGTGAAGAATTTAGAGCCCAGAGGATCAGACATTTACGTCGTTATTAAAAATTTTACTGACCCATTTGTGTGATGTCTTAAAATGTAACACACGGAAAAAAGATCAACATTATATGTGAAAACTTAGATTTTCTTGCAACTTATTAATCTTTGAGACCAATATTATATGTGAAATCTTTCCTTTTCTTGTAACACCATGTATATTAATTTAATCTATTGACGTTTCCTATGTGTGTGGTCACATTACTGAACAGTAATGTTGCTATTGGCTGACTACATCATATGTCCTATTCTATGAATATCCGCCGTCATTGGCTGGCGAGATCAAATGGCATGAACTATGACTGGCTGCACATCCTAATCTCGATTTCGATGCTTCGGAAAGTAACATCAGGTGTTTCATGGAATTCGAATTTATAGTTTCGTCATATGAAAATATGCAGCCTACATGTTGCTGCACATCACAGATCTTTCGAAAAAGTGTTTTTTCACCCATAAGTTTCGTTTTGTAAAGTGCCGGGAAATTCTACACCGGTGTAGAAAACCATAATGATTCAATGGTTAACAAGTTTTACATTTCTGAGGAAAAGTATACTGTCACTTAACACGGAAAAAGTGTATTTTCACCCAGGAGAAAGGGTATTTTTAACCGGGAAATCTGGGAGAAATCCGGGAATTTTTTTCCTTGTCCTGTTAAAGGAAAGCTGTAATGAGAAAGGATGCGTGTGCTGTAAATGTTGTGCATGGGTACAAAAGAATAAATTTAGTACATTACGTTATGACACTTTTAACGCATCCATGGTGGATGGCTTTGTCTTTATGAACAAGTCTGAATGGTGGTTGCCTTTAAATTCCTGAATACTAGCCTTTCATTCTTTTTTTATTATTGCATGTCTTTAATAATAACTATTTACCACCACTCTTTGAGTAATATAATATGTTGATTATTTTAGTGAGAATTGCAAACTAATTGTGATACTAAAAATATCAGTCACAGTCTCCCTCAGACACTGTTGTCATGCCCCCCCACCTAAATTAAGGCAAACATTTTAATAATTTTCTGCCATTAACCCTGGTAATACCAGAGAGGGATACTTTATGCCCACTATTTGTAATTTATGTAATTTAATCATGTAAATTAGATTTCAGAGTTTGTTTTTAATGAATTCTTCTACCAAATTGTACAGTTGCTTTAAATTTTTTCAGTTAAACTTATTGCAAACATTTCGTTCTTCCCTCCTGAGTAATAGATGCAATTTCACAACAAATATCATCTGCACTACTAAATAAAGATGAGTCATCGCTTAACATCGTTACCAAAAATCTCAAAGGTTCTGACTGATTTGCTTCACATTGTTACGCAGTATGCTAATAAACATTCGGACAGACATAAGCTATATATGTAAGTGAAAAGTTGGTATCAAAAATCTTGAAAAGTTCTTCACTGACTGCAAATTTTTACATGATACTCTTATAAACACGGATAGATATGGGCTGTATATTTTCTTAATCAACAGTGCACAGGATTTCCGTTGAAAATCGACTGTGAGAAATAAAATGCTGTGCTGTGAAAATGTGTGGTTTCATTTTCTTTCTTGCATTCAGTTTAACTGCAATAGCAAGCCATTTAAACCATTAAACAAATTGTTTCTCTTGTATATATTCTTTATTCTTATATAAGTTTAAACAAAAATGGTATACAGAACTATCTGCTTTTTTGTTTTCTTCTTCGCAGTCAGTTTTAACAGAACATAGGAAAGCTACACTTATGGCTTATCGGCTTATGATCAGTTGTCCGAACTTGGTAACCCGTTTGGCAATTAAAACTATGCTGAATACTGTCATTGAAGCTACTGTCCTCACACGTCCAGCAGCAAGATAGATTTTTCATACCCCATACACCAATGATCACAAACAATGTATCCATTCATTTTAAGCGACTTCAATTCCTAACCATTGTTTCAGTGGCAATAATAGTCAAAAAGGCTTGAGGTTGGAGAGAGTGGAAGGAGGAGATGGACAAGGAGAGAGGGAAGGATGAGATGTGTTGTATAAATGTAAATCTCAAATTATGTTGCCTTGAAATAGAATCAGTTTTGACTTCGGAAATTTTGTGGATCAAGTTACGTTCAGCAGCAGTCATCAGTTCACAGCCTAGTGGCATTAAAAAACAAGTTTCCTTTTGTGCAAATATGAGTTAAAAAGAAGTAAACATTAAAGAAATTGTTATTAACATAAAAAATTAACGTAAATGTGTGAATATACCACTGTCACACCCTGAAACTCGAATTTTTTTAAGTTATGCGATTATCGACTGTGAAAGTAATGAGTGCAAATAATAACTGACCTCATAACAATTCTTGGACACAACTGGTAATTGATATGATTAATTTAAGGCATTTTATAGACACTGGCAGTATAAGAAGGGGAAATTCAAAATATTTGCAGTTGGATATTAAGTATATGAAGTTCAAGAGCAGCCAGGAGTGACCGAAAACCTCTTACAAAAATAATCTCTATATATACTTGAATACCAACAGCTTCACAATTCACTTTAAATTGTTAACTACAAAACAAGTGCATGAAATGCTATGCCAACTGCATAGTCATTTATTAATAAGATTAGCAGTACTCATATTTAAGTCATTTTGTTACTACCAAGTGTGGCTCAGTGGTAGTGTCCTGGAACACAGTCACAGGATCATTTCTTCTATCCCACATCACTGTGCGGAATATTTTTTCCTCTTGCCACTTTTCTTGATCTTGACAGTGTTTGTTAAAGTGCAAAATGCTGAGGTATTCAAGTTTAGGACACAGAGTAAAAATAAATTGTGGCAAAATATAGTATTTGACTTGCACAATACAATACAGCTGCCAGTGCTTTGGAGGAGGAGCCTATAACTGTTGATACTATTTGTTAGAAGAGTCTATGAAGAAATACCCACACGAGACAGAAAATAAAGCTAACTGGAGTTGCAACACAATGAGGGATTGGCATACAAATGGTTACAAAAGTGGAATAAATGTACAAAGTGTCAGTTTGAAAACATTACTTTCTTTTCATGTCTTTTATTTCCAGTTCTTTAATTTCTCTATCTACTTTCAGTGCTACCATTCTTATTTTATTTTCCTCAAGTAATACTGTACTTTTTTATGTTTGCACTCTATGCTCTGTAATCTTCTTTCATAAAATTTGAATTTCACTTGAAAACAATTTTTTGTTTTTTCATGTTTGGGATGCAATTCTAACACTGTAGATGCCATGACAGAATCCTGGTTTGTGTACTCCATATCTGCTGGTAATTAGAGGTTATTTGTAGTTCAAAATACAAAATACAAAATATACTGCTGTCACTTAACTTTCGCTACTGTCTTACCAGCTCATTGTAAACACTGTCATCTTTCACTGTCATCACCAAGGAGAAAAATATTTTGAATGAGTTGAAGCTACAGTCATCTACTCATTTACTGGTGTGAATGAGCTATAACCTTTGGTGTTATTTAAATTGGTGTTAAAACAAGAAATGGACAAGGATGTAATGAATAACAGAAACTACCTTTCAAGCAGCAAATTTGTTTCAAAAACTTTATCAGACTGTACTAAAATGTAACTTTGGAATGAAAATCTGCTTTGTCATTGTAGTGTTTGGAAATGGAAATCAGTAGTTTCTTCAGGCCCAAAATTAGCATCTGCCCATTTTGCAGTAACAGTAGGCCTGATGAAATTACCACTTTCAATTTTTTGCAGTTCAACCTTGAAAAGTTATGACAATTGTTTTGCTCCAGTTTTTGCGGTAGATGTAATTACATAGATGCATCTTAAAATTACACACTGTCATGCGTGAATGCTTTCTTGGTTCTTCCCTTAATAGTGTCGTAACACATTTCCAAATATTCCCAAGAATTTGTCCGTATATTGTGTGAATTAGCCAGCAGTAGCTTCTTTCCATGCCTCTCGTTTGCTGTGTATTTACAATGTACGATTGATACCTGCATTTGAAGTGCGATAATCGTGTCAATAGTAGATTATAGCAACGTTTTGTGCTAATTTAGAACAGTACTGAACCTCGTTCAGTGAATCCTTGTTAAATGTTATGCAATAAAGTGGAGCCCTAAGCAGAATTCTATTTCTGAACTAAGGTTAAAATTGACCTCCAGTCAATGACGTTTCTTTTATAGAGTCAGTCCTTATTGTGCTGTTGTCAAGGAAGAAGTTTCATAAAAAAATTTGGGTTTTTGATGATGGTGTGAGAAAGTAATATGGATCAGAGATTTTAAAATGTATAACGTAGTTTCATTCTAGAGTCATGAGCGTGTACTAAGAAACAACAAAGATGAAGTGCATGTCTCGCTATGAATTTAAGTAAGTGTTTAATCTTGCATAGTGTGACATTTGAACTTTTTTGTTCTGAAAGCCTCATGCTAATATTTCTTTCCTCTCCAAGTATGACTTTTATCAATGTGCATTTCATGTATGACTATAGACCAATGTATTCTGTACAAATAAAACTAAAATAAACAAGTTCCTCTTTCTAGTAGTTCAGATAAGATTTAATTAAAATTGCATGCCAGTTTCGACATGGATTCTAGAGAAAAAACATAGAACTAACAGGGTGAAAGTAAGCTAGTTCAGTAGCATCCAGAATGCTTCATATATTTAAATTTAACTCTTTTTGAACACATGACCTTTGTAGAAAGTATAGAGATTTAATTTGTGTCCTAGTGCCAGGCAGTGCTGGGTATGTGCTTCACAAACTGATGTAATTTGATTATGGTAGCATTTGCCCATAGCTCAATGTATCTAATGACAACCAAAATATTTCAGACAATGGAAAATCCAGGATGGAGTGTAACAATGTAATGAAAATGATAGTAGCTTCGCACGATATAGTGGAGATGCTGAGCCACAGAAAGGCACAACAGAAAGACTGTCAGAAAGTTAGCTTTCGGCCAACAATGCCTTTGTCAAAAGTAGACAGCATACACAGTCTGGCTCTAGCTGCAGAGACTGTGGCTGTGTGTGTGTGTGTGTGTGTGTGTGTGTGTGTGTGTGTGTGTGTGTGTGTATCTACTTTTGACAAAGGCCTTGTTGGCAGAAAGCTAACTTTGTCTGTCTTTCTGTTGTGGCTTTCTGTGACCCAGCATCTGCACTATATGGTGAGTAGCAAGTTTCCTTTTCTTATATTGTAATCAAAATATTTAGTAGATTTGTCTGAGTAGGCCACAAATTTTTGACACAGTTCGCAGTTGTTAGTAGCTTTGGTGTTACAGCCAAAAATATAAGTGGCTGAACACCACAGTAGTTTTATGGGCATGTCCCTGTTGTGAAAAATCTGAAACTGAAAACTAATGGAAGTGAGAAGTGACTGGTGTGGTAATGTAAGTGCCACTTCAGTGCAACACATTTTCCATGAGAGAGTGCTCTATCACATAGCACAGTTAGAAATGGTCCTTACTGTAACAGTAATAGTGATTTCTTTTATCGTAATTGAGGGTGCTGGTGCAGTCATAATACACTACCTTCTATGGCCATCCAGGTTTAGATTTTCTGTGATTTCTCTAAGTCACTTTGGTTGTAGCGAGGATGGTTCCTCAGGTGTGGCTGAATTCCTTCTCCATTTTTTCCCAGTCCAAGCTTGTGCTTCTTCTGTATTGACCTTGTCATTGATGTGATGTTAAAGCCTGATCTTCCTTCGTACTTCTATCGTAAATTCACTTTCAAGAACAGATACTAGTGTTGTGGTCATCGGTGTTCAGCATTAAAAATTCTGTTGTTAGCAAAAATCTATTTCATGAGATGAATGCAGAGCTTTCTGTGACAGTCATTTTGAGTAGGAGGGTATACATTTCCAGTGTTATCCCAAATTCAGACTTTTATTGTGGGTGCAGGTGGAAAAAGTGGGTGTGGTGTAATCCTTGATCTGATCTTGTAACTGTGATGCTACTCTGTATGTTTTGTGTAAAGTATATTTTTTTTATGATGCGGGTCACTAAAAATCTGTAAGTGAAATTGTTGGCTTTTTATGACTGAAAACAGTGATTCACCTTTTGCTGTGGTCAGTCATCATCAATTATCTTAAGCCTAGGAGGGATGATTAATTAAATAATACAAAATCCATGTTTGTGGGAATAAAGCCATGGGTTAGTAAGTAGTGTAGTTATCATTTTGGAGTAAATTCTGTAAATTCATTGATGTAAATACAAATTTATATGTTTCTGGGTATGAATTCACAATTGGTTTCATGAAGTGGTTCATGAGGTTATGTAGATAGGGAGTAAATCAGATAAAAATTGTATGGTTGTGACAATTCTTTGTAGAATTCAATCTGGACTTTTTTTCCCCCTTTAGAGTGTTATATCTTGGAAAATTCGTCTTTCAGCCAGTATTGTGATGACAAAAGTGAAGTATGTCTCGAATTCTTCTTCTTAATGCTATACCCTTGGATTCATTAAGCAAGTCAGAAAATAGTATGAAATATGTATTGACAGAAGGAAATAAGATCCATTACCAATACCTGTATCCTTAGGATGCCGTCACTGTCCATATGACTTCAACATGCATAAACTGTAATTGCATGCCATTGTTGTTGCTATTCTTGGAAATCAGTTCTGTTGTATTTCATTATGTAATAGTGTCCCCCCTCCCCTCAGTGTTTCATTTGTTGCTAGAGCCTGAGTTACGTTATTTAATCCAGCGACGTCTCCTTAATGCACGACACAGTTCTTTTAAGAAGATAAGTGTTGCTTTTCTTTCCATTTTTATGGCCATGATGATGCTGTTCCATCCCTCTCTTCCCCCTTCCATCAAATTTCTGTCATACACATTGAAGTACTTGCACTTAATGCTGTCTACAATTTTTGATTGTGTGTAGCTTTAGTATAGCATTATAATACTCTGTTTATTCCATGAATTTATCACCATTTGAATAGTGTATTGTAGTTTACTTTGATGTGAAAATTGTGAAACTATTCTGTATAGTTTTAGAGAGAACTTTTTCTAATAATGGATAGACATTGAGGAACTGTTTGACCAGTAAGTTCTAATATCATGCTCATTTTAGTCTCATTAAGTCACCATTTTTTATTGTAAATTGTCATTGTAAAATTAGAAAGCAATTAGTAGTATTGTAATATAGTTTATAATCAGCCACTGGTCCTGCACTTTCACATCTTCAGTTGAGATTTAAAAAATGTACATTATCTTATGGCAATTAAAAACATGCTAAATGCTGCAGATAATATTGAAATTTAAAGCATATGATTTTGTTATATATAACTTTAACTAAGAAACTATGGGTTGTGATGGATGGGGCTGTTGTGAATAGACCACTCTGTCTGAAACATGTGAGAAAGCAAGGCCATTGCTCTAAAGCCTTGTGATGCCATCTTCAGGCTGAAACATTCGTTTCTTTCTCTTTGTTTGCAGGAAGCGTAGGGATCCCAACTGAGCCCCAAGGTATGTTAACTTCGTAAATATTTTCAATTGTGCTACATATTAGTCCGGAATATGGGCTTGTATGAAGGCTTGGTAGGCAGTCAGTGAGGTCTGTAATTTTGTTTGACAGTTGTCAGAATCAACTTTTTTTTATCTGAATACAGTAAAGTATTTGACAACACACAGCCAAAAATTTTAGTATCCAAACTAACACATAAATTGTATGATCGTGCTTGTATGCGTATGTGAGGACTCCCAGATACTGGAATTTCTCAGTAGCTTTTGTTTTATTTTGGTTCTTTTTGAATTATCGGTTGTTCCTCCCAAGCCTTCTTCTTCAATCATTTATCTTCTTAAGTGAACAGAGAGAAAGACATTTCAGAAGGTCCCTCATTTTGGAATAAAATTAGATAAAAGTTACTGAATAGTTAAAGTTGTGAGCTCAGACTTGTATTATTGCTTGATTATTTGCATGCTAACTTTTAATTTGTGCAGAGTTAACTTCATACAAAGTAAGTTTCAGTACTAATAATTGAAAGAGGTGTTACTGTAGAAGATAGTTTCTCCAGTCCCGGTCTCTCCTCCCAGTTTGAAATTGAGTGTGATCGAGGTTTCACTGTACATATTGTTATGCATCCCTCAAAATCACTCTGCTAATGTAACACTTTATCTGCTTCCACAGATGAGCATGATGAACACCTAAAAATTGAAGAACTCCACAAAAGACGAAATTTTCTTGCGTCATTCTGCAAGCTTATAGTATATAATATAATGCCCACAAAAGTTGCTGCTGATGTATTCAAACATTATGTCAAGGTAAGAAATAGTTTGTTAATTCAGGAGATAAATCAATTTGTAGTTGCAAATACTGTCATCGAGATGTGCTTTTTTGGCTTCTATTAGCTGGTTGCTAAATGGAAAACAATTTTTAAATGATGCTTAAGGTTCTTACATTATGGAATACAGCATGGGGCACTAAATGTTTATGGATTTTATACAAAAGTTTCTTTCAACATATGACTGAACTTAATGCTGCAAGTTGACATCTTACTGTTGTAGTGTAAGTCTTTTCTTTTATTCACAGTCCTGCACCTCCCTCACCTGCCCTCCCCTTCCTCTTTTTACTAAGACTTCCCTTTTACTTTTCTACAATTTATTCCAACTGTGTTACACCTTTCAACTAGCTGATCTACATCAAATGCATCTGTCTGTGCCTCATTATGTAGTATTTGTTCTTATTTTTCTGTCTCTCCAGTCACTTCTAAATTTCTTTCCACTAGGTATCCCTCTTGTAAGTTCTCATACTGCACACCTTCAGCCCCATATTTCTTGAAACAAACTGTTATCAGCATTACCGTCAGTTTAAATGTCTGTGCCGACACTCTTCAGACTGTGGTACACACAGTTTTGGTGCCATTCAGAACTTGAGTACTGTATCACACATCCAGTTTATCAGGCTTTTGCTTGTCTCAAAAGTAAAACATTCAGTAAATAAATAGTATATTTCTATTCCTCAAAGTTTTAGTATCAGCTATATGCAAGCAATGCAGCTTCTTTCTTGTTGAGGTAGGAGGTTTCAGGTTTGGATAACTGCACAAGTAGATGGTGATTTTCAACAACAGCATATTTATTTTGTGCAATACAGTGAGTATGGTGGGGTTTGTATTGGGGTTATATTCATTATTTACTTATAAAGACAATCATATTTGATTTTGTCAATGCGTTAAATATTCGTGTTCAGAAGAATGATGTGGTATGGTCTTACCTAACTTTGCAAATTTTATTTTGTAAATTTTTATCCATTGGTAGATTGTGGTGATAGGAACAACAGTCAATATCAAGGTTATCTTCCGTCCACCAGCAAAGAACCGGGCCCTGGTTGGATCCGTTAAAGACGATTTACAACTGAAGAAGGCAGGCGTCTACAAAATTCCCTGTGAATGTGGCGCTGCATATATTGGCCAGACGACAAGAACTGTCCATGAACGATGTATAGAACATGAAAGATACACCCGTCTGCGGCAACCGTCAAAATCGGCAGTAGCAGAGCACTGTATTTCTTTGGGACATTCAATGGAATACAATGTAACAAAAATTTTATCCCCGGTTTCCGGTTTTTGGGATTCCGTAATCAAGGAATCAGTGGAAATACGTCTTGCCAATAATCTTATAAATCGTGACAACGGCTTTCAGCTGGATAAAAATTGGAATCCTGTTATTAAAATTATACAATCACAGCGGAATCGACAGTGTCATTCGATACTCAATGACTAGATGAACCTTTATTTCCACCACCGAGGGCAGCACGTACAACTCGGCTATGCTGCGCATGTCAACACCTGACGCATGCGCTGTAGGATGCCAGTACATTTCACATGCGCGAGATTCGGCATAAATACCGCGACTGCACCTGGGCTCTTCAGTAGTTGTGTACTCACCTGATGATGGCCGGACGTCTCTGGGCCGAAATATCGTGGCAGAATGTCGACGGGATCCGGCTGCATACCCGGAAATTATTAGAAGAACAGTCAATATCATCTATTTTTTGTGTCATCCAACGTTATTAGGACAAACACACACAAAACTAATTGAGGACTATTTTTGCAAAACCAGCTCTCTGCAAAAATGGCAAAAATGAATTTTTTGTGATGTTTAGTATTTGAGATAGCCACCTTTCTTATTGAGAAAAAGAGTTGTGCTTCAAATCTCAATTACTGCCATGGCTAGAAGTTACCAAATGCCCTCACGTTATTCCAAAACTAGCTTTCTGCCGTGAAACTGATGTACAGTGAAACCCTGCTTTTACACTTTTCAAGGTACATCAAAAAATAATGTAAAATCTGGTAAATAACTTTTTAAGCGGTAAAAGCTATGTATATGATCCCCCTTGCATTTTTGTAGTTTACATTTTATATGTATGTAATAGGCATCGAAATACTTGTCAGGGACTTGTTTATTATCTGTAAAGGCTGTTTAAAATTTGTACAATCCTTATCCTCCGACATAACGAGATCTGGTAACTGTCCAGGAAGTGGAAAAGTTTGATTTACTTTCATAAAACATTATTGATGTCTTTTGGAAAGCCTGCAGTTGTGTCACTCATTATTTCAGAATGAAACAAAGCACTAGTGACATATTTTTTCGTGCTTAGCACCACGCTTTTCGAGAATTTATTCTCATTGTCAAATGCAAATATTTATGTACGTATTTTGTGTGATGTTTGCATATGTGCTGTTCTGTGTGTGTTGCACTGTAGTCATCCTTGTGAAATTATAAGGTTTTGTGTCTCCTTCAGAAAACCACACACACAAGCACCAATTAACCGACAGATTTGATGTGTGTAGATGTTTTGACTGACCGATCGATGAACTTTCTTTGTACTATGTGTTGCACTGTCGTACCAAGCGCTTGATAAGTTGTTCTCTCTTCACTATATATGGGATTAAATGCTGTTCTAATTTGAGATGTGAAGTGGATAAAAATTCAGAGACATAGTTTCTGGAGAAATTTAAAGACTAGATGTTTGTGGGACTTGTCAGTGAGGAGTATAGCAGTAGACATGCCAGTAAAGGAGGACTTTTTTCATTCTTTTAACAAATCCATAATGGTTTCATGTGACACATAAAGAGAATAAAAGTCTGTCAACCTTCTGTATTTCTAGTTTTAGATTTTATTTCTGATATTCATTGAAAAGGAAATCTAAAAACAGATACATTGATCTTCGATGGACATTTATTCAGAAAATACACTTATTTCGTTGTTATAAGTGTTAAAAATGTCCGGCCTATAGCCAAGCCTCATGCTGTGGAAACGAAGTGTGGGATTTTTGTATACAGTTATAACAATTGCTAAATGCTTCATTTCTTATGTATTTCTTGAATGTATTACTTAATGTGCGTCATGACTGTCTAGTCTTTTTCTTTAGCTGAAAGATCATCCTTTATGCTACCTATATAAATAAATAAATAACATTTACAGGTAAATTAGTGACTTTTACAGGAACATCTTTTGTTTTATTTATTTTGGTTTACCATGGTTTATTTCCTCAGGCAACTAAAAATCACTTTGCAGGTTCCAGGAATCATTTTAGTTAATAATTGTGGGGATACAACAGCACTGAATTAGGTGTCCTGTTAATGCCTGTGAATGGCCAAAAATCATAATGTAGCTAACAGCATCTCCTTGCAGCTTACAGCCTCTTTCATGACTGTATTCTATTTTGTTAAGAATGGTTTGATGTTCAGAAGTCAGCAGCTCCGAAATGCGTGGTTCATCCATTCTTAGATAATTACGATAATTATTGTATCCCAGCTGTTGAAGTAACAGAATGTGGGTGAATTTCTTTCCCCTTATGTGCCCGCAGCTTTCTATGCTTTCTTACCTTTAAAACAGCCAAGGCAAACAACTGGTCTTGTTTCTGTGTAAAACCAAGCAGGATCTTGTACAACATAAACAAAATTAACTTAAAGATAAATCACAATAATAGGGCAGTGCTGAGTGCTGTCGGTTGGTATCTGTGTAGGCTACCATGAAACAGATAAATCACAATAATAGGGCAGTGCTGAGTGCTGTCGGTTGGTATCTGTGTAGGCTACCATGAAACATGTCAGTTGGTCGGCTGATAAATTGGTGCATGTGTAGGAGTCTTTGTTCAAATGAACCTTGTCACTCCCATCACCATACTGAATAGACCTTGGCAGTGGCAGAAGATAAAGTATGAATTGTTCCAAGTCTTACTGATGCAGATCTGTTGATTAGAGTGCCCTGGTGTCAACAAACTTAACCCTATAATGTTTGGGAATGCTTCTTGAAGGCCAACATCGCTCCAGCATCGTTTTGTGTCAGTTAAGTTTTTTTCTCCACAAACATTGTTTCATAAAGTGTAAATCTCAGGAAAATTATCAATAAGTTAACACAAAATCAGAAGCGAATTAACATTGTGAACCTAGGAAAAGTAATGGTAGGAATAAAAAATGTCATTAATGTCTGGAAAATGTTAATTTCAGGAATGTAAAAGTGGGGTTATACTGTATCAAAATTTTAATGATACCATTTTCAATATTCATCATTGTTAGAATTGCTGCCTCATGGCATTTGCTCTCTGTTCATTTGTATTATTATTAGGTTGCAAAGATATGTATCACAATATTAGGAAAAGGATAGAGTGCTACTCTGTGAAGATGACCTGTTGAGTTGCAGACAAGTGCAACGAAAAGTCTGTTACTTATAGCTTTTGGCCAAAGCCTTCTTCAGCAAAGAAAAACACACACACACACACACACACACACACACACACACACACACATATATATATATATATATATATAAGGAGGCATACCTCATGGCCACATGACTGCTACAGTTCCAGTTGTTGCAATCATGTGTGCATGAGGCATACCTGCACATGCGCGTGTCTGTGCATGTTCTCTGCTGAAGCGGCTTTGTCCGAAAGCTATAATGTGTAACAGTCTTTTAAGTTGTACCTGTCTGCAACTCTGTAGGTTATCTTTATGGTGAGTTGCAAACTATCCTTTTCCTAATATTATTGATATCCCCACCTAGAGTTTCTGTTGTTTTATTACATATCACATAGAGATATGGAAGTGCAGGCAAAGTCATTACAGTTGTAAGAAGTTTACAAGGGCATATCTCCCATCAGGTCTTAAATAAAATGCACATTCAGTTTTGCCAAGAGAGAGCCATGGAAGGAAGTATGAGTGTTCGTTCTTAAAGTACAAACAATGTATGTATCATGTGTCATGACCAATGGAATGCCATTACATAAGACAAAAATAAAATTTCACACATGGCCAGAGACACAAGCAGCTCATGGGGCTAATGAAGTCTTCTCAGGGGTGAAGCCACCTAGAAAATAATCTCCAAAGGGAAGAAGTTCAAAATAGGGTTCTAAGACTTCCCCAGCTCACACATTTCACAAAATAACAACAGTATTTTAATGGCAGTTTCATCAAAATTCCTGGAAAAGTCAAAGTATTGCAAAATGACTGGAATGTGTATAATCTCAAATGGAAGTAAAGTGGTATTTTAAAGTCTAATTTGTCTTTCATCATTGCCAAAACCCAAGTTAGTCACAACTAAAAGCATTGTCAAGGTTCAGTTTTCTGGTAGATATTGTGGGCAATCAGCTGTAGCAGAGGTTCTCACGAAAGACCAAAAGAACTCCAGAGCCATGGATGCAACCCAAAAAAAATGGAAACAATGTCTCTGGTCAGGAAAGAAAGGTCAAAATATGCAGAGGCGATGAGGTTCATTGAAATACCTGATTATTTATTTATTTAGCATCCAATAGATCACACATGTGATATAGGATTTGGCATTTGATTACACATAACACATACTCATAATAAATGGACAAACATATACAAACATGCCAGGGAGCTCTACAAAACAATATTGCAGGGGATAGTGCAGATATAAGTGGTGTGGCGGAAAAAGTAGATGCTGGGGAAACAATTTTGAGACACTCAACTATAAACATATCGGTTGGCTTTACTTAAAATATTGAAATGTTTGCCTCAATTTAATTACTGCATTCCACATCAGTATTACTTAAGAAGTTATTTGTAATATACTTGTTTATTGTGTTTTCTTGGTAAGTGGATGATACAAAATAAAGTTGTACATCAATATGTTGTGCAGAAAGTATATTTTGAAATACATGATATTTTCATGGTCTTTTTTAAATGTGTGTATGCAGATTGTTATTTTGATTTATGGATGTGTCAATAACTGTTTTCAAATTAATGCATTACATGTGAAGTTTGCAAAAGTTTCATCCATATAAAAATCCCTAAAGAGTTTTTTGCATTTCCAGAAAAATGACAATTTTGCAGAAATCAAGTTTTGAAGAAACAGTCATCAATTTGGTCTTGTTAATTAAGCAGAAGTGGATGTGTTATAGCTGAACTATTTTTTTGTTTATTTTTTCAGTACTACAATGATTATGGAGATATCATCAAGGCTACCTTAGGAAAGGCTCGTGAAATCAACAAGACCAATTGTGCTCGGACCATGGCCCTCAGTCTCACAATGCTCTTCCGTGATCTCCAGAGAGATGGGAGTCGGATTAATAGACAAATTGAAGATTTCATAAGTTTGAAGGTAACCATAGGCAAAAAAAAGTCAGAATTTTGTATTAGTGTGTTTGATAGTGTATGTGAAGTTTTCCCTGGTTCTTTTGCCTTTCAAAAGATGAACATTTATGACAAGACAAAGAAATTTACAAGCATATATGTGAGAGGGCTGCTGACATGACATTTAATCAGTGTGTAATGAATGTAGGACAAAAAGGATTATTTGAGATAAACCGTGCATGGGAAGAAGGAAGCAGAAGTTGTATATATATTCAGTTCATTAGTCACTCTGCAATGAGTTTTCATAATCAGACTGTATTGTTAATGTGTTTCTGCTTGACCAGTCACGTGTCGTCTTTTTATAAGTAGGTTGCTAATGTTGTCCTTAGATTGTTCGGATCATTTCAGTCACCCTCTTGGCCTTCACTTGTGTGAGGCAAAAGTTGGTACTTGTGTAGTATTCAAACAAGTGGCTCTATACAAATTGATAAATATGATGGACAGCTGACAATGACAGGTCAACATGTCAAACTGTTGTGCAGAGTACCTGTGTTTGATTTGTCCCATCAGAGATTTTTCTCTGGTGGGAGGATGGGAACGGGACCCACTCAGCTTTAACTCAATTGAGTTAAAGGAGTTAAGTAGTAGTGGTTCCCAAGTTTCTGAAAGCTGGTAATGGCTGGCAGAGCGATGTGCTGCCTTCCGTATAGGATCCAAATGACACTGTTGGCAGAGGAGGATAATAGGACAACTGATCACAGAGTTACGAAGCTGTTTTTGATGGTGCTGGAGAAAACACTTTTTTTTGTTTTCAAAACTTATGGAACTCGAAGAGCTTGCATTGTTAAATAAGGGTATAAGAATGTACAAATGCCCCTTAGGATTCCAGAACAGCTTGTAAAAAAGCTAGCATTCTCTTCTTGCGTAACTTAAACATATTTTGTACAGTTAGTACATTAAGTTATGTAAGAAACTGTCTTGGTCAAGTCAGTTTTTATTTATTTATTAGATTACAGTGAAACCCCTATTTTACGTTTCTGTGTGATCCATGCTTAAAAACCGCACAGAATTGGGGGGGGGGGGAGGGGGATTGCAGTGGATGAGGCAGCAGACTGTCGATTTGTTATTGTTGTACCAGGCTGATGGCAGCTTGTGGAATACTGCTGCATTTGGTAGAATACTGACAAATGCTGCATAGAAAAGAAAATACGGTTGTATATCGTAGCCTTCTTTGGAACGTGAAATAAATATTCAGGGCTCTGGAATGAATCTTCCATTGACATGTATTGTTATAACTGATTTCCTGCAATTTTTAAAGAAATTATGATACCATATTTTTTAAAAGTTCAAAATCATTAAAAAATATCCAAGTGAACTTACGGAAACTGTAGCTGTTTTCCATATGCAGTTCCCATATGTAGCAACTTTTTCCCATCAGTTTTTCTATAGTATGTTTTTTTCTCACCATAGACGATGATTGAATGCAAACCAACAAATAGATTTCATACAACTACTAATCCGATTTTCTCAACCACTACAACTACTATACAAACTCTCCATCAAAATAATATCATAGTTTTAAAACCAGTTTCAGAATTCTTTGGTAAGTGCAAACTTATTCTGTAAAACAACGAAACACTGAGACATGTTTATCGACTTCAGGTAACAAGTCATGCTAAATTAATAAAAAAAAAAAAGGACGTCTTTCATTTTGTTGGTGTGAATCTGTCTATTAGCAATGCAGCAGCACATATTACAGTTTCCTCATCTCTACACATACTGTGGCAAACAATATGAAAACAGTACAACAAACAGTGTTGCAGACGATGCGAATACTCTGAGGAATGTTTACTGCCAGTGTGAACAGAAACAGAGACAAGAAACAGAGTTGGAAACAGAAACATGTTTCCAGTGGCTATGTGGCCGTGGCTTCACACTACCTTTTGCAGTGATGGCCTCACTTGCGGGCTTTCGACTATCGACTTTTGTGAGCACTTGTGAATGACCCCTGTGCGAACTGTGTGCATTTAGATTGTTCATTTCCTTCGTGATGTGTGACATATGTGTAGTATGTCATATCAAAGCATCGGTGCATTGAAAGTATATCACAAAAACTTCACACATACCATTCAAATACAAAATTCACATGAGTAAGCTGTAGCATAATGGATGATGTTTTGGTTAGCTGAGTTCAACGTTATGGGTTCGCAACTTGCTGTGCGCAAATATTTTTTCAACTTAGAATTGCTATCATGTTCTGGAATTCTGTTTTGATTGTAATACAATATGTTCTGCATTATTCGTTGGTAGTAAACATTTCCGTCTGATGAGAGATCGAACAATGAAATAAATGTTTGTCCATTTATTTCCAAATGTGTGATGATTTCTGAGTGTGTGTTTTGGCAGGAACCTAAAAGGACAGCTTCAGTTGCTGCAAGTGAAACAATGGGCGATAACATTCAAATTATCCCTTGTCACAAATATTTCGCACATTGTGCAACCACAAACATATTCCTCTAAAGAGTTCTTACTACAGCTGAGATTCTCCTGTCACTAACACATCCATAAACATCAGCTTGGCACTACAGTGATCGACAAATTGATTGCCTCGTTCCTGGTCATCTTCATGGTGCCGACAAGTCATGATGGTGTCAGTTCCTGCAAAAAGTAGTGTGAAACATACTCGACCCATCGTTACACAGTGAAGCTAAATGTTGTAAGTTGTGTTGGCCATGCCGAGTGTGGATTACGTAAGCATTTTCTCTTTCACATCTCCCTTCTATGCAGTGGCCTAAAATATTCCCTTAATTCTGCCACCACCCACAGTCTAAGCCATCTGTCTTTGGTGCTACTTACAACTCATTCAGTCTCATCAAATGTCAATAGGAAGAAAATGGGATGAAGTCAAGCGAGACATCAAATAAGAACATAGAATCGAGCAAACCTTTCTAGGAAGAAACACAAAATTAGGGAATTTTTACCATTGATCGTATGGGGTTTTCAGAGGGTCTACAAATTCATGGTGTAGAATCACAAAAAACATAAAATTTGAGAACTTAAAATCAAAGTTTCACAGTACTTAAATTTTGCTCCTTGTTGATGCCAGCAATGTTAAGACAATTTACATTGTCTCTCAAGCAAGCACATTGCAATTTTGTTAGGGGTAAGTTAAAATTACCCTTCAAGAACTAAGTTACAGTGCAAATATCGGTAATAGTCTTGACTGTGCCTTAATAACAGTAGTACAATTCCTTGTTTAAATCAAAAGTTATTTACTTATCTTAAATGTGAGTATGAGAATGAAATCTTTTTACAATTTGATATTGAAAATAAAACAGATTTAACTTTGTATTATTAGTACAGTTTTAATTTAATATTTTATTACAGCATCATACAAATTTTCATTTCCATAGTCTGGTCATTTAGCTAGAAGTTCTTGGATTGTGCAGTTGAAAAATGGTGTCTCAGTGTTCTGTTGATGTTAATATTAATGAAACATGTCATAAAAGTGTGTATGGAGTGCATCCTAAAGACATTACTTTAATCGAAGATTACTGTGAAGAAGAAAAAGCGTTGTTTCACTTACTAGCAGGCCCAGAGGTCAAATCAGCGTGTGAGTATTATGAAATGAAATACTTTAAAAAATTTCATCACCTTTTTGGTCAGTCTTGCGTGGACCCTTTTAAGAAACATAAGAAACCTATAACAAAAGGTCTCATTTGATCATTACTCTAAAAATAAAAGCCCTTTTGTCAATCTCATACCAGAAAAATCATTGTGTCCAACATGTTATTCTAAGATATTTGCAGTTCAGAAGAGAAAGCATAGTGAAACCTCAGATAAAGAATTTTGTGACTTATTGGCAACCACTAAAAAAGTACGAGGGTGAGTCAAATGAAAACCTTAAATATTTTTTTAAATATTATTTATTGTGCAGAAGTGACACAAAGCTTTATCACTTTTCAACATAATCTCCCCCACGCTCAATGCAAGTCCTCCAGAGCTTACAAAGTACATAAATTCCTTTAGAAAAAAAAATTCTTTTGGTAGTCCGCACAACCACTCGTGCACCATGTGGCGTACCTCATCATCAGAGTGGAACTTCTTTCCTTCCATTGCGTCTTTGAGTGGTCCAAACATATGGAAATCACTTGGTGCAAGGTCTGGTGAGTAAGGAGGATGAGGAAGACACTCAAAATTCAGGTCTGTGATTGTTGCAGCTCTTGTACGGGCAGTGTGGGGCCTTGCATTGTCATGTTGCAAAATGACTCCTGCTGACAGCAATCCACATCGCTTTGATTTGATTGCAGGCCGCAGATGACTTTTTAGGAGATTTGTGTATGATGCAATGGTGACAGTGTTCCCTCTAGGCATGTAATGCTCCATAATGATGCTTTTTTCGTCCCAAAAGAGTGTCAGCATAACCTTCCCTGCTGATTGTTCTGTTCAAAACTTCTTTGGTTTTGGTGATGAGGAATGGCACCATTCCTTGATTGCTCTCTTCGTTTCCGGTTGATGGAAGTGAACCCAGGTTTCGTCCCCAGTAACGATTCTTGCAAGGGAGCCATCACCTTCTCGTCCAAAGTGCCGAAGAAGTTCGTCACAAGCATCAGCACATTGTTCTCTCATTTCAGGAGTCAGCTGCCGTGGTACCCATCTTGCAGACACTTTGTGAAACTGGAGCACATCATGCACAATGTGGTGTGCTGACCTATGGCTAATCTGTAAACATTCTACAGTGTCATTCAGTGTCACTTGATGGTTTTCCTTCACTATGGCTTCAACTCTTGCAATGTTCAGTGGAGTCACAACTCGTTGTGCCTGACCTGGATGAGGAGCATCTTCCATTGAAGTCACACCATTTGCGAACTTCCTACTCCATTCTTAGACTTGCTGCTGTGACAAACATGCATCACCGTACTGAACCTTCATTTGTCGATGGATTTCACACCTTCACTACGCAAAAACCGACTAACAGAATGCTGTTCTTCCCTGGTGCAAGTTGCAAGTGGGGCAGCCATCTTTATACTGATACTGCAATGGTATGTGTGCATCTGCACTATGCTGCCACCTACAGGCCATTCTGCACGCTGTTTGTAGCACGTTTTCCAACTTAATGCATAACGGCACGAAATTTCGATTTGTTATTACAAATTCAAAGTTTTCATTTGACTCACCTTCATAGATACAGTTTGTGAAATCGTGGGTATATTGCCTGCTAGTAAAATTAGGAAAGATAAAAGACCAAGTGCCTTGGATACAAAAATTGATAAAGTGGCAGCTACAGTCGAAAAGAATTTGGAAGTTTAATTTCAAATTATAATTTGTACTAAAACAGATTTAAGTTCTAAAACTTCACCAACTGAATATGATGATTTGATAGAAAAACTAAAAACTAAATGCAGTACTTAAAACAAAGAGGATAAAATTAAGATTATCAGTTTACTGCCGAATTCTTGGAATTGAGCAAAAGTTAGTGATGAATTTGTTGTGTCAGAACGTCTTGTTAAGTTATGAAGGCAATTAGTAAAAGGACAGGGATTTTTACCAGCATTGCAAAGGAAAAGTGCATCTAATTTGGTAGAGGAAAACACAATCAATTAAGTATTATGGCGATGACAATAACAGCCATTGATACTGTATAAAAAGTAACTATACTATACAGTGAATAGCAGAAAAATTATTAAAGCTGAGAAATTAATCTTTCTTTGAAAAACCACTGTTCAAAAATTGAGTTTTTTTAATTTGTGGCTGATAACTTTGAACTATTAAAAATATATTAAAGAATACATTCAGCTAAGTGATAATGATGTTAATTTGTAGCCCAGAATGTGTTGAACTAAATGCATTTTATGGGACAATCCACTACTGAATAATTGTAAAAAATGTAGATGCTTGCAAATACGAAAAAATGCATGCAGCCAGGAACAAGTATGGCTGCCATTTTAAAATAATAAACAATAAATTAAAAAAAAAAATTTGTGGCTACTTAACATTGGGTAATTCACCCAGCAAACATAAAATTTTTTATGAGAAGGTCAAGCACCCACTGCTGGACCACTTGGTATGGATTTGTGACCCATGGTAGTAAATGATTCGGTTAATGAAGCATCTACTTCCTACAGGGGATTCACAAAAATATGGAAATACCAAAAACACAACACATTTCCATGCCTAATATGTTGTAAGAAAACCGTTGGCATTTGAAACAGCTTCCAGTTGTCTCAGAATGGATAAATCCAGGTCCTGTAGGGTTTTCAGGGGATTATTATATCATTCTTCCTGCAAAACAGTGGCAACTTCAGGTAATGATGATACAGGAGGATAGCGATGATGCCCCAATCTCTGCTAAGCAGACACTAAAGGCTCAATAATATTGACATCTGTTAGCTGTGGAGGCCAGAGGGGATGTGACAATTCATCCACATGCTCACAAAACCAGTCCTGGACGGTGGGAGCAGATGCCATGTCGTCTTGGAACACAGCGTCACCGTTGGTGAACAGATAGTGTACCATAGGATGGACTTGATCAGCCAAAATGGTCGCATAAACCTTGGCAGTAATGTGACCTTGCAGTGCAGCCATGGAGCCCGTGGAATTCTATGATATGACTGCCCAACTTGTCATCGAACCCATGCAACATTTCACTGTGGAATGTGAACTCAGCCTGAAGTGGGTAACAGTGTGCAACAAGTCTCATTGGACCACATGACTTCCATTGCTCCCTAGTCCAGGTGTTATGGCTCTGGCACCACATTTTCCTTTTATGAGCATTTGCATCACTGATCAGTAGTTTTAGAATTATAGCTCACCCTGCAATTCTCTGCTTATGGAATTATATTTGTGATGTTCTGGTGCTAATAGGAATCAAAAGCGCGACATTCAGTTCTACAGTGACTTTTGCAACTGTCTTTCTCTTATTTTTCATCACAATCAGTGACAATCTGTCATGATCACCCAACACATACTTTGGTCCTTGTTGTGATTTAGTAGATGGTGCTTCTCCGCTTTCTTGTGTGTGGTATAAATCTTTGATATGGTGCCTCTTGAAATACCAGACACTTAAGCATCTTTAGTTACTGAATCATTCCCCATATGAGCATTAACAATTTTATCATGTTCTAAGTCACTTAACTCTGACATAATGCACTCATAACTATGCAGAATACTATACTGACTATAACTGACAGTTGCAACATATTGAGAACATTGCATAAGTGCCATTTGTGGTCAGATACGAGAGCGAATCAGCAGGCTTGATTAGCATGCATATTTCACATTGTTTTCATATTTTTGTCCAACATCTGAACCTTTTCCATATCAGACAGTGGCAAAATGTAAGCATGAAATACATGGAAGGGCTTTTATGTAAAACATGCTTTCAGAACTGTATGGATGGATATAAAAACTCTAATCCAGTTAAGGTTTTGTAATAAGAGATTGTGCAAGTTTCATATCTCTTACACTACTTATATGTAAACTTCACTATATGTTCAAAAGTATCTGGATGCCATTACAGAGGCTTAGTGGAAGTCACGGGATAGCTGTTAGAACCTGTGAAGCATGAATGGCACTAGTAAAATATTATTATTAGAGTTCAATAATTCATTCTCAATGTTTACAAATTGTCGTTCTTCTGCACCAGACTTGACTGTCACTCATTCAGCTGTGTGTTGGATTATAGCTGACATCTGTCCAATCAGCTCTGCAGTCACATGCTCAGGTGAGATTTAGCAACACCAGTGTCTTGCCAGGTTGTCGACAACCAGGTACGGCCATTGCCCAGTGCAAAGTGGACTCAGGCTGGCTGCTGGGATCTGCTTGGTCCCTCTCCAAATTCTACGATGATACTTGATGACCCATTCGAAATGTACTTGATGTTGGTAGTTGTATGGTCAGTCTATCTCCTCGACTACCACTGGTAGGCTTCAGCACCTGGAGGTGCCTCAGTGTTGAACTAGAACATGAACCACAAGAGGCGCTGTTGCTGGCTTTCGTGTTGAAGTTCAGTGCTGTGATGTGGAGTTGTTGGAAGATGTCAGCTCCTCCATCAGTAGATGGTATGCAGTGGGCAGCATGATGTTCATCAGGTGAAGGCCATCATCTTGAGTACATCTTCGGCTATTTCATAGACAATGCTGGACATTTAGGACATAGATTCACTACAATATCGTCACCATGGAATGGAGTGCTATTACTGTGAATGCCATTGATCCTGATGATCCATTCATGACGAGAGCTGGGGTGTTTAAAGGGAGCTGGCTCGAGCCTATGATGCAAGGCTCAGTTTGTAACAACTGCTTGTGTCCCTAATCTGCTATATTCACATAACAGACCATTAGCTACTGCATCAGGTCCTCATTATGTGCTCTTCCAGAAGGGAGTGAGCCTCATGCAATGTGTCTTATGAGCTAATGAATATGCTTGTCCTGCTTCCTTTTGTTTTCTGTTGCAGTCCCCTTTCTGCTGAATGCGTATCCTAACTCAGCAGACAGTGTTGCATTACGTGACACACTGGCCTACATCCTGCTTCCGTTTCTTGTCTTTGGCATGACTAGAGTTTGTGTGTAACAGTGTGAATAAGTTTTATTAAAAAAATTCTAATTTCTACCCATTACTATTATGTGCCCTAACACCATATTAGTAGACATAAATGTGGGATGTGTTCACTGATGGCTTTGTGATGGCTTGAACTCTGCTAGGGGCACTTTCAGTGAGATGTCTAAACGTCTGTAGAGGAATTGCAGTCCATCTCTCCTCAAGAGCTAAAACAAGAGAAGATAGTTATGTTGGATGTTAGGGTCTAGGGTGAAATTGACATTCTAACTCTCACCAAGGATGTTGCATTGGGTTCAGGTCTGGTCTCTGTGCAGACCAGTCCATTTCAGGAGTGTTATTATCCACAAACAGTTGCCTCACAGATGATGCCTTATGGCAATGTGCATTGTCGTGCTGTGTCACCAAACTGTTCACCTGCTGTAAGCAGTATGTAATCCTACAAAATATGTTCATATCCTTCCACATTTAGATTTTTCTTCAACACTGTGACGGGACCACACCCTAATCCTGGAAAGCACCTCCACACTGTAATAACACCTCCGTAGTGCACAACTGGCGCTACACATGATGGCAGGTATGTTTGCCAGGCATTTGCCAAACCATTCCATCAATTTGATGTAGAGTGTAGTGTGATTCATCACTCCGAAGCACTCATTTCCAATCACCCACTGTCCAGTAGTTTCATGCTATACGTCACATCGAGCTTCACTTTGCAGGGAATACAGAAATGTGTACCTTTTGAGGTGCTGCTCAACCATACGCCATCCTTTTTAATTCCCTACACACAGTCATTATGCTATCTGGACTGCTGAGAGCACTTTGGAACTATGAATGATTCTCTCCACTGATTTAATGCAATTGTTTACGACGACCCTCTGCAATGCTTGACAGTTCTTGTGTGTCAGTATGTAAGGGTCCTATAGTGTTGGTTTAGATGTGGTTGTTCCTTCACATTTTCACTTCACAGTCATATGACCAGCAGTCAATGTAAGCAGCTTTAGAATGGTTGAAATGTCCGCAATTGATTTATTAGTTAGTTGACATCTGATTACTAGTCCATGCTTGAAGACACTGAGCTCTCCTGACCCACCTATTCTACTGTTACAGTTTCACAATTTATAGGGATGTACCGACATGTCTGATCAGATGGTGTATATTTTAGACTTCTGCGATGTGGTTAATAGTTTACCCACATTACTGAAACATTGTGTATTGGTAAAATTAATCACGTACAGGCATAGCATTCACAAACACTTAAGTAGTGCTTATATTTGTGCCTCTCAGGAGTTTTACTGAGTGGGATAGCGTAGCGGTTAGCACACTGGACTTGTATTCAGGAGGACAACGGTGCAAAGTCACATTTGGCAGTTCTGATGTAGGTATCTGTGATTTCCCTAAATTGCTTATGGCAAAATCTGGGATGGTTCATTTGAAAGGGCACAGCTGCTTTTCTTGTCCATCCTTCCCTACTCAGTGTGTGTGCTTCATATCTAATGACCTGGTAGTCGACTGGACGTTAAACACTAATCTTCTACTACTACTAGGAAGTTTTTAATTATATTGTCTAACATTTCTGTGTATCCATAACATATTTAGGATTTTTTTTTAATTAGTACAGTTCCATCCTTCTGTTGGTTTGAAAGCAATGAAACTAAAATTTATAAATCAACTGTTCGTTGAAGCTACATGTATTATGTATAGGTAAGGACAGAGAAAAGTAGTTTAATTTTTTGACCAAATTTGGTGTTACTTTATCCCCAGTTTGGTATTATTTTTTGTCCAGACCAGTGTTATCTTCAGACTGCTAATTTTTCAGTTACGTTCTTTCTTTTTGTGGTATCTCATTGGTTTTAAGTCTTACGTTGAAAATGGACATATACCTTTGAATTACATTTACTGACATAACACATCTCATTTCCATTACAAACAAACCTTAATTTCAAGCCTATTAAGGCTTAATGCAAGGTGCCTTATTTATCTTGATGTCCCCACGTAACTTCTTTCCCAGCAGCAAAATAAAAAAATGCACCAAGAAAGCATTGTTTAGCTACCAGAGAGACATTAACCATCGTGGTTTCCTTTCCTTAACTTCTTTGCTCCAAAGATTTTGTTGCTCGTTTCAATTTCACAAGGTTGTTCTTAATTTTGTCTGTTGCATTCCTAATGCGAGCAAGTAATGCCTCATGTGTATTGACTTTGTCCTCGTAAGCTATGTCCAAAGAATGTGTGTGTGTGTGTGTGTGTGTGTGTGTGTGTGTGTGTGTGCGCGTGCGTGCGCGTGCGTGCGCGTGCGTGCGAGCGAGCGAGCGAGCTCGCACGCGCGCGTGCATGTTTCTATACCCAGTGATCCAATTCCTCTCTTTAAGACCTGTTCAGAAACATTTCACAGTGACCAGTCACATAAACCAGATGTCATTTACTTTGACTTCACTGTACAAACAGATGGTAAAAGTACCTGAGGCAACTTAACTCATCTGCTGGCTAGAGTTGATACTAAACAAATGGGAACATAAGGGAATGCATGCCGGTCATTCAGTCAATCACTTGCAGCTGAAGTGTTGTGGAAAAACTGTGTGTGTCAACAAAGAGAAAGTGAAAATGCTACTTATATATGGAAAATGTGTTAGTGGAACAGTAATTGCAATAAGGTAGGAAAGGAGGTTCTTCTATGGAAATTGCTTTCTGTAGAGTTCCTTTGCCTGAGTAGTTTTTTGCCTACCTTCAACTGCAATAATAGAAAAGTAATGAAGATGCAGTCTTTAATCAAGGGCTGTCTTTACTGTACACATCATGTATACTATATTACTATTCTATATGTAGCTGTGTTATAAATGGTAAAATACTGCTGCAGTCACTGTTCTGCTAACTTACATTGTCAATAGATTAGTAGCATTTCTAACTTCTGTTCAGTGGCGTACCTTGTACTTTCACAAAGCTTCAGCAGAAAATGGGTGACTGAGTGAACAGTGTGCATTTTCATTCTGTTTTTGTCTAATGTCAACTCCAGGAAGTGGACATGTTGCATTACTAAGGCTGTGTGAACTGTAAGTCAATCAGATTTGTGTTACTGTCCTGTACCCGCTATTAGTACATGGTGATACATTTCTTTTGTGTTCTTAAGGAGAAGAAGTGGATACTGAATAAAAAATACTGCTGCTATTTAAAAAGACATTTTGCTGTTCATATCTTTGTAACCAACAAATTTTCAAGAAAGACAATCAAGCCGGTTTAATGTCCCTCTGGTAGGTAAACAACATTTTCTTGGTACAATTTTTTTTCTTCTGGACAAAAAGTTACTTTGGGTAATAAAGGTAAATGGAACACCCTGCATAGTGTAAAGAGTACTACTCAGATATACACTTGTGCGTCTAAGGAAAACTGCAGCAGACTTGTGACAATGTACATATTTTCTACTAGCATGAAAAGTTGCCGTTTCACAGAATTTTGAAGGAATTTGTATTCCTTCAGAATATTTATGCTGCAGAGTCCTGCCATTCCAGGTATGTAACAGGCTCTTTGCCATGTCATCATTAACAGAGTTCATCACCACCGCCCTATTGCTAAAACAAGAAACTACTGCTGATATATGTGGCCATAAAAGCTGGAAGCCTAGTTTGAAAGTGCAACCCTTGTTTCACTCTTTCTTCAGCTCTTTCTAAAGTACTTCTCTCCACATTTTAAATGGCTTTGTCATTTCATTAAGAATTCATTTTCCATAATAATTAATCCTAATGAATCCAAATTCACACTGTCATAACTTGGAATGAATATCAGTTTTTTTGCTGACTCCATATTTCACAAAATTTTTACACGGCAAGTCATCTCGATAGCGACATTATTTTGGAGAGTTTTAATTTTGTGCCTGACTTAAACTGCACCTTTTTGTAAGGCATAAATGTAAATACAGAAACTGCCAAATAAGGTGCTTCAGCTTCAAAATCACACCAATCAACATGGCGCATGCTTGTTGTGCTTCAGTCAGTCAAGCTGAGCGAGATCTGTAGTGATTAGCACACTAGAACATTTGGGAAGACAATGATTCAAATCTGTGTCCAGCCATCTAGATTTAGGTGTTCCATGATTTGTCTAAATCATTCCAAGCAAACACTGGGGTGGTTCGTATGGATTGGCATAACCAGTTTCCTTCTCCATCCTTGAAACAGTTCAGAACTTGTGCTCCGTGTCCTCAAAATGAGAGGTTTCTTAAATATTTCATGAAGAATTACAAAAAAACAAGTAAATAAATAAAAAGGTTAGTTTGTTAATATCAAGAGATTTACGTGAAAGAATGCAAAAAGTGCCAGTAGCAGATACAGTAGTCACATTTCAGGAGATTTTGCTACATCTAATCAGTTAAAAATTACAAATACCTTCAGTAGGAAGAAAGTCATAATAAATACATCTGTAATAAGAGGCTTGTGTTCAGTTACAGATTTTTAAAAACCTCAAATTTGAGGTTTGTATGTGTTTAGAGGTAATGATATACGCTCTGATTACTTCCTAGTTACTTCAAATATGTAATATTAAAAATGTAATTTAAAAATCTACTAAATGTGTTGCACATTTCATGATTCCAGTCTCATCTCAAATTTTTGTCTCATATTGTTTCTGATGTGTGTTTTTTTTTAGGAATTAGCAAAACGATTTGCGCTATCTTTTGGACTGGATGCTGTGAAGAACCGTGAAGCAATAACAGCACTTCATCGTGAGGGTATATTATTTGCAGTTGATCCACTGGAAAATATTGAAGACCCTACAGGCCCCCCTCCCAACCTACCATTCCTTGAGATACTCACTGAATTTACGAATAAACTACTGAAACAGGATAAACGTGTTGTGTAAGTAGAATGTAAGGAATTATATATTAAATTTATTGTATAGGAAATTTCTGGAGTAAATTACAAATAACTAATAGTTGTAAATTGTTTCTTTAGCAGTGCAGTCCCTTGCTCTGAATTGGTAGAAATTGTTTTTTTTTTTTCTTTGCTAACTGCACACTTCTGCATTCAAACAATAATGTGCACAGTAGCAGTGTAAGTCATTTTTGAATGCTACATTTTACTATGCTCTCCTGTGTTCAGGTGCTGTGTGTAGGAATAGTGATGAAAAGCTTGCTGGTCAACTTTGAATGTAACTTGTGACATCTCAAAAGAAAAAAAAGGAAACCTTATTATTCATAATGTTAACAAGTGCTAGATATGAGGCATACGAAGAGACTACATTGTGCAAAGGAGCTGGGGAGCCTCATTAAAAATAGGCGTACTTGAAAGAATTGCATTATTGTCATTTTAATGATTGCTGAGCATGTGATCATGTGATGAATTGCAATAGTACTTGAGTAAAGTGGAATGAACGACTGAGTCTGTGACATTGACTTGAGTATTGCTCATCAGTGTGGGATCCATACCAGATCGGGTTGACGGAGGAGATAGAGAAGATCCAAAGAAGAGCGGCGCGTTTTGTCACAGGGTTATTTGGTAACCGTGATAGCGTTACGGAGATGTTTAGCAAACGCAAGTGGTAGACTCTGCAAGAGAGGCGCTCTGCATCGCGGTGTAGCTTGCTCGCCAGGTTTCGAGAGGGTGCGTTTCTGGATGAAGTATCGAATACATTGCTTCCCCCTACTTATACCTCCCGAGGAGATCCTGAATGTAAAATTAGAGAGATTCGAGCGCACACGGAGGCTTTCAGACAGTCGTTCTTCCCGCGAACCATACGCGACTGGAACAGAAAAGGGAGGTAATGACAGTGGCACGTAAAGTGCCCTCTGCCACACACCGTTGGGTGGCTTGTGGAGTATAAATGTAGATGTAGGTGTAGATGTAGACTATAGGTTTCATAGGTAGTCATAGTTGTATCGTCTCCGTTGGCAATTAGAAGTTTGGAGAGTGCATCCGTATTGACACAACTTTACTGTTCCTCTGTTGCATTTTTGAAAATACTCAATTTTTGAAAGTATTTTTGGATAGATTAAAAATCTACTCACCAAGTGGTGGCAGGAACAAATGCACAAAAAAAGTTAAGGAAATGTGTAAACTTTTATAGCTAGTCGGCAGTTGGGTTGATTAGATTAGATTAATACTTGTTCCATAGATCATGAATATGACACTTCGTAATGATGTGGAACGTGTCAGGTTAATAAAAGATGTCTGTACAAGATATTACATTACACAAAATATTGCATGACACTAATGTTTAAGTTGGTTTTTTTCCCCCTCCCTTAATTTATATCTAAAAATTCAGCCAATGGGTAGAAGGAGTTGTCATCTAGAAATTCTTTTAATTTATTTTTAAATATTGGTTGGCTATCTGTCAGGCTTTTGATGCTGTTTGGTAGGTGACCAAAGACTTTTGTGGCAGCATAATTTACCCCTTTCTGTGCCAAAGTCAGATTTAACCCTGCATAGTGAAGATCATCCTTTCTCCTGGTGTTATAGCTATGTGCACTGCTATTACTTTTGAACTGGGTTGGATTATTAACAACAAATTTCATAAGTGAATATATATACCGTGAGGTTACTGTGGGGATCCCTAGATCCTTAAATAGATGTCTGCAGGATGACCGTGGGTGGGCACCAGCAATTATTCTGATTTCACGTTTTTGAGCAATGAATACTTTTCTGCTCAACTATGAATTACCCCAGAATATGATGCCATACGAAAGCAGTGAATGAAAGTAGGCATAGTAAGCTAATTTACTGAGATTCTTATCACTAAAATTTCAATAACCCTAATAGCATACGTAGCTGAACTCAGACGTTTCAGCAGACCATCAATGTGTTGCTTCCAGTTTAACCTCTCATCAATGGACACACCTAAAAATTTTGAAAATTCTACCTTAGCTACAGACTTCTGTTCAAAGTCTATATTTATTACTGGAGTTGTGCCATTTACTGTACAGAACTGTATATACTGTGTTTTATCAAAATTAAAGAGAGTCCGTTTGCTGAGAACCACTTAATAATTTTGTGAAAAACATCATTTACAATTACATCACATAGTTCTTGGTTTTTGGATGTTATTACTATACTTGTATCATCAGCAAAAAGAACTAACTTTGCATCTTCATCAATGTGGAATGGTACATCATTAATGTATATCAAGAACAGTAAAGGACCTAAAACCGAACCCTGTGGGACCCCGTACCTGATAGCCCCCCAGTTTGAGGAATCAGCTGATGTTTTAACATTACATGTACCACTTATTTCAACTTTCTGCATTCTTCCAGTTAAGTATGAATTAAACCATTTGTGCGCTGCCCCCCTCAAACCATAATGATTTAGCTTATCTAAAAGAATTCCACGATCTACACAATCAAAGGCCTTTGAGAGATCACAAAAAATACCAATGGGTGATGTCCGGTTATTCAGAGCATTTAATATTTGATCAGTGAAAGCGTATATAGCATTTTCTGTTGAAAAGCCTTTTCTGAAAACCAAACTGACATTTTGTTAGTACTTCATTTTTATAAATATGGGAGGCTACTCTTGAATACATTACTTTCTCAAAAAATTTTGATAGAGCTGTCAGAAGAGAGATTGGGCAGTAGTTGTTGACATCCGACGTATCCCCCTTTTTATGCAATGGTTTTACAATGGCATATTTCAGTCTATCGGGGAAAACACCCTGCTCCAAAGAGCTATAACATACGTGCCTGAGAATCCTACTTATCTGTGGGGAACAAGCTTTAAGTACCTTGCTGGAAATGCCATCAATTTCGTAAGAGCTTTTACTTTTCAGTGAGTTTATTATTTTACTGATTTCAGAGGGAGAGGTTGGTGGAAATACAGTTGTTTCAAACTGCACAGGTATGGCCTCTTCTAGTGAAGATCTAGATCCTATTTTCTCCACAACATTTAAAAAATGATTATTGAAAATATTTTCAATTTCTGATTGTTTGTTAGTACACTTGTCATTCAGTTTTATGGCACTAAAGTCTTCCTGTGCTCTTGGTTGCCCTGTTTCCCTTTCAATAATATTCCAAATTGCTTTAATTTTATTATCAGAGTTACTGATCTCAGACATGATACACATGCTTCTGGACTTTTTAATAACTTTTCTTAGTACTGCACAATAGTTTTTATAATATTGTACAATTTTGGGGTCAGTACTCCCTCTTGCTGTTAGATACAGTTCTCTTTTATGGTTGCAAGGTATTCTTATTCCTTTAGTTAGCCAAGGTTTTTTATATGTTTTCTTGGAATTATGTTTAACTATTTTCTTGGGAAAACAATTTTCAAATACCCTTAAAAATGTATCGTGAAATAAGTTATATTTCAAGTTTGCATCGGGTTCCTTATACACTTCATCCCGGTCTAGATGCTGTAGGCTTTCCCTAAAGTTTGCAATATTTATATTGTTAATTGAATGCACTGCTTTGAAATTCTGATTTGATGTACTGCAAGGAGCTATGTCATGTGCTGTAACTAGCTGTGCACCATGATCTGAAAGACCATTCTCAACAGGATAAGCATTTATGTCCTTAAACTTATCTTGGTCTATAAAAAAGTTATCTATCAATGTCCTGCTGTTCTTTCTTATCCGAGTAGGCAAATCAATGACGGAGCTCAAATTGAAAGAACTGAGTAAAACTACAAGATCATTCTTCCTATTACACTCTTTCAGGGAATCAACATTGAAATCCCCACAAATGATAATTTGCTTCCCCCTGTCTGACAGATAGCACAACAAAGCATCCAAGTTTTCTAGAAATAGCTGGAAATTCCCTGAGGGGGACCTATACACTGTTACAATTATGAAAGTGCCATCATTTAGTTTTAGTTCAGTATTTTTTAGTTTCTAAATTTTTTACACTGTGGAAGCTTTTGACATATATGGAAACTCCTCCTCTCATCATATTATCTCTACTTACATGTGCAGCTAATTTGTACCCAATTATGCTAACCTTTTGCATATCAGTGACAATGTGATGCTCAGACAGGCATAGTACATCTATTAAATTCTCAGTTTCTATATCTTCTAAACAAAGCAGAAGCTCATCAATTTTATTCTTCAATCCCCCAATATTTTGATGAAATATACTAACGTTATTTTTCACTTTACTTTTGTGGGTATCTTGAATTTTTTTAAACATCTTTAGTACTTGCATGGCTGAGTTTCCCACTGGACACTGATTTTACACTAAAAAAGAGTTTCCACCATGAGATGTAGTTCCTTCCCCCTTTAAATATCCTGCTATCAGCCCAGCCAGTTTACCCTTCCCTTTCTTGTTGAGGTGTAGGCCATGTCTAGTATAGTCCCACCTACAGAGTGAATCAACAGGAACCACACCAATGTGTGACCCTGCACCAGATCCAAGTAGCCGTTCCAACTCCAAATTAACTCTCCTGACAGAAGAGCTCAAATGAGGTCGGTCGTGGCGCTCCAGAACCGACACAAACCCAACACTGGTATGACTCGATGTTGACGCAATCTTTGCCAGGTCACACTCTATGCTGTATCCCGGATCTCTGTCAATACTGTTGCCTGTCCCACCCACAATAACCACGGTATCTTCCTTAGTAAAGCCTCCACATAGTGAACCTAAATCCTCTGTAACCTGCCCCAGTCCAGCACTAGGTTTGAAAAAACTTGTGACCTGGTATTCTGACCCTAATTAATCCTGCAGAAGTTGGCCCACACCTCTAGCATGCGAACTACCTAGCAACAAGACTTTCTTTCTCTTTGCAGACTGCCCTACATTCTTATTCAATTTGCTTCTGAAAGCTTGTTGAGCCCTGTCTACATCTACTTCTGTGAGAGGCTCATCAGTTTCTGACTGAGGCAACAGGTCAAACCTATTTTTTACATTAATAACAAAGCTGTCAGAAGAATTTCTTGGCCTGTTCCTTATACCTGTTGCCCCTTCCCACCTGCAGAACCACTGATGAGTCTCGCTCATTTTCCCAATTCCCACGCCACTACAATCGCCCCAATGAAAAAAGTTACTACATCCATCACACCAGACCCCGGAGCTAGCGATTCTACGGCATGTCAGGCACTTTACACTCATGGTACAAATCGATCTTAGTGACAGAAAGACAATTAAGTTACCGGAAAACAATGAAAATACGTGTACGAAAAATTAGGCCTATTCGCGACAATGTAAACAGTGGAAATTACTTAAGAGATGATGATACTCTACGGATATAAAGGGGCAGCAGACGTATTTATCACACTAAACTATCAGTAAATGCACTTAAAACTGCGGTATGAAGTTTAATCTGAAAGCTCAAAAGTTCGGCCTGGCCGCGATATGTAAACAAAACGAACTTTACGTGATTACTGTGAAAATACGTAAGACAAAAACCTTTAATGGTACGCTTGAAGAGCACTATAATTAACGTAATAAATTAATTTAAAGTGTTAAAAAAAGTTTATTACTACTTAAATTACTTGTCTTGTACGAGAGCTGTGACTCAGACGTCCGTATAGCAGGTGCAGGGCTACCAACCTGAAGGGGAACAAAGAGGGGTGAAGGGAAATGACTGAAGAGGTTTAGGAAAGGGGGGGGGGGTTACTGAAAAGTTGTCCAGAACTTTGGGTCAGGGGAGACTTACCGAATGGGATGAGATGCAAAGAAGCTTCACTGTACACTGCAAGACTTCCTGCTGATCGTCTGTCACCAGTTTGTTTACTAATTGGACTGCACTTTTCTTTCCTTATTGCCATTTGCTTTTAGGTGAGTCAGTTACGTTTTTGTACATTTGTTTTTTACCAATTTCCAATGATCATCTGTTACTGCTGTCTTTTGCATTATTTTATTTCCAAAACACAGTCGATTCCATTTTCTTCAGTGGCTTCCTCTCTTTGTTTTCCCTGTTTGAAAAATTTTGTCTGTTTCCTTGTCTTTCCCAAGAACTTCGCCAATCACACTTTTATTGTTGTAATTTTTTCCTATCATAGGGTACACTTTCCTCATGAGAAATTCTCACACACTCATTGCCTTTGGTTAACCCATCTCTGTTCTCGCAACTTTTGTTTGAAATTTCCTACAGTTTTCTGATTTTTTTTTTCTGATCTTTATCTTAGCTTGTCTTCCTTCTTTCTCTTATTGTGCTTTTTTATCACTGCTTCTACCATTTGTTATACTCCAAACCTTCTTTTCTTGAAATAGTCTTTCCTTCCCATTCTGTCAGGTAAGTCTTCTATGACCAAGGGTTCTGGGCAATTTTTTTTATAACTCTCCCCATTTCCCCAAGTCTCGCCAGTTCCTTTCCTTCATCCCTCTTCGTTCCCTTTCAAACCTTATGCCAGGAGGAGGAGCCACTGGTTATGAAAGCTTACACATTACCTTAATTTTGGTGTGTATTTTTTCCTGCTGCAGCTTGTTGAGTAGAATATATTTTTTAAAATTTTTTTCTCTATCCAGTTACATTATCTTCTACGTGTTTGCTTGCTAAATACTTTGCCAGTTCATTGTTATGTTTAATACAGTTGCCCTTTTATTTCTGTCAGTACCTCATGTCCACTAGCATATGAACTTTTGGTACATCGTAGATGTCATCATTACAAATCAGTGCAGCAACTAGAATTTCCATTCAGTTGATTAATGGTTAAAATTTGTCTAGTAATCTTGGATCTTTCCTGTACACATTATCTTAAATTTTCTACTATAGGGAAAAATTGTGTACTCATTTATGGTTTATCTACAAAAATGTGGGCGTCTTGTTTATGTATGTGTAACAATGGGGTGATTTTCTTCCACCCAGATGATCAGAAGTTTCTGAGGAGTACCAAAAGTTTATTTGAAAGTCAAATCTCCAGCAGTCTTTCCATTTCAGACCTTGAATCACTGAGTATTTGGTTGGTGTGACATTTGTAAAGAGTTTAACAATCACAAAGCTAAGGCAGCTGCTTATGACTAGACTACATAGGAGACAGAGCATCTTAGATTGCCAAACCTTGATCTGAATAAATTTGATGCAATTATTTAAACATTGTACAAAAACGCCTTTAGGTTGCACTCATTGAAGGATCAGCAACTTCTGAAAGGAGGCAGTAGTCATTTGCGTTCAAATTCTTTCGCCAATCACAAGGATATTTTTCAGTGCACGTAATATGAGCATTTTTTGCTTCGTTTTAGAGGAGACCCTGAGAACCACAAGGGCTTAGAGCAACTGTCATTAAGCCCACATAAAATTGACTCACAGAGAAATCTGTGAGACAGATTTTTGTGAATTTTCATATATACAATGTAAGCCCATGCTACTGTCGCAGATCAGTGATGATGTGCTTTAGGCCCTCATGATTCTCAGCACCTTATATACAGTATGGACATTAATAAAACTGACAGGGACAGATTCCTGACTGAAAATGGAGAAAAAAGGTCTTTTGAATATGTGTCCGGAAATGCATTGTTGCCACTATAGATGGTGCTGATGAATGACAGTTTCTATGACAAAGTACTGTCTGTTCCTTGTGTGTTGCAGACTGTGTGATTGATGCAGTGTACTGTAAGCAGCAGAATGGTCTGGGAACAAGCTGGGATGGTGTTTGTATACTGCCAAGCACATGAAATCACTCAAGAGGCAGCATGGCTTTACCAAAACATGTACACTCACAGACCCTAACCACACCACACGGCGTTTCAGGCCCCGTTTGGGTGTTCGTGTGATCATGAGTACTTTCAGTCAGACCATTATGCAGGGAGGTGGCATGCTGTGCGTATACCAGATTTGGAGCTTGTAATAAGGTTTGTCCCAATATCCTGTAGAACTCGGTTCTTCAAATCTAGTGTACGCATAGTTCACTGCCTCCCCTCCCTGCACATTCGTCTGTCTGAAAGGACCCATGATCACACAAATGCCCAAAAAGGACTTGAAATGTTGTGTGATGTGGTTGGTGCCTGTGAGCTACTTCTTTTCGTATAACTGTGCTCTCTCTCGACCGTTTCCATCTGCTTGGGCATTCACGAACACCATCTCAGCTTGTTCCCAACATGAATACTGAACCAATCTGCTGTGTCAATCGCACAGCCTGAAACACACAAGGAACAGATGGCACGTGGTCAGAGGAGCTGTCATTCGTCAGTACCTTCTAGCATGGCAGTGATTCATTTCTGGGCACATGTTCGTAGGGCCTTTTTTCCTCCATTTCCAGTCAGGAATCCGTCCCTGCAGTTTGTTGATTTTGTTAATGTTCACCTTATATATTTTTTAACATCATTAATATCTGTCATTGTCTTATTTTAGACAATCATTAATCCTGATACTATCTTTATTGTTGTATGTACTCTGGCATCAGTGTCTAGTTTCTATAATATTGAGGATAGTTGCATGTACAGGTCAAGAGCAAAAAATCTTCTGTGTGTTAATATGTAGTACATGATTACTTTTGTTTACAGGACTGAAGACCACAACAACACATTAACAACATAATTTTCCACAGATAACTTGGATTTTCTGCTAAGAAGATTACATTTTTATAATGCAGGAAGTTACTATGCATAATAATCGCAAGTTTCTAAACGAGTAATATGAATGAATCCTTTGATTGTGCAATTTCTATCTCTCTCTTTATTAACTATTACCCCTTTTCCCATAATTATTCTGCACCTAACAATGGATTCAAAGAGCCAAAACTCTCAATTTATGTACGTGCCTGTAGTATTCCAATAAATGTTACGTTTGTAAATACAAAGTTGCTCAATTTATTATCCAGGTGCTTGATGTTTATATTCCAGTTTAAATTTTGGTTTACTTTTGCTTGAAGAAATATGACAGTCAAATACTTCTAAATTATGATTATTGGTTGTCATTTACTGTTTGTACAGATTGAATTTCCTGGATCGACGGATTGCTGCTGGGATGCCCTCTAGCAGGGGCGAAGATTGGCAGCCGTTACTTATGTACAGGAACAGTTTAGTTCATGGAGAAACTGACCAGCCTCCAGTTACCTCTAAACGAGCATACGGTAGGAAGAAGAAAGAAGGTAAATTATTTTTGAAGTATATAAAATTTTTGTAAGAGTACCTGCTGCTCATGTACAGAGTGATTCACGAAGATATGAAAATATTTTAGTATATTATTCTACAAGTAAAACTAAAGAAAAGAGTTCATGTAAACATTTGATCTGCAAATATTTAGTTACGGAGTTATGATTAATAAAATATTTTGCCCGAAATTTAACAACTTTGCTAATATGAAGCCATTGCAGAACTGTGCGGGGTTAAAGTAAAGCACGATTTCCATTTATTTTGTTGTTATTGGTCTGGTGAATCTAATAAACCATTTCCCAGATGTGTATCTGCAGTAGTTTAACAGAACATCCAGAGAAGCAAAGACATAATTTTCTAAAATTTTTAATTTAATAACTACTTGTTCCAATTTGTTTTTTTAATTCCAGACAATTGCACAAAGTTTGCAACAGAAATTGTTGAGCATTTAATTTTGGAAAAATGATGGTAATAATGTTGACAGAAACTGTACAAATGTGTCAGATAATCTGCTTTTGTTAATACCATAGCACATGTGAATTCATGTTAAACTGGAAAAAACAAAGCTCATTGTTAAGGAAGTTTTACAATTTCACAATACATTCACAATAAATACTCAAAATGTCTCTGAGTACAGTGCATTTAGCTGCATGTGTATGAACAGATTTTGTTGCTCGTTTCAATTTCACAAGGTTGTTCTTAATTTTGTCTGTTGCATTCCTAATGCGAGCAAGTAATGCCTCATGTGTATTGACTTTGTCCTCGTAAGCTATGTCTTTCATCCATCCCCATACACAAAAATCCATTGGTGATAAATCGACCGATCTCGGTGGCCACAGACGTGTAGCACCAAGCAAATCCTTTCTGGGGAAAGTGTTCATTTAAATGTGTAGTAACGGCGTTGGTGAAATGTAGATGTGCGCCGTCATGTCAAAAATACATTTGCAATCACGAAGCAAGTGGAACATCTTCGAGCAAGCGGGGCATTTCTTCTTGAAGGTTAGACATCCTGGAAAAATGAATGGACCAGTAAAGTGTGTGTTGATTATACCACACCACACATTTATGCAAAATGGCTGCTGGAAATCATGTTACATGTGGTCTTGCTTCAGACCGTATGTGTTTGTAATGTAAATTGTTTATACCATCTCAAGCAAATTGCCTCATTAGTAAATAAAATGTATTTGTGTAACTGCCAATTACTATTTAACCAATTACACAACTCCAAGCGAAGGGCAGGCTCTCCCTGATGTAAATGATGCACTTTCTTGTTTATGATAAAGATACAGATTATTGTATTTCAGTGTACGCCATACCTTAAATTGTGAAATGCCTAGTCGTTGAGAGAGAATTAGAGTACTGGTACCTGGGCTACATTGAACAGCATCCATAATATCATCATCGTCTTCATGTATTAGCACTCATACTGATAATGAATGCTATGTAGAGAACCTGTCTCCTGTAACATTCGAAATACTCCGCAAATGGTCCGTGCAGTCGGAATCCTCTAAGTTGGATAACGTTTGCGATGTTCATTAACTGCAGCCCTAATGTTACCATCACATTTGCCATAAATAAACTTCATATTGCTGTATTCCTTTGCCGTAAATTTGAAAGGCATCCCAACCTACAAACTACAATAGTTACTATGTGGTTTCACTTAAATACACTGTTGTTGTTATTATGTTCTTTCACTGAACAATACAGAAAACTAACTCATTTCAAGGTTAGGAAGCGACTAAAACAACTCACTAACGGTTGCCAACAATGACGTAAACATTTTTATATTCTTAATGGAAAGTAAACAGATTTACTTGTATAATAATCTTTGCTTTCCTGGATGTTCTGGAAAACTACTGCAGATACACGTCTGGGACATATTTTATTAGATTCACCAGACCAGTAACAACAAAGTAAATGGAATTTGTGCTTTACTTTAACCTTGTACAGTTTTGCAATGGCTTTATATTAGTGAAGTTGTTAAATTTCAGGCAAAATCTTTTATTAGCCGTAACTCCATAACTAAACATTTGTGAACCAATGTTTTTATGAACTTTTTTCTTTAGTTTTGCTTGTAGAATAACATTAAAATATTTGCATATCGTCGTGGATCATCCTGTATAGCTGTGTGACAGTTTGCAGTGCCTTTGCTAACAGCATCTATGTCAAGAAGTAAGACGACAAAATGTAAAGCCTGCAGTGTGACCGAGCGAGGTGGCACAGTAATTAAACACTGGACTCGCATTGGGGAGGACGACGGTTCAATCCCGCATCCAGCCGTCCTGATTTAGGTTTTCCGTGATTTCCCTAAATCTCTCCAGGCAAATGCCAGGTTGGTTCCTTTGAAAGGGCACGGCCGACTTCCTTCCCCATCCTTCCCTAATCCGATGAGACCAATGACCTCGCTGTCTGGTCTCCTTCCCCAAGCAACCCAACCCTGCAGTGTGGTAGCAAAACTGTCCTTTGTATAGAAGAGAGTAGAACATTTACGGTCTGAGAGAGCAGAAAGAATGTTTTGTTGTTGGTAAGGCTTTTACATAGCTACTTCTGTATTGCACTTGTCATCAAGTTGATGGAAAACATTTGGCAGTCCATGTAGTCTTGCTGACAAGTTTGACATTCCACACAAAAACACAGTACTAAAATTTATATTATACACAGTAGAAACATTATCAGAATTACACATTTCAGAAATATTGGGTCACATTAACTTAAGCATTACCTTAGGGCATCAGCATTTTGGCAGGGTAAGCACATACAGACCACTTCCATTGCACATCAAATTGGCCATATATTGAAGTTCCCATTGTCAAGTAACTATCATCCAGAAACATGACAATGACATGGGGACTCATATTGAGATCAGAAAAGTTGAATTAAAAATGTTGATCGTCTGATCCACAGAACTGCTACCATACAGCACTCATCTTTGTATCTCAAAAGAAAAATTTATAATTTATTCTGAGCTTGAAACTCAGTCAGCAAATTTACAAAGAACTGACTTCCTTGACATTGAGCATTTGGTCTGCAAACTGATCACTTTGAAAGTAGTTAACACTTTTCATATGTACTTATTTTGTTACAAACTATGGATATATAAATGGTAGGTGCATATAGAAGGGCCTTGATAAAATAAGTCTGGTGTAGAGATTGATAATATGATTGAAATATAGACACATGTAATGTTGAGCACTATAAGAATATAGAAGTCTTTGACTACAGTCATAAAGAGTTGTAATTAGGATCAATTGTACCATAGGAAAACTGTGTGTGTGTGTGTGTGTGTGTGTGTGTGTGTGTGTGTGTGAGAGAGAGAGAGAGAGAGAAAATTTATTTATGAACAAAACAAGTAGCAAATATTGATACAGTGAAACCTCTTTATAACGTTCCTCCATATAATGTTTTCCTCTATATTACGTCCGTTTTTTTCGGTCCCGTCTTAAAGCCCATATAAACAATGTTAAATTTTCCTCTTTACTGCGTTTCCTCTATATTACAATTTCCTCCATGTAACGCTCATATTTTTGGAACCCTGGCCAATTATTTACCTCTTTATAACGTTTAAGTGACTGTATGTACACATATCGTTTTCCGTTCTGTGGATTCACGTTTGCACCGGTTCTTAAAGCCCGCGCTCAGCGTGTTTCATATGTCAATGGCTGAACCCGGTCACATGACATGTGACGCGCATTCTGCTTGCAATCTTTTTGGGGCCATTTCAGTTAATGATTTGTATTCATAGCGTGTTGTGTGAGCTGAGCAGCAAACAGTTTGTGTGTCTTGTGAGAGTGTGTCTTCGATATAACTTTTTTTTAAGATTTCATCAGTGGACATGAGTGAAAAGCGGAAGAACATTTCTCTGGAAGAGAAGGTTTGTTATGTCGCGTGGAGCTAGCGAAGCAATTTGAATTGGCCCCCTCAACACTCAACACTACTATGAAAAACAGATCGTCAATAACGGAAGGGTATGAGAATTGTGGAAATTCGAAATGTATACGTTTGAAACCATCGACTTGCGACGATATGGAGGAAGTTTTATTAACTTGGTTTCAGCAAGCATGTGCTGCAAACATTCCTATAAACTGAACTATTCTGAAGGAGAAGGAGCTTCAAATATCACTGCAGTTAGGAATGGAAAATTTTAAGGCGTCCAATGGATGGATTGATAAATTTTGATAGCATCATGGTATTGTACACAAAGCGGAATGTGGAGAAAGTAAAAGTGTGGACGAACCAACTGTAACTCAGGGGATGCAGACTCTCCCTAATCTGATACATGGCTACAGACACTGTGACATTTATAAAGCTGACGAAACCGGCATGTTTTTCAATTTAATGCTGGATAAGACATTTACTTTTCGTGGGGAAAATTGCCATGGCGGTAAGAAGAGCAAGGAACCTCTTACCATTTTGTCGTGTACAAACGCCAATGGCAGTGAAACACTGAAACCTTTGGTTATCAGGAAGCCAAAAAATCCGAGGTGCTTCAAAAACATTTCCACGTTTCTGTGCAAATATACAAACAATGCCAAGGCATGGATGACGAGTGATATATTTTTATGTTTTCTCAGAGAATTTGACGCCAAAATGGGGAGTGCTGCTGTTTGTGGATAGATGTGTGGCACATGCACCAGATGTATCCTTTCTGAGAAATGTGAAAGTAATTTTCCTGCCACCCAACTGAACCAGCCACCTGCAACCTATGGACTTGGGAATAATACACACCCTTAAGGTTAAATATAGGACAGCCCTTGTAAAATAACGCCTTGAATTTGATGGACCAAAGAAAACTGGGTAGCCAGCAGAGCTCACAACTGAAGCTGAATATTTTACAGGCAATGTATTTAATTATGTACTCGTGGAAGGAAGCCGTTGCTGAAACTATTAAAAACTGTTGCACAAAAGCGGATTCTGTGAGAATGAGATGGCAGCTCCTGTGGAAGATGTTGCAAGTGATTTGCAAGAGTTTCAGGAATTAATAGGGAGTGATTCTGTCACTTTTGAGGACTTTGTGGCTGTGGATGACCATGTGACAACCACATGAGTACGAAGTATTGAGGAGCTGACTGCAGAGAGCAGCTTGGAGAATAATAGTGGTAGTGAAAGTGACAGTGACAAGGAAGATGACCCTGTGCCCTCATATACTAAGGCAGCTGAAGCCTTTGAAACATTCAGGAGATATGTGATGGCCCATAGACTTGAGGACAGAACGAGCAAGTAATGATTGTCATAGAGTCAAGGAGAAATAGAAAACAAACATGCTTACTTGAATATTTAAAAAAAATCATAGGCATATGATTTTCAGATTGCATAGGTTCCTAGAGTTTTGTGCAAATTTAAGTTCAATTTCATAATTTAATTTTTAAAGTATTTTTTTTTTTGTAACTAATTCTTTTTTAATCCGTACCACTTACTGTGTTTTTATGTGCAGTATATCATACACAAAATTTGGCTCATATTCTATAATTGGGTCAACTGAAGAACAGGATACCACCTGTCAGCTTTAGGCAATGATGTTATATCTTAAGAATCTGTTATAACTTTTTACAGTACAAACTGATCCATTTACTTTCACCTATCCACCTACCGGGCCCCATGTTTTAACTACAAAAAACTAATCATTTGATACATTGATCATTTGCAATGAATATCATATTACGGTGTTGTGAAAATTTAAAATGTCATTTATGGCACCATTTGTCAAAGCTGATTAGTGGTATCCCAATCTTCAGTAATGCCCTATAATTATTATTTGGAAGCCTCCCCCTTTGTAGTGTTTTCCTCTATACAGTGTTCAGAATTTGTGGTCCCTTGAAAAATGTTGTATAGGGGTTTCATTGTAGTTCATAGGTACAGGGAAACTACATTTGATGAGGAAAGAGATTGCTTATGGAACTGTGGTGTGGCATGTCTTCGAGTAATATTCAAATGTACGTGCTGCCCAGTAAAAGTTATGCTGACAGAGGAAATCATAAAAAAGAGGGATAACATGAGTGGTCACTTCTTTGGCTAACATGGGTGTGAGCTATAAATGCTGAAAAATGTGAAGGGTAGATAAAATCAAACAGTGGAAACTCCAGTTTGGAATATAAGTAAAAAGATAGGTTGTTACTCACGTGAAGAGGACACATTGACTTGCAGACAAACACAACGAAAAGATTGTTACATGTTTAGCTTTTAGCCAGAGCCTTCTTCAGACAAGGTGAAACACACACACACACACACACACACACACACACACACACACACACATATATTCACATGAGCAAGTACACCTCATGCACACGACCCCCATCTCCAGCAACTCGGTCCAGAGCTACCAGAGGGGGTTGCCATGTGTGTGTGAGGTGTGCTTCCTTATGTGAATGAATGTGTGTGTGTGTGTATGTGTTTCCTTTTCTGAAGAAGGCCTTGGCCAAAAGCTAAATGTGTAACACATATATCATTCTGCCTGTTTGCAATTCACTGTGACATCGGTACGGCAAGTAGCAATCTATCTTTTTCCTTATGTTGTTGAACTGGTAGATATGAGAGATACTTAATAACTCTTGAAAAATTACGTGAAGAATTCTGTGTATTTGGAATAAATATTCAGTTCTCTATATGCTGCTCACCTACAGATAAAATTAAACATTTCCCCAGTGCTCAGTCTATGAATATAATAGGAAGCAATCTTAATGTGTTGTGCAGTAAAAAGTATCCTGTCATGCAGTACATAGTGATTTGTAGAGGATCAGAGTAGAAACAGTGATAGGTGGTTCAGCACATTTGGTTATAATATTCTCTCCCTCCCTTTACTCTTCCTCTTGGCTTTTAAATGACTTACGAATTTCACTGTGTATATTACCGTTTTTATCAATTTTTCTGTGTGAAAGAACAACCTGCTCTGTCCTTCCTAATTTAATTTTATAAGCTGTTATTTTAAAATAATGCACAGTTTATACCAGGAGAAAATTTTGAGGTATGAACATTAGCAAATCTTATGTCTGGCCAAAGGTGTTGCTAGCATCTCTTTTAATTGTTAGTTTAGTTTTGTCACAGTATGTATGTTGGAATTAACCTTATCTTTTTGCTTGCAAACAGTTGAAGAAGAGGAAGCGATGGATGGAGATGGTGAAGAGGTCACATCAGATCAGGAGTTCAATGTTGGGTATGTTATTTGTTAGAATTTACTACTTAAATAGGTCTTACGATTTTGGTTGTGCAATAGTGCCCAAGTTGTTCTTGTCTGAAACAGTATCCTAAACCAATTTTGATTTACTAAAGGCATATAATTGTAGATCTATATAGTTACTTTGGAAGAAAATACAAAGCAAATTGTCAAAATAAAATAAAAGTAGCATAGTATTGTAGTGAGTGATTTGGGGGCTGTAGAGTTATAGGGATAGCAAGTGAATGGTGGTTGGTAAAAGAATTTAGGGGTAATTATGGTGGAAAGTAGTAGTTATAGAGACTTGAAAAGCCATATGGTACAGATGTTGACAGAAGCAAAGACATTTGACCTTGTTTTGGGGGTGGGGCAGTTGACAGAGAATACATATAAAAATTAAAACTAAGAAAAGTAAGGTACCATGGTGGAAGGCTTTTGGGTTTGATTCTTTGGGTTTTGCTATACACATCACATATTAACAATTTCGGTACATACCATTTCTTTCCTTTTGAATTAATACTGAGTTCTTAGGGCAGAAACAACAGATGCCAAATGTTATGTTTAGGCAGATAGTCTATGTGGTTCAGATTTTGCTGGCCTTCGCAAACCGTGCTCTAATATGGGACCAACTGTAGGACAGAGTTTTTTTTTTTTTAAAGCACATTTGAGACTATCTCCAGTCACCCTGGGTGAGGCAGCTAAACTGCTGCTTTTAACACATTTTTCGAAAATCATAGCTTTATAACTGTAAATTCAATAAACGTTTATAGTGTTTCATTTGAAATTATGATGCTCGGTTTATCATTTCATAAAAGCCTTACTATGACATATTAAAATTGTAGAGAAATTATGAAATGTTTTACTGACTCATGTTTTTAATCTAGATGAAAACTTAAACACACACACACACACACACACACACACACACACACACACACACTCAATCACAATTTGCTATACTTTGGTATATAATGAAACATTAAGGCACACAACGAGCTGCATCAGACGCCAGTTGGCTGCACTTTTTATGATAATTTTTACTATCTCAATTGTTTGAATGTTCATTTAGACCAAACATTATTTCAAAAGCATCACTATATTATTTTCTTTAAGTTATTACTTATCTGAGCTTTCAGCCAGACAGAAATATGGATTGGTATCAGGATCATCAACTGAACTGAACACACAGACTACTACTTCCAGGGCATGGAAGATATTAGTAGCCCCAAAATTCCTGGTGTCAAAACTGTATAGAGACAAGCAGTGGGCCAACAAAGATTAAAGCAGTAGAGGGCTCAACACAGGGTAGGAACTTACAAAGCACTTATGTGGATGTGGAGTGCAGCGATTTAGAATATGAAAAGTACATAGTAAGACAGTACTGAGACTCTTCCTCGTGCAGTCTACGTGGCTGCCATCAGAGATCAGGAGGTGCAATATCAGCTACAAATTTTTACGCACAGCATGAGCAAGACTCAGGTGCAGTTCGTCTGACTGTTGCTGCTGGAGTTCTATTCAGGTTCCATCCATGAAGTGTTAAAGTTGTCTGTCTTTTCAGTGTTAGCTTTGGACGTTCAGAATGAATTGCACTTGTAATATCCATGTGATTACTACCCAGCAGGATAGTTTTCAATCAGTAATTGTTCTGAATGAAAGGGGGAGGGATTCTACCACCACGAGCCCACGTATGGGGCAGACCTTATTCCCTGTATTCCCTACATTCTTGATTGAAAAGGCTGTAGTAAATATGAACAAATACTACCACTTTGAAAACTTTTCCTTAGTTCAATATATTATTCTTTTTTTCCAGGTTTTGATCACCCGTTGGATGTACTACCATTTTCATGGGTGTTGTGTCCACTGTAACAGTGGTGATGTGTTACAGTTATTGGGTGAAGGCAATTGCAGGAGTCCTGCCTGACTTCAGTCCATTTTCAAATAGTGGTTGTAGATGGTACGATACACCATTCTACAACTGGACAGTACCCAGCACAGCTGGTAATCAAGCAAAACAAGTTGTGTGCCTACATCTTCTGCCATTGAAGATCAACTTTACGTGACAACTGTGATTTTTAGAAGTTAATCATAGTATTTGTATAGTTTGGACCAAGTCCACATGTTTCATTTCTGATCTTTTGTTGTAAAAAAATGCTACATCGACGAGACTAGGAAACACACTTCAGGAACTGGTGCTGAACATACGTGTGAAATCAAGCTTTAGGAGAGTGCATTTATTTTCATTCCATTTATCCTCCGAAAGTGTTTAAAAGTTCCTCTTGCTAGCTTGTGTAATTGTTCTGTTGCTCTATAGCTGTATGTGGAGAAATATTTCATTTGACTAAATTGCAGACATAAATATACTGCAATTTCAGGCCATTTTGTATTCGAAAATTGCTACCTTCATGTAGGATACAGTAACATATGGTGCCAGTTCTTTGAAACTAGAAATGTATCAATAGTGAGATCTGTGCCCTCTCTTCTATAGTGATATAAGACTGAGAGAAAAGCATGTGAAATAAATTTTGTACATGTTTGATATTCTGTGAGTTTGTGTATTTTATGTAAAAAAAAAAGCTGGCTCAGGCTCAGTTGTTTGCTTGCACTTCCAGGATAGTGTATATTTGGATATTTTTGTTTGTAATTTGTCTTAACTGAAGCTTTTGAGTTGTTTGTTTTGAATGTGATGTTACTGCGGTGATCATGTGCTATGTTGTATATACTTACTTGCACTGTTCTGAAGAGACTGTGACAAGTAGAGGAAGAAATCAAGTAAGAATATTGGAATGTATTTTGTTGGGACTAGGTGGATATTACGTTTGAATTATCAGCAAATTTCCAAATACTAGGGACCACTGACACTATTGTCGGTACTCTACAGCTATTTCAACAAAAACTGATTTGAAATAGATTGAAAATTTTTCTTTCTTGAAGAAGAAATTAGGAGGAATAATTTTGACTGAAAATTTGTAAACTGCACATTTTACGTCGCATTATAAAATTTAACAGTATTAGCTGGAAGTATGTATTTTAATGCACAAGATTATTTTGTTAGTGTACAAAAATTGTAAACACTTTTTATTTGTCAGTGATTCAAACGACATAAATAAGTTCCTCTGTTCACGTGTGGCAAATAATATTTGTATTTCCTCATATTGTAGAAAGGAAAAAGAACTTGATTTGTTTGTGTCACTGGTGGTGAGCAACTTGTAAGCTACAGGATAATTTCTTTATAATGTACGGTTTGTGTGTAACATACAATGTTTGTGTGAAATTTTGTGTGAAAATGAGAGAGGTTAACTGAATTTTTTATTTTGTTTATAATGTTCATGCTAAGTGTATCATGCCTAGCTTTATTTCCAGACTTACAGAAATTTTTTGGTATTATTCTGATGAGAAATATATGTGACCATTTTTTGCCAGCCCCAACAAAAGTGTGTGGTTCCACTGTTTACATGAAAGTTATAAGTAAGTCTGTTCATTATATAATGGGAGTTTCGTTGTTAAGAAGTATTATTGGTTTGGATTGGAAATTTTGATTGCAGTGTTCAGTGTAGATTGTAACTGTGTTAATTTTTTACACCTCACAGTTTCAGCTGTTAGCATTGTCAGATCTGTTGAAATGAAACAAAACTTATTACAATACAGTATGAAATATTAACTACAATATTTCAAGCCACCTAATGTAAACCCTGAAATTCAAAGGGCCTTGTAATTGTATCATGCCTAAGCTGCAAATGTAGCTGTGGCAGTTTAGCGAGTAGAGAAGTAGAGTCCAGGCTGGAGGAAGGGGAAGGGTGGGGAATTTTCCTCATTAGATTCCCTACAGGGTGGCCCCAGGTCTACTATCAGAATGAGTATCGGGGATCTTTCCCAGGGATAAAAGTTGTGTGGGGGCAAGGGACCTACCACCCCTCACACTCCTAGTGACTCAGCAGATGGAAGGGCTGCACACTACCTGCATTCAGGTGATAGTCCAGTCATGGTCTCACAGCCCAGGCTTTACTTACAACGTGCAGGTACCTATAGAAAAGTACATGTTTTATTCGCATGTAATCATGCATTGTAACAGTACATTTTGTTCAATTTTAACAACTCTAATGATGGTGATTGGCTGAAACTAATTGGTAGTGAAGTGTAAAATAATAAATAAATAAAACCACAACAATAATGTGCCCAAGTGATTGTGGTATGTTACTCAAACTGTCTCCTTGGTCCTTCATAAGTTGCTTTCTTCCAGACTTCATTGATCATGTTAGCAAGTTCCTTTTCATGATTTATTACACACGTTAGTTCTTTTGTAATGGCTGATTCTGAACCTGTTCTTCTTTCAGCTGCTTCTAAAATTGAGTTAACAAGAAAAATCCATTCCTATGCAACCTCTCTCCATATCTGTTTTATTAACTGATGATTTTAACCATTTATTTTGCACCCTCAGAAATACTGGAAAGAAAAAGTGTTAAGTTACTTAAATTAGGTGTCTATGGTTATGTGGACAATTTTCCTCGTGATGTTTCAAAACACAGTATGTTACCTATAAGATTCATTGCCCACAGAAGGCGTGCGGGGACTGCATTAAAAGGACTGCATTGTTGCTCCTGTGGCTGAAAAAATTGTTGTATTTTGCATTATCGTACATGAAATGTGGTGAAACAATTCCTTTTTGCTACAAAGTATGGAACAGTTACACATTGTACAGTTGACTATCCCTGAGAGCAAAGTCTGTCTCTTCGCTTTAGGCCCCTACACTATCTAGTGGTCTAAACTATCATGTTGTATATCATTCACAGGCACAGGAGCTGATGTTTATTTCTTCTGGTCTTGCTGTCCATGCAGTACTCAAAGCCAGTCTTCCTCTTCTCATAAAAACTTAAGCCTATTTGCAGAGTCCCAGGTAAGAATCCATCAACTTCAAGACTTCCTCTTTCCATTTATAAGCTTGAGAGCAACATTGCTAAATAGTGATAAAATCATGTTAGCAAGAAAAATCCTTTCTTATGCAACATATCTCAAATACTTTGTCTAGTCCAGTAGATATAAAAGTTGTATCATTTGCAAAATTAGAACCTTTCTCAACTTTTAGTTGAATGATATCTTTTGAAAACACATTAGCATACATATATGGATGCAAATACTTCATCTGGGAAATCTCTCTTCACCTCAATGAGTGATCATATGGGTAACATGCAGTAGGATAATTATAAATTTATGTATAAGAATACATAGCTTAAGTGTGAAATTTTCATTCTTTTTTGTGAAACTGTGTGGAAAATCATGGGATGAGTAATTTGTATCAGATTCATTTAATATTTGTAATTGGATTGTTAGTTGACCACAATATTTTTGCACCTGGGAGTAATTGTGCACTGGTGAACTTTCTGTGATCTTTTATCATATTATTTCACGAGGACATGCTGAACCACTTCATATTATATGCACAACTGTCCAGAAAGCATTCACGTTGCATTGTTTTTCCGTTTGTCACGACTGTACTTGTTTAAAGTATTGTCACCACATTTTTCCGATAATGGCCTCAGGAGGCAAAGTGCAATAATAGTGTGGTGGGGTAGTACATAGTCTGTGCTTACTGTTTATGTACAAAAATAACAAGACCCTAGTGAGCAGACTGTCCCCCCACCCCTCCTCTGTGCCAGTTATTCAATACAGTTTTACATACGTGTACAGGAAGTAAAAACTGTTACTTAAAATGACATAATTTTACTTCATTGTGTGCTTTAGCAGGACTGATTGTATTGTAATTATGAGTATTGAGAGTTTGTTGCAGATCGTGCTTGATAGGCCTACTATGGTATTTTATGTATATTTTTTTCATGAAGTAGTATAGTTCTATATGCAGAGAGAGAGAGAGAGAGAGAGAGAGTGAATGAATGAATGAATGAATGAATGTATGAACACTTGTTAGTAATTTTTCTGATTATTGTAACACAGTTTTTGTGTGTAAATATAATTTTAATAAAAAAGATAAAAATACTCTTGTTTACTTAACCAGTAATTTGGAAGTGCGGTGTACCAATTTCATGAATTAGTTTGTTGATATTGTCTTGTAATTATAAATGCAGCAGGGGACTTCTAACATTACAACTGGCACATGAGAAGTTTGATTGATGTCATTGTCACAATAGATATGTTTCATCATGCAGTATATGGAGTGTCGACATGACACTAGCCAGTACTAAACAATGAAAGTGAGGTTATGAGAGACAGTAAGTCATTTGAAATTTTGGGATATGTGAGCCTCACCAACACACTTTTCTTATACTGGGAATCAGGAAAGTGTGTTGTCTGCAACGAAAACCTTTAACCACCCTTTCTCTTGTAGTAGAACACACATGCAGCAGAGTATTTTGTCCCTGAATCTGAAGTATTAAAATTTAAGATGCCTGAAATTAAATTCTTTGGTGCAACTGATATGCTGTAACCGACAAAAGTTTTATTTATTAAATTTATTTTGTCCTAAATAGCTTTAGCTGCAGTAACGTGGTCAGTCTGCACTTTATTGATTCAAGACTGCTTTCTCATAAAAAATGGTGATTGTTGATACTCACTGTTAAATGACAAACACTATAGTATCAACTATTCACTTATCTCTGAAGATTAAAAAGGCTTACAACAATGGACGTCACTTTTTTGCTCAAGAGCCAACATTGACTGCACCTTGGGCCGCATATATATTCATCTTATTAATTGGTAATCTACATAAATTACTATGTTACGAGCCCCCATTAGACTAGCTATGGTAAGTGTGCAATGAATTGTCTGCTGGCTCCCAAATACAGTTGGCATGGTAAGGAACACTACGTGTTGACTGTCCTGTTTCAGATTTCTGCCACTCTCGGCTTCCTCGAAGTCGTTACGCTGTAATTGCCTAACAGTGACTCATTTGTTCAGGAAGTGGTATCTCACAGCTTTTATGTATTTGAAAATGTACACCTGCCTTGAGCTACTGGTAAAATACTTCATTTACACAACCAGTTTCAGTTGTCTAACCATCATCAGGTTCATCAAAGTATTCATTGCATCATGTTAGGCAAATATAAAATGGTTATCGTCATGTGATAGAAGCATGAATTACACACTGTCATTGCATTATCATATGAATTACATTGTCAGTCTATAAAAACTTCTTTGTGGGTACGGTATTCATTCACGTTAAAACCGTAATTGGTGTTAACCCTGTGAACAGGTTCATACCACGCAGAGGTAACAACAGCTCATCAATGTTGAACGCTAAAAAGTAAACATCGATCAGCTGTTCATTCACTTCTGAGTGGTACGAATCTGTTAACAGAATTCATGCTGATAACAGTTGTAACGTGAAAGAGTACACTGCCGAGCAGTTTTTATAGGTTGATGACATTATTTATATTATGATACGATAACAGTGTATAATTCATGGTTCTATCACCTGATGATAAGAATTTAATTTCACCTGACATGATTCTGTGAATACTTTCATGTGACTGAAACTAGCTAAATAAAGTATTTTACTATGAGCTCAAGGTGATAATGACATTTTTTTCAAATAATGAAGTGTTCTTGTGTTTTCTGTGTAAGAGGATGATTAACTGGTTATTACAGTAATTTTACTTAAATTTAAATGCATTATGCAATGTAAGACACTGTCACAAATGTTTTGAATGTCATTCTTTCTCTGCTCATTGTGTTGTATTACAGAAGCCGTAATTTAATTTCACATTCCTTGCTATAAATATTGTACCACATTTGAAGATGATTCTGTAATGCACAATGACAAATCCATGTTACTTCTGTGTCAAAATTTATACCATAGCAGCTGATGGGTGTGTGATGTGCATATCCATGAGTTGCCAGAAGAACAGTTAAGTATTCCACCTTTGACACCTAGTAACCCCACAGTGGCTGGCCACACTATTTACATCTGTCACTGAGGTAAGTGGTCAACTTTACTTAGCTCACAGTAGAGTTCTCCATCATCAGTTAAAATTAAGTGAGGGCTCCATGGTAGGGTTATGGTGAAGACTTCGTCAGCATAGTGAAGGTGGAAAGGATGGATCTTGAAACTAGCGGAAGAAGCAAGACAAGGAAAAATACGTGATGCGTCTGACATGAAACAAGTGGCGAACTGGTCAGCATCTGTTCAGGAGTGGTGCGATTGATAACATATTCCCCAGAGCTATCAGCCCGTACTCTTTTCCTCCCTTGCTCAAGAAACAGTCAACAATGGAGATGCACGTTGTTGTGGATTTTACACCAGGGAAAACCCAATCTCCCATTTCGAAGGAATTGAAAAGTATGCTTTCAGATTCTGGGGGGACTACAACATCGTGCAAAGAATGAGTTGGAGCATTGTGAAATTCTGAAACCTAATTTAAACAACAAACACACAGAATCAAATACTGAAACAGAAATTACCTAGCCACTTTTAATGTAAATTCACTCTTAAAAACAGGAAAACATAAAACTTTAATATACTTTCTAAAGGAAAAAATAACAACAGCATGGCAAGAAACAAGATGTACTGATGAACATTCTTTCGATTCAGGATATTTATTGGAAAAACCAGGGCAAAGAGTTATGAAAAACGTACACTAATTTGGAACAGCTTTCATTGTCACAAAAACGTTTGAATAGTAGAATTCAAATCAGTTAATGAAAGACTTTCCGCACTGGCATTTAAATCAACAAAGTAAGTTTACACTATTTTAAATACACAAGTGCCCCCCCCCCCCCCCAAATGAACTATGGACTTCGCTGTTGGTGGGGAGGCTTGCGTGCCATAGCAATACATATAGGTGTAGTGTATGTGCAGCCACAAGGGGGAGGGGTATCTGTGAGAGGCCAGACAAACATGGGTTCCTGAAGAGGGCAGCAGCCTTCTCAGTAGTTGCAGGGGCAACAGTCTGGATGATTCACTGGTCTGATCTTGTAACACCAACCAAAACGGCCGTGCTGTACTAATACTGCAAACGACTGAAAGCAAGTGGAAACTAAAGGCGTAATTTTCCCCCAAGGACATGCAGCTCTACTGTATCATTATATGATGATGGCAACGTCATGGGTAAATTAGTTCCCTATCTGGATCTCCAACAGGAACTACTCAGGAGGATGTCGTTATAAGGAGAAAACAAAATGCATTCTACGAATCGGAGTGTGGAATGTCGGATCACTTAATCGGGCAAGTGGGATAGGAAATGGATAGGTTGAAGTTACAGTAGATAGTGGGAGTTAGCAAAGTCAGGTGGCAGGAGGTACAGGACTTCTGGTTAGGTGAATACAGCATTATAAACATAGTCAATTAGGGGTAATGCAGGAGTAGGTTCAATAATGATTAAAAAAAATAGGAATGCGGGTAAGCTGCTATGAACAGTATAGTGGATGCATTATTGTAGCAAGATATATGCGAAGTCCACATCCACCGCAGTAATAAAAGTTGGTACACAAACTAGTTCCACAGGTGACGATGAGATTGAAGCAATGTATGATGAGATAAAAAAATTATGCATATAGTTAAGGGAGATGAAAATTTAATTGTAATGTGGGGCTGGAATTTGATAGTAGGAAAAGGAGGAGGAGGAAAAATATTAGGTGAATATGGACCAAGGAGGGGAGGGGGGAAGAATGAAAGAGGAAGCTGCCTGGTAGAATTTTGCACAGAGCATAATTTAATCATACCTATCACTTGGTTTAAGAATTATGAAAGGAAGATACATACATGGACTGGAGGCACAGGTAGGTTTAAGATTGACTATATAATGGTAAGAAAGAGATTTTGGAAGCAGATTTTAAACTGTGTGACATTTCCAGGGGCAGATGTGGATTCGAACCACAATTTATTATTTATGAAGTGTAGATTGAAACTGCAAAACGGAAGGAATTTAAGGAAATAGGGCATGGATAAACTGAAACAACCAGAGGTTGTAGAGTGTTTCAGAGGAAGCATTAGGGAACGATTGACAAGAACAGGAAAAAGGAATACAGTAGAAGAAGAATGCGCAGCTTTGAGAGATGAAATAGTAAAGGCGGCAGAGGATCAAGTAGGTAAGAAAATGGGCGCTAGTAGAAATCCTTGGGTAACACGAGATGTTTCATTTCATTGATGAAAGGAGAAAATGTAAAAATGCAGTTATTGAAGCTGGCGAAAGGGAATACAAATGTCTAAAAAATGAGACTGACAGGCAGTGGCAAAAAGCCTAAGGAGGATTGGTTAGATGACAAATGTAAGGATTTTGAAGCTTAATATAACTAGGGAAAGAAACATGCCACCTACGGTAAAATTAAAGAGACCTTTGGAGAAAAGAGAACCACCTGCATCAATGTGAAGAGCTTGATGGAAAACCAGCGTATGCAAAGAAGGGAAAGGTGGAAGGAATGTATAGAGGATCTGTACAAGGGAGATGTACTTGAGGACAATATTATAGAAATGGAAGAGGACATAGAGGAAGATGAGATGGGAGATACTGCGTGAAGAATTTGACAGAGCACTGAAAAACCTAAGTCGAAACAAGGGTCCAGGAGTAGATGACATTCCATTAGAACTACTGATAGCCTTGGGAGTGCCAGCCATGACAAAACATGAAGTTCAATAAGAATATAATAATTCCAATTCCAAAGAAAGCAGATGGTGACAGGTGTGAAACTTACTGAACTATCAGTTTAATAGGTCACGGTTGCAAAATACTAACACCAATTCTTTACAGAAGAATGGAAAAGCTGGTAGAAGCAGACCTCAGGCGAGATCAGTTTGGATTCCAGAGAAATGTAGGGAAACATGAGGCATTACTGACCCTCCAACTTCTCATAGAAAACAGGTTAAGGAAAGGCAAACCTATATTTATAGCATTTGTAGACTTACAAAAAAGCTTTTGATAGTGTTGACTGGAATACTCAGTTTCAAATTATAAAGGTGGCAGGGGCAAAACACAGGATGCGAAATGCTATTTGCCACTTGTACCGAAACCTGACATCAGTTATAGGAGTTGGGGGGGGGGGGGGGGGGGAGCGGGAGCATGTATGTGAAGCTGTGGTCAAGAAGGCAAGTGAGACAGCATTGTAGCCCATATGTAATGTTATTCAATCTGTACATTGTGCAAGCAGTAAAGGAAACAAAAAGAGAACTTGAAGTAGCATAAAGTCCACAGAGAAGAAATAAAAATAGAGGTTTGCCAGTGTGATGGTAATTCTGTCAGAGATAAGAAAAGACTTGGAAGAGCAGTTGAATGGAATGGCCAAGAGTGTTTAAGATGAACACAGTGAAAGCAAAATGAGGATAATTGACTATATTCAAATTAAATCAGGTGATGCTGAGGGAATTAGATTAGGAATGAGACATTTAAAGTAGTACATGAGTTTTGCTATTTGAGCAGTAAAATAGCTGATGATTGAAATAGAGAGGAGATACTGTAGACTGGCAGCAGTAAGAAAAGCATTTCTGAAGAAGAGAAATTCGTTAACATCGAGTATAGATTTACGTGTTAGGAAGTCTTTTCTGAAAGTGTTTGTATGAAATTTAGCTGTATATAGAGGTGAAATGTGGATGATAAACAATTTAGACAAGAAAAGAATACAAGCTTTTGAAATGTGGTGCTGCAGAAGAATGCTGAGGCTTAGATGGGTTTATCACATTACTAATGGGGAGGTTCTGAATAGAATTGGGGAGAAAAGAAATTTGTGGCACAACCTGACTAGAAGAAGGGATCGGTTGGTGGTACATATTCTGAGACATCAAGGGATCACCAGTTAGTACTGGAGAGAAGCATGGGGGGTAAAAATTGTAGAGGGAGGCCAAGAGATGAATACAGTAAGCAGATTCAGAAGGAATTACGTTGCAGTAGTTACTCAGAGATGAGGAGGTTTGTATGGATAAAGTAGCATAGAGAGTTGCATCAAACCAGTCTTTGGTCTGAAGGCCACAACAGCAGCACCAACAGAAGAGGAAAAACAGAACACAAATAGAACAAACTAAAAATTGTTGGAAAAATGTTTCAAACATGCCAGATAACTTTCATCGAAGAACATAAAATTATTACTTGGAGACATTAATATAGAAATTGGCAAAGAAGTTCAGCACAGATTAATAGTAGAAAAATTCCCTGCCCATAAAAGAACCAATGCAAACGGAAAAAGTCTCTTTAACATACGCAAGCAGCATAGCATAATACTAAAATTTACATTCTTCAAAAAAAAACTTCCTAGAGAACAAACTACTTACATATCAGTAAATCTGATTTATGGTGAAAAACAACTCAATCATGTTGCTATAAGTAGATATTCTGGAATGGAGGTAAAAATTGCCAAGAGTTCCGGTTCACATTCAGAGTACTACCTCTCAATCATTAAATTCGAGGTTAGACCAATATTTAGAAGAAAATCAATACCAACCCAGAAATATGATATACAGAAGTTGCCTAGTGAAAATTATTACAAAACGCATTGGGTAAAAGAATACCTAAATGTTGGTAACAACCTCAAAAAGACATTACTGAGACTACCAAAGAAACTATCTCCTTAAAAAGGAGTGGAGACATGCTTGGTGGAATGATTGTTGTGATGGGTTAATTGTTAACAATGCCTGGTAGCTTGGTCACCAGCAAAACATTCTGAGGTGTCCAATGTGGTAACACTACTTGGCAGGTAGATGCACTGTAGTGCTGCAATGTGAATTGCAGCTCTCATGAACCTCTTGTGATAAGCCTTTAGATTGGCCAAGTTAAGATCATGTATATTGTGGGACTTACACTTGTCTATTGTTAGAACAACAAGGCTATTCTGAGTCACCATCCAATTATTAAAATAAAGACGGAATGATAAGTGATCATTCGAAGCTGTCTTATGATGGGAGTAGGTGCAAAGTAAAGAATCAATGTTTATTTTCTTAATACAATGTGGTTTCTCACATTTACCAACTACCCACAGATGATGTTTATCATTGCCATTTGTATGGCATACTGATAAAACAGTTAAACAATGTTTATTATGTGCTCTGCCATGACACTTGTCACCTTTTATTTCAAGGATATGATTTGGGAAAAGATTGTAAAAAAGATCCAGTTTCGTCCATATCATAGACATTTCACAAGGCACACTTTTCTCTCAGTTGGTCAAATTCATGGAACCAGTTTCTTACTCCTGTTTCATTAACTTTGCTTCACCACAAGTAACTAATAATGAAACTGAATGTCTTTTGGAGCCAGAACTGCCAACTGACAAAATAACTGAAATCTTGACTGTCTAAATTCTTTTTAAATCTTGTTTGCTTTACACTTAATTATAGGTTCACATAAAGGTAAATTGGAAATATGCATTTTGTTGTTCATTCTAGATGTAAAGTTTCAGTATCTTCTTACTTAGCCATGCAATCTTTAATAAGTATTGTGGATAATGTAGATTTGGAAAGTTGTATTTCTTAGCAGTTGTCCTTTTCTTCAATACATGATGACTTCCTATAGGGTTTATAGTTTGAACTACAGATCTATGCTTGGCTGCTTCCTCTTGGCCATGACTACTGTCTTACTGCTGGTTACTTAACATACCTTGTACCAGCTTACTTTTAAGAAACAAAAAAGCTACTTGGCGCACCGTTTGCATCATGATTGTTGAACAATTTTGCTCATGCAACTGTAGCAGAGAAACAAAGTTTGGAAGATTGGATTAAATGGAAAAATCTGATGCAATGCAGCAAAGATGATAAAACTTCAGGACTACAAGGTCACGTACAGTGTTGCCAGAACAGAAATTTAGTTTGTGTTAATCAAGTTCTTGCTTTAAGTGAATTGTGTTAAGAGGTGCTTAATGTGTAGCAGACTGCTTGCCTGTAAAGTCCAAAATACACGAATAGCAGATGGGGTATTTATATCCTAAGATTCATCTTTAACAGAGCTTCAAAACAGTAAATGTGGTATCTGAATCTGTCTATTCCATCTCAAAAAGATATTGCTGCCCATATATGTGCACATATTTTTTGTAATACATGCTATTTCTGCGGCTAAATCTGCTGTCTCCATAACTACCTGACTGGCTAGCCACCGAGTGCTGTGATTTGCATCCTATCATGCTTCTGTCAGCTGCATCTCCACACAGACCATTCAAACCTTTGGGCTCCAGAACTTGTTTTTGGCATTTCATGGATATCACAGCAATGTGCCAACTCTCTCAAAAAGTGCTGTGAAGAAATGGAATGTCATATACCCCCATTTACCACATCATGAAACAAAGTGCTGCTGATGAGGTAAGTAGCAGCACAAGACACCTAATGACAATCTCACTTACTATCATATTCTATCTACTCATCTGCACATGAAAATATAGTTATAACAGCCTCTACTCCACAGATTCACTTGTGCATGCATTCAACACACATAATGCACACATTTCCTCTCCACCGTTTCCGTGTCCACATCTTCCTCCACCATCTCTGTCCATCACATCCTTCCATCTCTATCTGTCTATTTCCTCCTCCATACTCTCCATCTCCTCCATCCCATTTCTCTTGGTCCATCATCTTCCCTCCCCTCTCTGCTCAGTGTACCCATCCACATGTGTAGCTCCTGCAAGCCATGCTGATACTACCTGCAGAACATATCCCCTCCTCTCTATCTCTCCCTGTCCATGTCTACCAGTATCTCCCTCTATCTCTGTGTGCCAGTCTTCCTCGTCTCCCCTCTCCCTATCCATCCTCTACTGTCCCCTTCTTCATTCATTCCCTCCTCTATCCCTATCAATCAAATTCACGAGCTTTCAACGGCTATCTCCACCATCATTGTCAGGAGTAAAAACCACTGACTGCCAGGGCTGGCACAGTTTTCCACTTATACTGGTAAAATTACAGCCTATGGCAATAGACATAGAGGACTGAAATGACATGTGCACAGAAGGTGAGTTGGATAGCTCATAGCAGCTCTGGCCTGCATTGGGACCATGTGATGTCAAATGGTGTGAGTGGCTGGTACCACATTTGATACTGCCTCTCCTACCTCATTACAAGTGTCAAGCATCCATCATTGCTTCCATTCAATGTCCAGAGTTCACCCCCACACCCTGGTAAATGTGTGCTCCTGGTCTCTATTAAAACTGTTGCTGTTTATTCTAATCTTTGCCGCCCCTTTTATTACTGAATACCAGTACTTTGATGCATGAGCCAAGACTTCATGTTTTCAAACTGTATTTTCTGTCTGTTTTCCAGACAATGCTTAGTTATGGCTGATTTGTCAAGTTCCCTTTGTTTAATAGGTTACTTTTTGCTCGATACAGTTCTCTGCTACTGTGCAAATTATCTGACCTACATAGATGCTGTCACATTCACCAGGAACACCACACACACCACTATGGACGCCATGCATATGAAGGAGGAGGAGGAGGTTAGTGTTTAACGTCCCGTCAACAACGAGGTCATTAGAGACGGAGTGCAAGCTCGGGTTAGGGAAGGAATTCGGCCGTGCCCTTTCAAAGGGACCATCCAGGCATTTGCCTGAAATGATTTAGGGAAATCATGGAAAACCTAAATCAGGATGGCTGGAGACAGGATTGAACCGTCGTCCTCCCGAATGCGAGTCCAGTGTGCTAACCACTGCGCCACCTCGCTTGGTATGCATATGAAGAGTTATGTCGTCTTTGACAGGCTGCAGCGTGTCTCGTATCTTGGGGGGTGGGCTGGGACGTGCCATTGTCTTTCCAGCAGGCGTTCTGGCGTGCTGCTGTTGCCCACAGTATGGCAGAAAAGCAGGCAGCTTGACCTCTTTTGCCGATTCGCAAGGCATCTTTTGGTGGCACATGAAAACGTTTGCAGTATCTTTCCTGCTATGACATTCTCACTGAACACATTTCTAAAGTGCTGCAATTCAGAATGTAGGTGGTTCATCGTCAGATATAACTTTTGTTCTGTGCACTAACGTGTTCAGGACTGCTTTCCTGTGCGCAAAGTGGAGAAAACTGACTGTATTCAAGTACCAATCAATATCTGTAGGTTTCCTGTACACAGAATGACCAAGCTGCCCTGCCTTTTGCTCAACTAAAACGTCCAAGGACGGCAGGTTTCCATCTTTTCCATCTCCATGGTAAATTTAATATTGGTGACTGATGAATTGCTGCAGAGCATTTTGACCCTGAGGCATTATCAGAAAGGTGTCATCAACATACCTTAGGAAGCAAGATGGACACAACATGGCAGAGTTCAGAGCTAGTTCCTGAAAGTTCTCCATGAAGAAATTAACGACTTCAGAGGACTGTGGTGATCCCATTGTTGTGCCATCAGTCATTTCATGATATTTGTGACAATACAAGAAGTACGTTGTCCTTGGAACACGATGGAGCAACTTGATGATTGCAGGTGGAAACTGTTGGGCCAAAAGACCCTGTGTCTTTTACTGGCATACTTGTAAAAAGTGACACAACATCCAGATTGACCATTTTCTTGAGTGTTTCAGCAAAAGTCTGTGAGTTTACAATATGATGTTTACAGTGTCCCAATTTTGGCGCTAATAACCTTATCAAATTTTTTGCCAATCTGTAGGTGGGTGAGCTGATTGCTCTAACAGTGAGCCTACGATGGATATTTTCCTAGCTTCCCTGTCTTCCTGACAATGGCCTATGTTGGATTATGACTAAGCTTAAGGTACACTTCAGCTTCTAATAAATGAAACACATTAAGGTGGAAGTCTTCAGTGTTCAGAAGCTTGCTGCATTTCCTTTGTTGGCTGCCAAGACAACAAAGTCCTCATTTTTTTACCACAATGGAGTGTCTACGAATGGATTCGAGAATTCCGAAATGGTCGCACAAGTGTCATGCACAATGAAGGAGCTGTACGACCGTTTACCGCCACAAATGAAGAAACCACCGAGTGTTGATGTGAAATGATTCTCCTAGACAGACATGTAATAAGCTTAAGCCATGTTCGTCCTCCTGGCTAATATACATGCACATATCAACCTTCCCTCAGCCATGCATGTGTCGCCCGTGTAAAACAGGTCGATAAAGCAGGCTGATACTGCTCCCACAACATGCCTTTCATGCAGGGGAGTTGCACATCATGGGCTTACTAACTCCTATTGGAGCTAGTAAGTTATAAGCCCCACAGTGCCGCCATTAATAAAAGTTTTTTGTTTGTGCGCCAGATTTGGTTGAAATCTATCAAGGTATTTGGGAGAAGATCCTGGACACACACACACACACACACACACACATAAACGAGGTTAAATCAATTATTATCCGCAATTTAGTTATAATTTTGTTTATTTTGGTAGTACTGTCGTTTTACGTTGATGACACATACTTCGTTTATTTGTTGTTATATCTTTGCAATTTTCAAGCTGCTAGGTCTTTTTTTGTGGTTGGAAGGCGTGTCAGGGGCCGAAATTCATCGAAGACTTTCGGTACAGTATGGGAAAAGTGTTTTACCACAATGGAGTGTCTACGAATGGATTCGAAAATTCCGAAATGGTCGCACAAGTGTCATGCACAATGAAGGAGCTGTACGACCGTTTACCGCCACAAATGAAGAAACCACCGAGTGTTGATGTGAAATGATTCTCTTAGACAGACAACTAACTACTGACGAAGTGGCACATTGTCTGCAAATTAGTCACGGTTCTGCCTACAAAATCATCCACAACAGGCTTCAGTTTCATAAAGTTTGTGCAAGATGGGTCCCAAAACAACTCAGTTGCATAAACAAATGCACTTGGACATCTGCAAAAAACGGCTCTGAGCACTATGGGACTTAACATCTGAGGTCATCAGTCCCCTAGAACTTAGAACTACTTAAACCTAACTAACCTAAGGACATCACACACATCCATGTCCGAGGCAGGATTCGAACCTGCGACCGTAGCGGTCGCGTGTTTCCAGACTGAAGTGCCTAGAACCACTCGGCCACCCCCGTCGGCTGGACATCTGCAAAAAATATTTGGATCACTATGTTAACAAAGAGGACAACTTTGAGAGGATCATTACTGGTGACAAACCATGGACCCATCATTATGAGCCGGAGAGAACGGCGGAGTATGGAATAGGAACATCCAAATTCGCTGTGCAAGGAAAAGTTGAAGACCCAACCGTCCACAGGAAAACTGATGCTTATGGTTTTTTTGGGACGCACTAAGTCCAGTACTGGACCATTATAGGGAAAGGGGCACAAAAATAAACAGTGCACGTTACACTGAGATGCTTACTGCCAGTCTAAAGCCTGCAATTCGAAGCAAGCACCGAGGATTGCTGTCAAAATGTGTTCTGTTGTTGCACGGCAACGCCCATCTGTGTACTGCTGCTGGTGTGAGTTCTACTTTAAACCAACCGTACTGTGCAACGTGCATGATTAGACAAGTCTGGCATTCAACAATTGTCGCACCGTTTAGTTAAATAAGCTCGAGCACAGTCATATGAAATCGAATGGGAAAAATTGTTTTCATCGTTCGACGGCCAAAAACCGCATAAAAAGAAAGCAACAATGACTTCGGATTTCAACTGTCCAAAAGAAAAAGAAAAAAATCGCATGAAAAGCAACCATTGAATCGGTTTTTAACTGTCATGAGACTGGCACAAGTCATGTTCAGTATGACATATACCGTTCGGTGCGACAAATTGAAATCAAGGAACAAAATGTTCCACAACAGATTGGAGTGTCTCAAGCGTCAACTTTAGAATGTGTTGTGCAACGTATGCCTTTTGTTCACCTACGCTTGTAATCACAGCACTAAACACAGCACCTTTCAGATAACACTACAGTCAGAAGACACATGAAATAAAGTCAGGTGATGTGGACGGCCAGGCTGCAGAGAAATGGCAGCATTTCCAAAATGGCTTTGCAGCAACTGCTTCACCAGCTGTCCAACGTGCAGAGGAGGACCGCCTGGGATAAAATGTTCCTACCCGCACATCCATGCCGTTGGAAGGTTGGAATGATGTTGGTGCGCAAAAGAATAACGCACACTGACTACGTGGTGCTCCGTGGCTCGAGCACTCACATACACAATCTTGTGCGTGCGCCGCACCCACAACATTTTTAATTTGGCGAAACAGAGTGAAATAAATATTTCTCACTTGCCTTTATCAAGAAGTAATAAACCATGAAAACGCTGAGAAAGAAGTTAAAATTTCTTACCCCTAAAACATATCTATTTGTTTCAGAGGAAAGTCCACTGGGCCTGACGGGATACCAATTCCATTCTACACAGAGTACGCGAAAGAACTTGCCATCCTTCTAACAGCCGTGTACCGCAAGTCTCTAGAGGAACGGAAGGTTCCAAAGGATTGGAAAAGAGCACAGGTAGTCTCAGTCTTCAAGAAGGGTCGTCGAGCAGATGCGCAAAACTATAGACCTAATCTCTGACGTCGATCTGTTGTAGAATTTTAGAACATGTTTTTTGCTCGCGTATCATGTCGTTTCTGGAAACCCAGAATCTACTCTGTAGGAATCAACATGGATTCCGGAAACAGCGATCGTGTGAGACCCAACTCGCTTTATTTGTTCATGAGACCCAGAAAATATTAGATACAGGCGCCCAGGTAGATGCTATTTTTCTTGACTTCCGGAAGGCGTTCGATACAGTTCCGCACTGTCGCCTGATAAACAAAGTAAGAGCCTACGGAATATCAGACCAGCTGTGTGGCTGGATTGAAGAGTTTTTAGCAAACAGAACACAGCATGTTGTTCTCAATGGAGAGACGTCTACAGACGTTAAAGTAACCTCTGGCGTGCCACAGGCGAGTGTTATGGGACCATTGCTTTTCACAATATATATAAATGACCTGGTAGATAGTGTCGGAAGTTCCATGCGGCTTTTCGCGGATGATGCTGTAGTATACAGAGAAGTTGCAGCATTAGAGAATTGTAGCGAAATGCAGGAAGATCTGCACCGGATAGGCACTTGGTGCAGGGAGTGGCAACTGACCCTTAACATAGACAAATGTAATGTATTGCGAATACATAGAAAGGAGGATCCTTTATTGTATGATTATATGATAGCGGAACAAACACTGGTAGCAGTTACTTCTGTAAAATATCTGGGAGTATGCGTGCGGAACGATTTGAAGTGGAATGATCATATAAAATTAATTGTTGGTAAAGCGGGTACCAGGTTGAGATTCATTGGGAGAGTCCTTAGAAAATGTAGCCCATCAACAAAGGAGGTGGCTTACAAAACACTCGTTTGACCTATACTTGAGTATTGTTCATCAGTGTGGGATCCGTACCAGATCGGGTTGACGGAGGAGATTGAGGAGATCCAAAGAAGAGCGGCGCGTTTCGTCACAGGGTTATTTGGTAAGCGTGATAGCGTTACGGAGATGTTTAGCAAACTCAAGTGGCAGACTCTGCAAGAGAGGCGCTCTGCATCGCGGTGTAGCTTGCTGTCCAGGTTTCGAGAGGGTGCGTTTCTGGATGAGGTATCGAATATATTGCTTCCCCCTATTTATACCTCCCAAGGAGACCACGAATGCAAAATTAGAGAGATTCGAGCGCGCACGGTGGCTTTCCGGCAGTCGTTCTTCCCGCGAACCATACGCGACTGGAACAGAAAAGGGAGGTAATGACAGTGGCATGTAAAGTGTCCTCCGCCACACACCGTTGGGTGGCTTGCGAAGTATAAATGTAGATGTAGATGCATATGTATTTGTGCAATGTCGGATGTGGTAACTTTAATTTGCCCAGTAAAAAAAGAATTCACAGCTAACGTTTATGTTGATTATACCCACGTCATTCCGTGTCTATATAGAACAAGCAGCAAACGGATTCATGGAATAATGTGGTGAATATCTTCTGCTTGAACTTTAATACTGGGAGAAAAATTAAGATTTGAAGGTTTGACGATAACACTGTCATCTCGGCAGAGTCAAGAAAGAGCTTGAAAGAGCAACACGCTCCCACGTTCCTTGTCTTTCTCTGGCCAAATCAAAGGCACTCCCCAGAATAAAAATCGCAGTATACAGTGACTGGAATTCCGTCTTTTCGGCTTGCTTTCATGTTTACTTACAAGTGACATGCTATAACACGGCCACTCAATCCGTCAACAACTGTTTTAAAGTATCTGCTTGCCAGTATTGAGCAATAATAAAGAATAATACGAGATACAAAGTAGTTGACTGTTACAAACTACCTCAATAGCTACGTCCTTCTTTAAACAAAAAAGAAGACATGGCAGCGGCGATGTTTAAGATTTCAGTGAAATTTTTTTAACGTAGTCTGTATCGTTATTTGTTTGTTGAGATAATTGCATTGAATGACGTGGGAGCTTATATTGTAGACTGAAGGGGTGTTACCGCATTAACAGCTAGTACAAAGAAGAGGGTCTATTGACGGGGTGCGTAGAGCAAAAGCTCTTGGCCGGGCAAAAATTATCTCAGTTTCCTAACGCTACGCGGTCACTGAACGCGTGTGGAAAGCTGAAACACAGTAGTAGGTATTGCTGCTATACATACTTTCGAATTCGAGCAGTTTCCTAGTTCCTATGGATAAATTCATCAAAGTTTGTCGTCTTCATCACAGATGGATAAAACTAACAGCGAGAACAGTGAAAATCATGTTCAACCATAAAATAAGGATCCCGAGAATGTGTCTTTTGCCATTTCCCATGGTACATCAGCAAGAAGTGTCAAGAAACCATCAGGAGGTCATACCATGAAGGATGGAAATACAAATTTCGTTGGATTTATTACGACAGAGAATAGGACAAACTGTTCTGTAGTGTTGGTAAAAACTCAGTATTGTGTTTCCGTCTAATTCTACACACAGGGATTCACGTAATGTATTTGTTTGAAACTGATTTTCCCAGTGGCAACACACAATTGAACGTTTCAGAGTTCATGAAAAATGTACGCTTCACTGTTCGCTCGTGACTGCTCTGGCAACTACGAAACAAAGTACCAATGTGTCATCCCGTATCTCAACAGGCCTACCGGGGCCATCCGACCGCCGTGTCATCCCCAGAGGAGGATGCGGATAGCAGGGGCATGGGGTCAGCACACCGCTCTCCCAGTCGTTATGATGGTATTCTTGACCGAAGCCGCTACTATTTGGTCGAGTAGCTCCTCAATTGGCATAACGAGGCTGAGTGCACCCCGAAAAGCGGCAACAGCGCATGGCGGCTGGATGGTCACCCATCCAAGTGCCGGCCACGCCCAACAGCGCTTCGGTGATCTCACGGGAACCTGTGTATCCAGTGCGGCAAGGCCGTTGCCTAGCGATGTCAGCAAAACATTGTGAAATCTATTAAGGAGGCACTATATTTTTCTCCTATTGTAGATGAAACTTCAGACATACCAGTTAAGAAACAACTATCCATATGTTTCAGATATGTCGATAAAAGTCTTCAAGTTGAAAAAGTTTTATGGGCTTCTATGATGTAGCCGCAACAAGCTCTAGGACGTTGAAGTCATCCACGATGTTGTAAGATACTGTCGTGGTCAATGTTATGATGGCCCGAGCAATGTCACTGGACATTTAACAGGATTACAAAGTACGATTACTCAGTTGGAGCCGAGAGCTATATTTGCTCGTTGTTCGGTGCATAATTTGAATTTCGTATCACAAGTAGTGATGCAAAGTACTAGTCATGTGCGACACTTTCTGATGAATCTTCGTGAGTTAATATCATTTATAAAACGTAAGAGGCTAGCGATGTTTCAATCGCTACAAGAAGAAAATGAAAATGGTGTTGTAAAAAACTTTCACAGACTGATTTTGCGACCATTCTGTTCTACGATGTGGTGTGTCAGAATACAATCACTAAAATCGTCGGAAAGTAATTACAACGTTCTCTTGAAATTATTGGAATGTCTGCCAGAAGAAAAAAATGTAGTCTGTGGGAACGCTAGATGATATTTTTCAGATATGCGCCAAATCAGATTTCTTATTTGCCTGAAAATGTTAATTTCAGTTTTCGGCTGGATTGAGCAACTTCATTACTCGTTTCAGAAGAAATCATTGTCATACCGTGAAATCAAAACATTCGTGGAAGCTCTGTCTGCAAGTTGAGTTTCACAAAGGGATACATTTTTTGAGCTGTGGAATGAAACCATCAGGAAAGCGGAGGAAATTCACATTGAAGGACCAGCTTTGCCTAGAAATAGGAAGATGCCACAATACTACAATGTAGGTAGCGATCATCATATATATAAACGCTGAAGGAAATGTACAAATTTTTTGATAACAATTGATACGGCTATGGATTCGCTAAATTGTAGATTTGACTCAGAGGTTCTCGAACTTACAACTTGAAGCTTTTGCTGTCGGTCAAATTGGCGCTGATTGAATCCTGCAATTCTAGGGGAGAAACTTTCATAAAGACGAGCTAACACTGCATAGGGGCATATTTCTGGATGTGCGCTGAACGAAGAAAGAGGAAGTGGCCAACTTGTCAGACGTTACAAATATTTTAAGTAGAGAAAACATTAGTCCCATGAATGAAATGCTCACAGAATTTGTAAAGTTTGTTGGGATGGTTTTAACTAGACCTGTTACTTCTTGTGGCTCTGAGCGGTCGCCTTCAGCACTTTGACGATTGAAAATGTTTTTGCGGTCAACAATGACACAAAAACGACTGAACGATTTGGCAATTTTGCATGTTCGTAAAGAAACGACTAAAAATACTGACACTACCAAAATTTCAAACAAATTCATACGTGCAAATGGCGTAAGAAGTAAAGTGTTTTATACCGAAAGTTAATGTCATGATTATTATTTGGTATGCAAAGTGAGTTACTTTGTAGTTCTGTTCACAAATAAATCTTTCGTAGTTATTTCTCCAACAAATTAAAACTGCCTGATTTATGGAGGTTTTTTTCATTTTAATTTTATGAATGTGTTATTTTCTTCTAATAATTTGTTGATAAATGAAGAAGGAAGAAAAGAATACAAACGTCTCAAAAATGAGATCGACAGGAAGTGCAAAACGGCTAAGCAAGAATAGCTAGAGGACAAATGTAAGGATGTAGAGGCGCAAATCACTAGGGGTAAGATAGATACTGCCTACAGGAAAATTAAAGAGACCTTTGGAGAAAAGAGAACCACTTGTATGAATATCAAGAGCTCAGATGGAAACCCAGTTCTAAGCAAAGAAGGGAAAGCAGAAAGGTGGAAGGAGTATATAGAGAGTCTGTACCAGAGCGATGTTCTTGAGGACAATATTATAGAAATGGAAGAGAATGTAGATGAAGATGAAATAGGAGATATGATGTTGCGTGAAGAGTTTGACAGAGCACTAAAAGACCTGAGTCGAAACAAGGCCCCGGGAGTAGGCAACATTCCATTAGAACTACTGGCAGCTTTGGGAGAGCCAGTCATCACAAAACTCTACCATCTGGTGACATGTATGAGACAGGCGAAATACCCGCAGACTTCAAGAAGAATATAATAATTCCAAACTCAAAGAAAGCAGGTGCTGACAGATGTGAAAATTACCGAACTATCAGTTTAATAAGTCACGGCGGCAAAATACTAACGCGAATTCTTTATAGACGAATGGAAAAACTGGTAGAAGCTGACCTTGGGGAAGATCAGTTTGGATTCCGTAGAAATGTTGGAACACGTGAGGCAATACTGACCCTACGACTTATCTTAGTAAATAGATTAAGGAAAGGCAAACCTACGTTTCTAGCATTTGTAGACTTAGAGAAAGCTTTTGACAATGTTGACTGGAATACTCTCTTTCAAATTCTGAAGGTGGCAGGGGTAAAATACAGGGAGCGAAAGGCTATTTACAATTTGTACAGAAACCAGATGGCAGTTATAAGAGTCGAGGGGCATGAAAGGCAAGCAGCGGTTGGGAAGGGAGTGAGACAGGGTTGTAGCCTGTCCCCGATGTTATTCAATCTGTATATTGAGCAAGCAGTAAAGGAAACAAATGAAAAATTCGGAGAAGGAATAAAACCTTTGAGGTTCAGCGATGACATTGTAATTCTGTCAGAGACAACAAAGGACCTGGAAGAGCTGCTAAACGGAAAGGACAGTGTCTTGAAAGGAGGATATAAGATGAACATCAACAAACGCAAAACGAAGATAATGGAATGTAGTCGAATTAAGTTGGGTGATGCTGCGGGAATTAGATTAGGCAATGAGACACTTAAAGTAGTAAATGAGTTTTGCTATATGGGGGGCAAGATAACTGATGATGGTCGAACTAGAGAGGATATACAATGTAGACTGGCAATGGCAAGGAAAGCGTTTCTGAAGAAGAGAAATTTGTTAACATCGAGTATAGATTTAAGTGTCAGGAAGTCGTTTCTGAAAGTATTTGTATGGAGTGTAGCCTTGTATGGAAGTGAAACGTGGACGATAAATAGTTTAGACAAGAAGAGAATAAAAGCTCTCGATATGTGGTGCTACAGAAGAATACTGAAGATTAGATGGGCAGATTACATAACTAATGAGGAGGTACTGAATAGAATTGGAGAGAAGAGAAATTTGTGGCACAACTTGACTAGAAGAAGGGATCGGTTGGTAGGGCATATTCTGAGGCATCAAGGGATCACCAATTTAGTATTGGAGGGCAGCGTGGAGGGTAAAAATCGTAGGGGGAGACCAAGAGATGAATACACTAAACAGATTCAGAAGGAAGTAGGTTGCAGTAGGTACTGGGAGATGAAGAATCTTGCACAGGATAGAGTAGCATGGAGAGCTGCATCAAACCAGTCACTGGACTGAAGACCACAACAACAACATCGTTGCTCTTGCAATCACTGTGTATGTGAGTTGTTTGAAGTATACTACACCCGATACAGATGTAATTCGCATTTTGTTAGTGAATTAAAAGCTGAAAGAAGACAAATAATTTAGTACAGAAAGAATCGATTAATGTTACGATTACGTATTTTTAGAATATTCGTTGCAATAACTTGTCGTTATAATCCAAACCCACTATCGTGACAGCCATTGCCAGTGAATCGTTTTGGTCACAGGGTTGCCCAGTATTCATTTCCGAATGAGCAGACATCAGAAATGTATGTCCTGTGCGGGTGTGCAGTGATGTAACGTTAGGGGTTGCAATGTGGGACGACCTGGTACTTTACTGGCCCGCAGAGAAAGTAAAAGATTATTGTTAGTTTATTATGAGTTAAAAGTAAATAAAAAAATTGAAAGATATAAAAATGTAAACACAGATATAGGTAAACGGCAAATAGTAAAGTCAAACGAATAGAATGGTCATATCAACACAGCTTCGTAGAATCAGTCAACGCTAAATTCAGTTTAGCGCAAAGTATGTACACAAAGTTCCTCCTTGCCATCTCTCGTACCACTCTGATTGCAGTACGTTCCTTGGACATCACAAAAGGGCGGCGCACATTAGTTATTACGAAATAATGACAACAATAAAAAATACCAAAATGTCACATTTAGGTGGAAAATGATCCATTCTTGATGTTTAGTGTACCCGAGTCTGTATAACGCATGTTTTTATGAACATTTAACCTTCGATTAAAAATGTCCTTTCCCGTGCAGCTGAAAAAGAAATTATTAATGACATCAACGCTGCATCGTTACTTTCTGTTATTATACATGCAACATAGAACATCTCAAAAAGGTATCGGTAAACTGAGATATTTATATACGTTACAGTGCAAAGACTTGTGACGTGAAGATAAATGAAAGCTTTTTAAGTTTTCGTGAAATAAAAGATCAAGGTGCATTAGGGACAGAAAAGGAAATACTAAGTGCAATAGATGAAAAGGGACGTTTCAACTAAATTCTGTGGTAAGGGTTATGACGGTTGTGCCAATATGTCAGGCATTCACAAAGCTATGACAACGAAAATTCAACTAAGACAAAAGACTGCAAAGTATGAGCATCGTGCAGTGCACACTTTGACTCTATCACTTAACAATGCTACATGTGGAATTCAAGAAGTCAGGTCCTTTTACGACGCAGTAGAAATGCATCTTTTCGTTATTCATAGAATTAAAAGATGGGAGCTTTGGTATCTTCTTGTACCTTAAAAAAGCTTGGCCTAACACGTTCATCTTCGAGATACCAGTCTGTAAAAGTCTTTCGTTATGCTCATGTCTATTAGGCTACTTAATGATCTGTAAAAAGTAATATTGACATCTAAGTAAAGAGAAGAAAGAGAACAAGCTGTTGTTTTGAAAAACTAATTAGACAAATGTGAATTAAGTTTTCATACAGCGCTACAATCAAAACTTTGCAATTCAACATCTCATATTATGCAAGCGAAAAATATAGAGCTTGATAAAGTCTGTTCTTTTGTTCAGAAACAGCTGATAATTTATCTTGCTATCGACATAATTTTTAAGAAGCAAAATGGTTCAAATGGCTCTAAGCAGTATGGGACTTAACATCTGAGGTCATCAGTCCCCTAGATCTTAGAACTACTTAAACCTAACTAACCTAAGGACATCACACACATCCATGCCCGACGCACGATTCGAACCTGCGACCGTAGCAGCAGCGCAGTTCCGGACTGACGCACCTAGAACCGGAGGGCCACAGCGGCCGGCTGAAGAAGCAATGTTATCAGCTTCATCTTTGGCAAAGAAATGGGACATTTTAATGGCTATTTGGGCACCATTGCAACGAAGTAGAAGAGCATATTTGAGGGTGTGCGTTATGTCAATCATATCTTCAAAATTATTTTCCCAAAATTTATAAATTATGTTCCCCATGAAGACATTCACAATGCAGCAGCAGTTCTCCAAAACGAATATGAGGAGGATTTATCCAGTAAACTCACAGACCAAAAACCTCTGAAAGAAGAAATAGCCTCGTTAACCTCTGTAGCTGATTAACAAAACTGTTAGTAACAGAGAATTCAATCATAGCTGAGCGTTGCAAATTAATGCACAAACTTTTACCTGCTTTTAACTACTCCTGTTGCTCTTTTTTCGGCTGAATACTTATTTTTGAAACTCATACTTATAAAGAACTATCTTTGGAATTACATGACCCAATACAGAGTTTGTGAACTCAGCCTCCACAACGTCCAAAGTGATCTATTGATGCCAGTGAAATAATCAATACCTTCCATCAAAGAAAGTACGGCGCATGGTCCAGTTTCACTAGAGGTCAAGACGAGTACATTGAGGTTTCATAAATACAAATCAATCAGACAACAGACAGTCAATCACTAAAATGTGTATTTTCAATAACATTTATAGGTATTAATAATTTCTGTTTAATATTTTGAATATAGTAAATGAATGATATATTTGATTATATTATACAGGATTTTACAATATACTCCATTAAATCTCTGTTTCTACCTGCTGTAATGAAAGTTGCTTTAATTAACGAGAGGCTGTACATTTTAGGTCGGCGGGTCAGGCATTTTATTTTAGTAGGCGGCCCCGTATCGCGTACGTTATGTCCCTGGCTCTGTGGGTTCGTCCAAGTGCATTTGAACCCGAGCTTGATCTTATTTCCGTTGCTTTTAAGTCAGCTGTGTCACCGACTCAGCTAGGGCTGTCTCAGTGTATGCTTATAGTGTGGTGTCACCGCCAGGCACCACACTTGCTAGGTGGTAGCCTTTAAATCGGCCGCGGTCCGTTAGTATACGTCGGACCCGCGTGTCGCCACTATCAGTGATTGCAGACCGAGCGCCGCCACACGGCAGGTCTAGAGAGGCTTCCTAGCACTCGCCCCAGTTGTACAACCGACTTTGCTAGCTATGGTTCACTGACAAAATACGCTCTCATTTGCCGAGACGATAGTTAGCATAGCCTTCAGCTACGTCATTTGCTACGATTTAGCAAGGCGCCAGTATCAGTTACTATTGATACTGTAATCATGTACCGTCAAGAGCGACGCTCATCATTAATGGATTAAAGTTAAGTATTTCACCAGCTACGTCCGTTTTTCTAAAGCCTAAATTCCTTGTCCTGTTCCAGACCTCACGCCAGCCTGCGTGAGCTAAATCGCGTGCCTTTCGGCTTCCTCTAGTCACCCGGTGTTGGCTCTCCTGCCAACCCACAACATATAGTATCAGTATATTTTATTTTATCACAGCAAATATCTTTATGACACAGGCAGTGTTCATAAATGATTATGAATGAAAGGTAATCATTTAAATAAATATCGAGACTTCTCAGAAAACATATCCCACATTCCTCCATTGATATGCAACCACAGAAATTTTGGAAAGTCGGCGCCCTTGGTAATAAAGACTCTCATAACATTTGTCAGTTATGGTAGGAAACCCAGAACCCGCCTCCTCGAAAAAAGATGCCCCATCAAAATACTGTCCTATCAGCCCTCGTAACTCATTTGCCTTTACAGAATGAAGTCGTACAGCTGAAGTGCGAGCGGGTTATCTGTTGCCCATATTCTGCAATTCTGTGTATTCACACGTAACTGCAGATGGAAATGGGCTTCATCTGTCCACAGAATGTTCCCTGGCCATTCATTGTCCACTTTTATGCGAGCAAGAAATTCTCTAGAAAATGTTTATCTAACTGGAAGGCCAGCATGAAACAACTCCTGAACCTGGATAACTTTGTATGGATAATAGTGCAGGATGATTAGTAGAATTGTATGCACTGTGCTCACAGGCATGTCAAAAGTTTGGGCAAATCCCCATGCACTGCATGTTCACAAACCACTGCTTGAGCCCTCCTACAGTGCTGTGGCCACGTCTTCAACAGATGTTGGATCAATTGTTTTCCTTTTTCCGCCACATCGCATTTCAAAAGAACCTGTGTTTTGGACTTTCGTACTCATTCTCTGCAGATTGTTGGCAGACATCGGAACAACGCCTTTTTTCATACTCTTGAGTGTACGTAACTTGTGCTACTGGCACACAGTCACCATTCTTACAAAGGAGTTTTACCAACAAAACGCGATCCTGCATTGAGACAGTCACGGTGAGCATCTCAGACAAAAACCAAGGGACAATCGTTTACCCCACATCTTTTATTTTTCATATTCTGCCGCAACAGCACCATTAGTGTGAACATTTTTGTTGAATTTTTTAAATTCTTCGATAATATTCAATTCAAATTTGACGTCATTCTGAGCAGTGGTTCGTTTTTTACAGCGTTTTGAAACTGGAACTTTAATTGTAAGCACACTGCATATAAAGTATGTATAACTGGAATCTCTTCTCAAACCCCTCGTTAGATTTCAACCAAATTTCAACCAGAAAACAAACGTCACTAGTATCAGTACTGTTGGTTTTATAACCTTTTATCGGCAATAAGAATGGAGATACGGTCAAAAACATATTTTTCAACCCCTGCTATGTAGCATGCCTGGCACAATGGGTGTGATGACTGGAAATATTATTGGTCTGCCTTATGGATCTGTGTTGTAGGAGCTAAATACAGGGTATTTCAAAAATGACCAGTATATTTGAAACGGCAATTAAAACTAAACGAGCAGCGATATAAATACACCGTTTGTTGCAATATGCTTGGGACAACAGTACATTTTCAGGCGGACAAACTTTCGAAATTACAGTAGTTACAATTTTCAACAACAGATGGCGCTGCAAGTGATGTGAAAGATATAGAAGACAACGCAGTCTGTGGGTGCGCCATTCTGTACGTCGTCTTTCTGCTGTAAGCGTGTGCTGTTCACAACGTGCAAGTGTGCTGTAGACAACATGGTTTATTCCTTAGAACAGAGGATTTTTCTGGTGTTGGAATTCCACCGCCTAGAACACAGTGTTGTTGCAACAAGACGAAGTTTTCAACGGAGGCTTAATGTAACCAAAGGACCGAAAAGCGATACAATAAAGGATCTGTTTGAAAAATTTCAACGGACTGGGAACGTGATGGATGAACGTGCTGGAAAGGTAGGGCGACCGCGTACGGCAACCACAGAGGGCAACGCGCAGCTAGTGCAGCAGGTGATCCAACAGCGGCCTCGGGTTTCCGTTTGCCGTGTTGCAGCTGCGGTCCAAATGACGCCAACGTCCATGTATCGTCTCATGCGCCAGAGTTTACACCTCTATCCATACAAAATTCAAACGCGGCAACCCCTCAGCGCCGCTACCATTGCTGCACGAGAGACATTCGCTAACGATATAGTGCACAGGATTGATGACGGCGATATGCATGTGGGCAGCATTTGGTTTACTGACGAAGCTTATTTTTACCTGGACGGCTTCGTCAATAAATAGAACTGGCGCATATGGGGAACCGAAAAGCCCCATGTTGCAATCCCATCGTCCCTGCATCCTCAAAAAGTACTGGTCTGGGCCGCCATTTCTTCCAAAGGAATCTTTGGCCCATTTTTCAGATCCGAAACGATTACTACATCACGCTATCTGGACATTCTTTGTGAATTTGTGGCGGTAGAAACTGCCTTAGACGACACTGCGAACACCTCGTGGTTTATGCAAGATGGTGCCCGGCCACATCGCACGGCCGACGTCTTTAATTTCCTGAATGAATATTTCGATGATTGTGTGATTGCTTTGGGCTATCCGAAACATACAGGAGGCGGCGTGGATTGGCCTCCCTATTCGCCAGACATGAACCCCTGTGACTTCTTTCTGTGGGGACACTTGAAAGACCAGGTGTACCGCCAGAATCCAGAAACAATTGAACAGCTGAAGCAGTACATCTCATCTGCATGTGAAGCCATTCCGCCAGACACGTTGTCAAAGGTTTCGGGTAATTTCATTCAGAGACAACGCCATATTATTGCTACGCATGGTGGATATGTGGAAAATATCGTACTATAGAGTTTCCCAGACCGCAGCGCCATCTGTTGTTGAAAATTGTAACTACTGTAATTTCGAAAGTTTGTCTGCCTGAAAATTTACTGTTGTCCCAAGCATATTGCAACAAACGGTGTATTTCTATCGCTGCTCGTTTAGTTTTTATTGCCGTTTCATATATACCGGTCATTTTTGAAACACCCTGTATGTGGATGTGCATGACTGGAGGCAGGTTGAGATGAACAGAGGTGGGGACAAACAGAGGTGGGGATGAACAGAGAGAGGGGGAAGGAGGAGATGGATAGAGAGAGGGCAGAGGAGGGGATAGACAGACAGAGGGGCAAAGGAGGGGAGGAACAGATGGAGGGGGAGAGGAGGTAGATAGGGAGAGGGGGAGGAGATGGATAAAGAGAGTGTGGAGGAGCAGGTAGAGGAGGAGGTTGAGGAGCAGGAGAAGGAGGAGGAGGACATGGACATGAAGTTGGGACTGGAGGAGTTAGACAGAGAGAAGGGTGAGGAGGGCACAGAAAGTGAGAGGGGAAGAAGGAGATGTGCAAAGACACGGAGAAAGAGGAGATGGACACAGGAAGAGGAGATGGACACTGGGATGAGGGTATAAGATATGGTCAGAGAGACAGGTCAGAGGAGGTGATAAAGTGACAGAGAGAGAGTGGGGAGGAGAGAGATGGAGGTGTGCAGATGAGGTGGAGAGAGATGGAGTGCAGAATGGGTGGATGCTATGAGGGGTGAAGAGGACGTGTGTAGTATATGTGCCAAACACATATGTGAACAAAACACTAGAGGGAAGGCTAGTACACATACAAGGTAGGCTGTATGTATGTCCGGGATCTCTTGCCGAATCCCTGCATCGATTTTAATCAAATTTGACTCACAAAAAGCAAACCTCGTGAGTGTCAAAACTGTGGTGTTTATATCCTTCTAGCGCATTTGGAACGGAGATAAGGTCAGAAACTTGTGTTTCAGTCTATGGCAGCTCCAAAAGGAGCAGAGATAAGGTCAAAATCGTGTGCCTCAGTCCATGGCATATAGGCAGCTCTGCATGAGAGGCAAGTTGTGTGAAAGTGGTATTCGCCTGCTTTGCTGGGCAGCCTACTTGTCAGGGTCATGAAACATATTTCCAGCCTGCGACCTGTAAGCTTCTCCAGTGATAGGCATGTTGGAGTAGTATCAGCCTGCTTTATTGTTTTGCATGGGTCACATGTGATGATGGGCATAGATGGAGGAAGGTTGAGATATATAGAGAAGGGGATCGACAGAGAGAAGGCGTTGGAGAGAATAGATAGGAAGAAAGTGGCGCAGAATGAGATGGATGGAGAGAGGCACAGCATCCAGGGGAAAAGATGCCGAGCAGCCACCAGAGTAGACTGAAACAAGACAATAGGACAATAAGCAAAAGAACACAAAAAATGATGCCGATGAAAGAAGCAAGCCGTGTCCACATGGGGGAACAGCGATAGGGAGTTCTTGGGTGGATGCTGGACTGGCAGAGAAGAGTCCATAGAGATGCGACCAAGGCCCAGAAGAATGTACAATGGGATCTTGGAGCAAGTGTGGATGTCTAGCTCAATGCAGGGATGTCCATGGAGGAGACGGATGTGGGTGTGGTGGTGGCGACTGATGGGAACTGTATCACGAGGGCTGGCCATGATAGGACCAGTGAGTGAGCAGATATTGGCATCGGCAGGCTGGCAAGTACAGAAGAGCTGGCTGAGACAGGGCTGTTTACGACAGAAGGATTGGCTACGAGAAGTAGAGGTCTATACTTGACGTTTATGCTCGCTTTAAATTCAAATGACTCTGAGCACTATGGGACTTAACTTCTGAGGTCATCAGTCCCCTAGAACTTAGAACTACTTAAACCTAACTAACCTAAGGACATCACACACATCCATGCCCGAGGCAGGATTCGAACCTGCGAGCGTAGTGGTCTCGTGGTTCCAGACTGTAGCGCCTAGAACCGCTCGGTCACTCCGGCCGGCTGCTCGCTTTAATTGCTCTAGCATGTTGTTCCCTGAAAACCCGGTAGATGTCGATGCATCCGCTTTGGACAGAGGGAGCAACTGCACTCGACTTCTTGTCGCTTGTTCAAGCATTTCACGCCCGAATTGCCTGACCGCCTACTCTAGTTATCCAAGCGCCCTTCGCTCGCCCGCTATTGGATTACGGCATACGAACTTGAGATAAAGGAAAGTACGAATGCGAAACTTGATTGGAAAGCATTTATCCTGAGTGCGAAAGACAATGGTCTTAGCAATGTTTGGGAGAGATTTTCATTAGTGACTGATAAGGAAGTCGGCAATATAAACTGTGGCAAGTGCTCTGGTCTCGTGTCTTAAAGACCCGCCACCACACATCTGAAGGCACATATCTGCAGTACACGGCGAAGTATAAATTCTAAGGCATTCGCAGTTTCATTGAAAGCTCCGGTGATTAAAAAAAAAAGGTGCGTAGAAATGAGTACCATAGATCTTCGTCCATTTATATTAATATTGGTTGAAGGCTTTCACTGTTTACGTCAGAAGCTTGTAAACGTTGGCTCAGAATTGGGACATGTAGACGTCTCCAATATTTTGCCTCTTCCTACGGCAGTATCACGAATCACTGAAAGGACAAGTCGGTTAAAAAAAATGGGCGAGTATGATGCCATACATTATCCAGGGCATAGACTTGAATGCATATGAATGTACAGCGGATATTTGGACCGATACACATTGTAAAATGTTTTAATATACACTCCTGGAAATGGAAAAAAGAACACATTGACACCGGTGTGTCAGACCCACCATACTTGCTCCGGACACTGCGAGAGGGCTGTACAAGCAATGATCAGACGCACGGCACAGCGGACATACCAGGAACCGCGGTGTTGGCCGTCGAATGCCGCTAGCTGCGCAGCATTTGTGCACCGCCGCCGTCAGTGTCACCCAGTTTGCCGTGGCATACGGAGCTCCATCGCAGTCTTTAACACTGGTAGCATGCCGCGACAGCGTGGACGTGAACCGTATGTGCAGTTGACGGACTTTGAGCGAGGGCTATAGTGGGTATGCGGGAGGCCAGGTGGACGTACCACCGAATTGCTCAACACGTGGGGCGTGAGGTCTCCACAGTACATCGATGTTGTCGCCAGTGGTCGGCGGAAGGTGCACGTGCCCGTCGACCTGGGACCGGACCGCAGCGACGCACGGATGCACGCCAAGACCGTAGGATCCTACGCAGTGCCGTAGGGGACCGCACCGCCACTTCCCAGCAAATTAGGGACACTGTTGCTCCTGGGGTATCGGCGAGGACCATTCGCAACCGTCTCCATGAAGCTGGGCTACGGTCCCGCACACCGTTAGGCCGTCTTCCGCTCACGCCCCAACATCGTGCAGCCCGCCTCCAGTGGTGTCGCGACAGGCGTAAATGGAGGGACGAATGGAGACGTGTCGTCTTCAGCGATGAGAGTCGCTTCTGCCTTGGTGCCAATGATGGTCGTATGCGTGTTTGGCGCCGTGCAGGTGAGCGCCACAATCAGGACTGCATACGACCGAGGCACACAGGGCCAACACCCGGCATCATGGTGTGGGGAGCGATCTCCTACACTGGCCGTACACCACTGGTGATCGTCGAGGGGACACTGAATAGTGCACGGTACATCCAAACCGTCATCGAACCCATCGTTCTACCATTCCTAGACCGGCAAGGGAACTTGCTGTTCCAACAGGACAATGCACGTCCGCATGTATCCCGTGCCACCCAACGTGCTCTAGAAGGTGTAAGTCAACTACCCTGGCCAGCAAGATCTCCGGATCTGTCCCCCATTGAGCATGTTTGGGACTGGATGAAGCGTCGTCTCACGCGGTCTGCACGTCCAGCACGAACGCTGGTCCAACTGAGGCGCCAGGTGGAAATGGCATGGCAAGCCGTTCCACAGGACTACATCCAGCATCTCTACGATCGCCTCCATGGGAGAATAGCAGCCTGCATTGCTGCGAAAGGTGGATGTACACTGTACTAGTGCCGACATTGTGCATGCTCTGTTGCCTGTGTCTATGTGCCTGTGGTTCTGTCAGTGTGATCATGTGATGTATCTGACCCCAGGAATGTGTCAATAAAGTTTCCCCTTCCTGGGACAATGAATTCACGGTGTTCTTATTTCAATTTCCAGGAGTGTATGTTACTGCCCACTTTCTAACAAGATTAGGCATTGATAAATATGATACTCGTGATAACCCTCTTTTCTGAGAAGAAGAAAAAATCTCGATGATTTATTAAGAACTACGTTAAGAAAATATTATTGAATTTTTGATAATTAAATTCCCGGCAGTTTTATTAGGTTTTATCTGTCATTGATCGAGGCACTAATTATTTGAAGACAGTTCTGAAACTCACTTTCGATGACGATTATTTGATAAATGAGGTTGCAGTGGTTTATTCCATGACTTAATGTGCGTTGTCCAAAGTTCGACAGCGGTTTGTGGTAGCGACAGGAACCTCGGGGATGAAAGGAGCTGCGCATTTTGAGTTTGGGCTGCGATGCGCGGCTAGCGCGGACGCCGTCGCAGCATTGCACCAGTGACCAGTGCTTCGACGGAAGCCATGTGACTGAAGTGTTCTAAAAATGGTTCAAATGGCTCTGAGCACTATGGGACGTAACATCTGAGGCCATCAATTCTCTAGAACTTAGAACTACTTAAAGCTAACTAACCTAAGCACATCACATACATCCATGCCCGAGGCAGGATTCGAACCTGCGACCGTAGCGGTCGCACGGTTACAGACTGAAGCGTCTCGAACCGCTCGGTCACACCGGCCGACCTGAAGTGTTCTACCTACTGTTGTCGCATGATGTCTAAGCAATGAAAACTACAATAAGACTCTCACAGAAAGAAATACTCTGTGAGTTAGTCTATCAGCATCAGTATTTAAAGCTTCATAAGTACAAGGGCACTTTGTTACAGCACCGTCAGAGTTGGAAAACTGCCATTTGGTCGAAAATTCCTTTGCTTTTTCCAAAAGTTTTTCCGTTCCAGGAACTGGAAATAAATAGGAGAAATTTCGTACACAAAGGTGGACAGTACTTCTTCCACAATACAGTTCTGCTGCCGCGCGGTCAATGGGGCCTTGCCACGGTTCGCGCGGCTCCTCCCCCACCCCCCACCCCTCCCCCGTCGGAGGTTTGAATCCTCCCTCTCGCATGGGTGTGTGTGTTGTCCTTAGCGCATGACCTCAGCAGTTTGGACCCATTGGCACTTACCACAAATATCCAAAACCATTCTGCTGCCGTATTCAGTAGAGATTCGGAAGGAAAATACTGGAGACGCTCCATCTGCTAATGTAACGTATGTACAATAAAAGGTATCTTCTGTAACACGTTTTACAACGATTTGCAGAATAAATATGTAGATGTAGAATTTACACAAGGTAACACACATTCAAAGCCTTAAGGAGTAAACTCAGCCGTGTGGTCGTTAGGAAGTTGACTTCGAAATGACTGAAATCAAATGAGGAATGTCGTTGGCACTAGGGAGAAAATGAACGAGAATCGGTGGGTGCGAGAACGAGTGATCAGGTATACATCTGGCCAGTTGTTGGGATCCTCTTTTCGTTACACGTGATGGAAAAGCGTGGCACAAGCCACTGGAAAGCATTGATAGCAGTATTTATTTTAACAGCAGCATCTTTACCGCCTCGATTCGCGAGTCTTCTCGATTACTTAATGGTCCATGAGAACGTAGCCATTAGTATTGAGCCATGTTATTTCATTATAAAAACAGTTAGAGCGTACTGCAACAGATTCTGCGAATGAGCGGATAGGAGGATCTACACAGAGTGAGGAAACATGAGCGACTGAGAGTGACACGGCTGTGTCGCCCCTTTCGAATGTTCGGTATTCAACAACTACAGCAGACAAGTGAACCTGGATACGGCGTCAACCGAGCAGGTCGACGCCAAAAAAGAAACTTCAGTCTTGGATTAGCGTAATCGAAGAAGTGTCAAATTTTCTCCCACTGGCTCTATTATGACCACCAGAACTTTTCTGAAGTGTGTACCGGTATATCAGGAAAATTGAACGATAGGCAAAACCATTTGTTTCTTAAAGAACACTGTGAATTTCCCAAAATCAATATCGGAGAAATTGTTGAAGTTATACATGAGAGAAATAGCTCGAAACTATTTCAGTGCTTAAGGAACTAATTAGATCCTATCCATAGTCTCTGTGGAGTCGGAAACACATCTGAGTTGCAAGCTTACTGCACTGCAGTTTGTTTTGCAGTCTTTCTGACGAACTATGCAGATGAAATACAAACTATGATAAGTTTATTGACTTGTCAATGACTTTGTTACGTGGTTAGACTAGTTACATTAGATTAATGATTAACCCCTTTACGGTTAAAATTCATTTAATATATATCTGAAAAATAAAAGGTCAAAAATTGTCTTCCTTTGTGATAAATAATAGACTTTTGACTTCCACTACAAAAAAGTTTTAAGGTGACCAGTTTTGAAAACGGGTAAAGTGAGACACGTGTCCTACGAACATAATTAGAGACATGTTTTTATGTGAACCTAGAGTATTTTAGAGTTAAAATTTTAATTTTACTATGATCTTATCAAGATGGAAAATATAGAAAAAAGTATAACAAATCAGTACCAAAACACATTTATTCTCCTGACAATGAAAAACATGAAATAGCGCACACAAGTTTTCATCATAACGTTCGAATATGACTTTGACATACCACACACTAAATTTTTCTACATTCTTCGAAGTTTTCTGGGGCAAATACGTCCCACTATATACAAATCATGTACAAAGCAACAGAATTACTGAGGTGTATAGTAATGTTTCAAAACAATGTCTGTGATGTACAAGAAAATACAGATAGTACCTTAAGATATTCTTGGAACGGAGAAGAAGATGGTGAGTTGATCTGATTTTCGTGAAACAGACGCTCTACGCTACCTATAAACGCACGCCGTCCCATTTGATCGCTCACCTCCTTCGATTTATCCATCCCTATTATTTTTCTCCAAGTTCCGAAAGCATCTCGCTACATGCTAATACTAGAAAGATATGAGATATAGACGTCCCTGCGCTCAAAATTCTGTATTGCTTGGTGTCTAGATGACTGAGGACATTATTGAATAACGAAACTCGCATCGATTCCCTTCTCAGTTACAGCACGTATTTGAAACAGAAGCAACGATTATCAATTACCTCTACGTCTTGGGTTGGCCGCTAAACTATAGAGCATTACGAATCAAGGCTTTGTGGTGCTCCTGCCGAATAATTATCGAAGTAACAGCGCGTGAGCACAAATTAATTCCATTTGATAGTAGTAGCGGTAACGAGAACGCTCAGCTTGCAATATTCATTACGTGCGGAAGTGAAAGGTACCTTAGATATTTATTCGCAGTGGCATCGATACAGAGCGGCCGGGTCACCGTGGAAAGAGATTTCTGGAACACAGTCGGAGTTTTCTGTTGCGCTGCCTCCAAATAACGCGTGGAGTGGCTCCATATCTGCTGCGTGTCAAACACGAACAGCTGCACATTTCAGGCGTCGAACGACGTAGTGTTACAAAGAGACTAATTCTCGATTCATTGTTGCCGCATGGAGCCGGCGCAACAGCAGTGGAAGTGCTTGGCACTCACCGACAGTCGTCTGAGATGGCGGTGGTTCCGCTGGTTGTTGCACTGCTACTGCTCGGAGCGAGTTGTTTGGCTTCCCCAGTTCCACTGGAAAGAGACGTGCTGGCCCTGGCTGTAGACTTCTTGCGGTTCAGAAGCGCCCGAACCGTGGTCGCTTATACCTGCACGCATTATGGTCAGTCTGTTGTTTCACAGTTCGCCACACAAGACTGTAACAAGCTGTTCTATTCTTCCTGTATGCATATTTAGGTGGATGTTATTGTCTCCCAACCTCTAGTGCAGCCACTGCGACTACTGTAGATGTCGCATAGAACAGTGATGTTTGAGGAAATAGAAGGTAATAGCAAAGTTTATGAAGGGGTGTTCGTGGGGATCGATCCATGGTCTGATTTTCTGCGATATATAGGGCTATTACAAATGATTGAAGCGATTTCATAAATTCACTGTAGCTCCATTCATTGACATATGGTCACGACACACTACAGATACGTAGAAAAACTCAGTTTTGTTCGGCTGAAGCCGCACTTCAGGTTTCTGCCGTCAGAGCGCTCGAGAGCGCAGTGAGACAAAATGGCTACAGGAGCCGAGAAAGCGTATGTCGTGCTTGAAATGCACTCACATCAGTCATAACAGTGCAACGACACTTCAGGACGAAGTTCAACAATGATCCACCAACTGCTAACTCCATTCGGCGATGGTATGCGCAGTTAAGCTTCTGGATGCCTCTGTAAGGGGAAATCAACGTGTCGGCCTGCAGTGAGCGAAGAAACGGTTGAACGCGTGCGGGCAAGTTTCACGCGTAGCCCGCGGAAAATTGGCTCATGCCACAACTGGAGACCGACAGCGCCGACTTCATCTTTCAACAGGATGGTGTTCCACCGCACTTCCATCATGATGTTCGGCATTTCTTAAACAGGAGATTGGAAAACCGATGGATCGGTCGTGGTGGAGATCATGATCAGCGATTCATGTCATGGCCTCCACGCTCTCCCAACTTGACCCCATGCGATTTCTTTCTGTGGGGTTATGTGAAAGATTCAGTGTTTAAACCTCCTCTACCAAGAAACGTGCCAGAACTGCGAGCTCGCATCAAGGATGCTTTCGAACTCATTGATGGGGACATGCTGCGCCGAGTGTGGGAGGAACTTGATTATCGGCTTGATGTCTGCCGAATCACTAAAGAGGCACATATCGAACATTTGTGAATACCTAAAAAAACTTTTTGAGTTTTTGTATGTGTGTGCAAAGCATTGTGAAAATATCTCAAATAATAAAGTTATTGTAGAGCTGTGAAATCGCTTCAATCATTTGTAATAACCCTGTATTTGTTGAAACCTTTTTATTCCGGAGCACACGTTGCGAGACAAAGCTCTCCATGAGCATGGAGTGAGTCATGGTGGCAGGAACAAGTAGTCTGGATAGCAAAGCAACACTGGAGAACTACCCGATTCGCCACATTTTGGACAGTACTGTAGCCGCAACATCCAGGAAGGCTAGTTGAGATGATGATGTCCCATACTCCGAGGAGCGTAAGGAACGATGCGGGAGACCCGCACCGCCGTCTAGGCAACGTCCTAGAGGAGGTGGTTTGCCATTGCCTTCCTCCGACCGTAATGGGGATGAATGATGATGATGAAGACAGCACAACAACACCCAGTGATCTAGAGGCAGTAAAAATCCCTGACCCCCGGGAATCGAACCCGGGACTCCGTGCGCGGAAAGCGAGAACGTTACCGCAAAACCACGAGCTGCGGACGAAGGCTAGTTAGAGACATTAAATAACATGACAGCATGCTGGCCACCCTACCAGTCAGCATACGTAGAGGGCAACAGAGGTCAGCGACTACTGAAGAAAAAACTTTGACTGTCCTTCTGTGTTGTGAGACGACACAGTAAATCGTAGAATCGATTGCCATAGCGGAAATGCCGCTGACATGACATCCTTCCTCCAAGATATCCAGCAGATAGTGGCTGCTGACTGGAGTAGTTTCAAGACGGATTCAGTAATGTAGACGTATTTGTTCCACGAGGAAACGGTGGCCTCAAGGAACGGACAAATGAGAGATGCGTAGCGCTAATAGTCGTAGAGGTACTACTGCAGACAGTAGTATTAGTAGTTGAATAGTAGAATAATTAATCACGGAGACAGTAGTGGTTTTGTGATAGTAGAACGTAACTTTTCGTTTTCTGCTTTCTTTTTTGTTAATTTTTTCGTAATTTAGTTTTCTTTGATAGTATTAGTGTGTAGTCCGCAGTGATAGTTATTATGAGTGCTTTTATTGTACACAAATAGGTAAATTGTAAGTAACTTCAGCTATCCAGGTAATAGGCTGTAACTAAGAAGAATCTTCCATAAATCCATCTATCTACTATCTATCTTCTTCTATCTTTTTGTTATCAATCTGTATATCCATTCTCTCTACATGTACAAATTAAAGTCCCCAGCTGTGGTTTCTATGCATATGTTTGGGTTAACCTCAGGCACTAGTGTAATGATTTGATGCGGTTTTCACAAATAGATAGATTTAATCATGAAGAATGTTTGTGTGTATAATTTATTACCGCTAAGTAATGATGAATATGTACAGGGCTATTACAAATGATTGAAGCGATTTCATAAATTCACTGTAGCTCCATTCATTGACATATGGTCACGACACACTACAGATACGTAGAAAAACTCATAAAGTTTTGTTCGGCTGAAGCCGCACTTCAGGTTTCTGCCGCCAGAGCGCTCGAGAGCGCAGTGTGACAAAATGGCGACAGGAGCCGAGAAAGCGTATATCGTGCTTGAAACGCACTCAAATCACTCAGTCATAACAGTGCAACGACACTTCAGGACGAAGTTGAACGAAGATCCACCAACTGCTAACTCCATTCGGCGATGGTATGCGCAGTTTAAAGCTTCTGGATGCCTCTGTAAGGGGAAATCAACGTGTCGGCCTGCAGTGAGCGAAGAAACGGTTGAACACGTGCGGGCAAGTTTCACGCGTAGCCCGCGGAAAATTGGCTCATGCCACAACTGGAGACCGACAGCGCCGACTTCATCTTTCAACAGGATGGTGTTCCACCGCACTTCCATCATGATGTTCGGCATTTCTTAAACAGGAGATTGGAAAACCGATGGATCGGTCGTGGTGGAGATCATGATCAGCGATTCATGTCATGGCCTCCACGCTCTCCCAACTTAACCCCATGCGATTTCTTTCTGTGGGGTTATGTGAAAGATTCAGTGTTTAAACCTCCTCTACCAAGAAACGTGCCAGAACTGCGAGCTCGCATCAACGATGCTTTCGAAGTCATGCTGCGCCGAGTGTGGGAGGAACTTGATTATCGGCTTGATGTCTGCCGAATCACTAAAGGGGCACATATCGAACATTTGTGAATGCCTAAAAAAACTTTTTGAGTTTTTGTATGTGTGTGCAAAGCATTGTGAAAATATCTCAAATAATAAAGTTATTGTAGAGCTGTGAAATCGCTTCAATCATTTGTAATAACCCTGTATTGTTAGCTGTTCCCAATTTAATTGGCGTTTGGAGTGACATGTCGTCGCAGTAACGGGAGGTATGAGCTATTTAGCTAAAGTGGGGGCGGAATCTGTCAGGGAGAGGCAGTAATCATATTGAAACTTCCTGGCAGATTAAAACTGTGTGCCTGACAGAGACTCGAACTCGGGACCTTTGCCTTTTGTGGGCAAGTGCTCTACCAACTGAGCTACCCAAGCACGACTCACGCCCCGTCCTCAAAACTTTACTTCTGCCAGTACCTCGTCGGGCGCTGGTGACCACGCAATTGAGCACCCCACAAACCAAACATCAACATCGACGTTTGAGAAAATAGGAGGTAATATCAAATTTTATGAAGGGATGTTCGTGGGGATCGATCCGTGGCCTGATTTTCTGCGATATATTTGTTGAAACCTTTTTATTCCGGAGCACACGTTGCGGGGCAATGCTCTCCATGAGCATGGAGTGAGGTGTGGTGGCAGGAACAAGCAGTCTGGATCGCAAAGTAGCACTGGGAAACGACCCGACTCGGGCAGAAGTAAAGTTGTGAGACGGGGCGTGAGTCGTGCTTGGGTAGCTCAGTTGGTAGAGCACCTGCCCGCGAAAGGCAAAGGTCTCGAGTTCTAGTCTCGGTCCGGCACACAGTTTTAATCTGCCAGGAAGTTTCACATCAGCGCACACTCCGCTGCAGAGTGAAAATCTCATTCTGGAGTAATCATATTGTCTAATTTACAATGCTCGCTTGTTATCGGAAGATAGGAATCTTCATATAGACATGGAACATAACCAAACAAGAAACCATTTCATAGAGTTACGTAAATTGACTGTACTAAAATGCCACCATTTGCTTTGCCAGTCAACCACTAATGATGAAAATTTCTTCCGTCGTTAGAATTCGAGCCGGCTATCTCCGAATTACAAGCGAAACTTGGTTTTCTCATTTGTTATGGTTTTTTAGCCTCTGGAGCGCTGAGATCTAACTCTAGAGTCACGAGGATTGTGCTGCCTCGCTGCTTTTGTTCCTCTCTTTCCCTTTACGAGGTTGTAGCGAAAGGGAGGATTTGTCTGCCAGGATTTCGGGACATCCTCCTATATCCTCCCTAAGGCTCATCTCTTCGCGGCTTCCGGAAGGAAGTTGTGGTTGGGTGGTTCTGTATTTGTACGTCTCGTTTACATGATGTATGGCTTCTTCCAGGCTTTCTGTATCCTCCCCAAGGCTTATCTCTTCGCGGCATCCGGAAGGAAGTTGTGGTCGGGTGGTTCTGTATTTGTACATCTCGTTGTCATGATGTATGGCGTCTTCCATTCCGTCTCCTGCCCGGATAAGTTCACATTTCGTATTGATATTCTACCTGTCAACATGTGCAGCATCTACTACAGTTCGCAATTCCTTGTTATTATCTAGACTGTCTTATTACCAAACGTCGGGAAAGGGTGGCTGTATCGTGTGATGAGGGTGATGTGGAATGAGAAGAAGATTCAAGAAAAGGAGTAGGATGGATTGTAAAAACTGTAGGGGATTCACACTTATAGGGTCGAGAAGAAATTGAAAGAGGAGCAGCATGCCTTCAGACCTGGGAGGTCAACAGTTGACCTCACATTTTCAGTGAGGCAGCTCCAGCACCACCACTATGAATCTGGGGAAGACCTTGTGATGGTCTTTCTCGCAACAGAAAAGGCATTTGATAGCGTCTGGATGGAACAAAGGTATGAGAAGCACTAGAAAAGAAGGGAGTGGATAAATGGATAAAGAAACAATAAGCAGGGTGCAGGAGACGTGCTGTAGATGTCTGAGTCGCGTGAAAGTGGGCAATGAGAGGTTGGATTGGTTCCAACAAACAAGAGATGTGAAACAGGGCAGTGCATGTCACCTCTTCTCTTCTTTGTGGTCTTGGATGAGATAATGACTAAGGTGGTAGGAGGAAACTAGAGAAGACAAGATGAAAGAAATGATTTTAGTGGATGACTTAATGATCTGGGGGGGACAGGGAGGATTCAGGAACAGCTGGACAGAAACTGTGAAACAGTATGGAAAGAATTTTAATCTTAACAAGTGAGAGATCCTGGTTACAGCTAGAAAGAAAGATTGACCAACTATGAGGATTGGAGGCGAAGTGTTGAGGAAGGTGGAGAATCTCCAGTACTTGGGAAGTGTGACAGAGGAAAATGGAAGGAATGAGAAAGAAATCAGTGAACGTAGCAAACAGCAGAAGCATTCGTGCAAAATACTAGGAGCCTAGTTTCGGACAGAGACGTCCCACGAAGAAGCAAAGAAGTGATATACAGAAGTTACTACAGAAGAAGTGAGGACTGGTCCAGAGTGAACACCGGAAGATGGCGAGGAAACAGGACTAGATAGCGAGGTTTATGTTTCAAACAGTCCTACCCTGGGACTGCTACTATTCAAGATGATGATGATGATGATGATGATGATGATGATAGGTGTCTGCGATGTGTCGGCATGGTTTTAGTATTAAGGGCACGTGTCCCCTCAGACAGTGTATTGCTCCTTTGGTTGCAGAAAAAATCTTAATTTTTGATCTTTTTTGTATGATGGAGGAACTGGGAAGTTGTCCTCCCTGTTTCTGTATTGTCCCAGACTTCTGATTACTCTCTATTGATACGTTCCTTTAGTTTCTTATTTGAAATGGCTCTTGTGCCCAGTATCTCTTCCACCTTCTGACATTCTCCCTTTTCGAAAAGATAGACGAATGGAAAAACTGGTAGAAGCCGACCTCGGGGAAGATCAGTTTGGATTCCGTAGAAATGTAGTAACACGTAAGGCAATACTGACCCTACGACTTATCTTAGAAAATAGATTAAGGAAAGACAAACCTACGTTTCTAGCATTTGTAGACTTAGAGAAAGCTTTTGACAATGTTGGCTGGAATACTCTCTTTCAAATTCTGAAAGTGGCACGGGTAAAATAGAGGGAGCGAAAGGCTATTTACAATTTGTACAGAAACCAGATGGCATATATAAGAGTCGAGGGGCACGAAAGGGAAGCAGTGGTTGGGAAGGGAGTGAGACAGGGTTGTAGCCTATCCCCAATGCTATTCAATCTGTATATTGAGCAAGCAGTAAAGGAAACAAAAGAAAAATTCGGAGTTGGAATTGCAAGCCATGGAGAAGAAATAAAAACTTTGAGGTTCGCGGATGACATTGTAATTCTGTCAGAGACAGCAAAGGACCTGGAATAGCAGCTGAACGGAATGGACCGTGTCTTGAAAGGAGGATATAAGATGAACATCAACAAAAGCAAAACTAGAATAATGGAATGTAGTCGAATTAAATCTGGTGATGCTGAGGGAATTAGATTAGGAAATGATACGCTTAAAGTAGTAAATGAGTTTTTCTATTTAGGGAGCAAAATAACTGATGATGGTCGAAGCAGAGAGGATATAAAATGTAGACTGGCAATGGCAAGGAAAGCGTTTCTGAAGAAGAGAAGTTTGTTAACATCGAGTATATATTTTAAGTGTCAGGAAGTTTTTTCTGAAAGTATTTGTATGGAATGTAGCCTTGTATGGAAGTGTAAGGTGGATGATAAATAGTTTAGACAAGAAGAGAATGGAAGCTTTCGATATGTGGTGCTACAGAAGAATGCTGAAGATTAGATGGGTAGATCACATAACTAATGAGGAGGTACTGAATAGAATTGGGCAGAAGAGGAGTTTGTGGCACAACTTGACTAGAAGAAGGGATCGGTTGGTAGGGCATATTCTGAGGCATCAAGGGGTCACCAATTTAGTATTGGAGGGCAGCGTGGAGGGTAAAAATCGTAGATGGAGACCAAGAGAGGAATACACTAAACAGATTCAGAAGGATGTAAGTTGCAGTAGGTACTGGGAGATGAAGAAGCTTGCACAGGATAGAGTAGCATGGAGAGCTGCATCAAACCAGTCTCTGGACTGAAGACCACAACAACAGCCTAGTGGAGAGTAACAGTTTACCCTGAGGACGTCACTCCATTAGAATAGCCAGTTTGCTCACCAGATTTGGAACGGAATTGCTTGGGACGCTCTATACAGAGGGCAGAGCCTACTGTTTTGTTTCATTACTGAGTACACCATGAGATGGTGTACTCAGTAATGAAACAAAGCAGTAGGCTCTGCCAGAAATATCGACTCTTAGACAATGTGTTTAATAGTGTATTTTAATACGATAGTGTTCCATCTTAGGCAATTTATAACACTTAAAACACTTGATAATGGCACTTTGAAGCCGAAATTATGATTGTGTAAGTGTAAATGTACCACTGTATGTAAACAACAGTCTAATGGCGGTACTGACTTTAAAGAAATATATTATGACTGTTGCCCCGCATTATAAAAAAGATTGTTAAAAGAACTATGAGTGCTTGAGTATGTTACAGCTGCAATGTCCATCTGTTTGACCATGTCAGTGCTTTATACATTCAATTACGATGTTTGTGGCCATAGAAGAAATTACAACTTCCTATGTCTACTTCATAGCAAATTAACGTGTAAAGCTCCTTTTTTCCACCCTGCCTTTGCCTTGCATTACAGGTCAAACCTATCATCTCATCATAATCAAAATACAAGAGCACAGGGTTAGTGTATGTTCTGGACCAACTCGCTGATGTCAGCACTTGTTTTCTGGCATCATATTACGGCTGATGCAATTGTATGTATTAATATCACAGATGACACATATCATGGTCGTCCTATGGTGGGGGGGGGGGGGGACACAGGAAGAGAGCGGAGTGAAGGTGGAGGAGGTTAGTCGATGGAAATTAAACTCCACCCTGCCCCATGTTTTACTCTCGTCCAGTAGGTATCATTTGAGGTCTGTACTCCGCAGTGAGATCAGCCTCCCACCCTTTGATCATTTTTTTTTAAATTTTTGTGATTTGATTTCATAAGCGCCATCATTTCGTGTCTGCACTTCATGTTGTTCAGATGATGAAGGGATCCCACAGCTTTGGCAAAATGCTCTCCTTACAGTGCTTTGTGGTGAGTGCATTAGGGTGTGGATGTTTCTTATAACAAATTAATTTTTTATTATTATCACTTCAGTTGCATGGCAGTGTAGTGAGAAGCAAAAAAAATGTTCAAATGTGTGTGAAATCTTATGGGACTTAACTGCGAAGGTCATCAGTCCCTAAGCTTACACACTACTTAACCTAAATTATCCTAAGGACAAACACACACACCCATACCCGAGGGAGGACTCGAACCTCCGCCGGGACCAGCCGCATAGTCCATGACTGCAGCGCCTAAGACCGCTCGGCTATTCCCACTCGGCAGTGAGAAGCACTCAGTATGAAATAACGACACAAATATTAGTCGAGCGGCACCAAATCCAGTGAGAGGACCTGTGCCCAAAAGTATCCAAACGATCAGACGGCGTCGCACTGGCCTATATGCGACGTATGCAGCGTCATGCCGGAGTAGCACCAACCTTACGCCAGCATCACACCGATGTCGTGTTACGTCAGTGTCATCATGTGCTGCTGTGACCCATAATTTTGTGCTCAAAAGTACCTGTATTATTCATCAGTCATTTCTGTTACGCTACATTCGAGGTCTGTGCTCAGTAGTGAGGCGATCTGGCGCTGTGTGAGAAGCAAAGTTAAGGTACTTTGATAATATTGAATGATGTCGTCACAGCGTAGTCTGAAAAATGTTTATCGAGGGTCCCGCCGCCCCCCCCCCCCTCTCTCAGGCAATTTTGCTCTGAATTAAAAAAAGAAATAATGTTATTATCGGATTATCACACTAGTAGATAAAATATCTGTAGAATGCTAGCAGTGCATTATTTTTTCGTGAACACCCCGAGATTATGTGTAATAACGCACAAATTCAAACATTTACACAGTCGTGATTGCATTATTTCCTCAGCACCACCCTGGTCTTGGCGTGTACATGCCATGGCTTTTTAACAGACATTGCATTTTAGCATGCATTGCGCGGTGCACCTTTGAACTCGAGGGAGCCACACCCTGTCGCTTTACATGACCATCTGTTGTCCTACGTCTTCAGCAGCCTGCTCACACTGAAACAGTCATGCATCAATGCAGCTTGCCTGACTGCAGTGTCTCAATAAAGCCTCTTTCATTAAAGAATAAACGATAATGCTGGGTGCGTAATTTAAGTAATGTTTGCGGCAGAATAAGGCAGAAATATTACGCCTACCTTCTGTCATGCAGGAAAATGGTTCAAATCTACACTGCCTGACAAAGAACTAACGGAATGAAACTTTATGGGTGGAAAAAGGTATGTGAAGGTTTTCCAGTGATTACAAAATTGAGCCAAATTTATAAAGAACTTGGCAGAATGAGCCCAGTTATCCATATTGTGTAGCAGACCCTCTTGAGAATCAGTTATGGTCTTTCCGTAAGTTAATTATAAACGATTTCAAGGATTCTTGTTGCTACAATGTGACACTGTGTTCAAATGGTTCAAATGGCTCTGAGCACTATGGGACTTAACATCTGTGGTCATCAGTCCCCTAGAACTTAGAACTAATTAAACGTAACTAACTGAAGGACATCACACACATCCATGCCCGAGGCAGGATTCGAACCTGCGACCGTAGCGGTCACGCGGTTCCAGACTGAAGCGCCTAGAACCGCACGGCCACAAAGCCGGCTGACACTGTGTGCTTTGAATCTTAAGTAACAGTTTCACACACGATCACGTAGAGAACCACTGATTGGCTCAATAAAAATATACTTCCATTTTAAAGTATCGGTACTTGACACCAGTAAGCCAGGTCAATGAATGCAGTGCAAGTTCAGATTTGGTGAACAGTAGCTTCGACAGACCACGCTTTATGTTGTCCTGCTGCACGTGGATGCGTCTATAGAAGGTTGGAAGTGAGTGGAAATAACAGAATTTCTCGATCGTAATCCGATGCCTGTTCAGCCAACTACACTACCTTACTGGAAGCATGCCATATTGTACAACCACAGGACCTTCGATAAGTGGGTTAAGGCCTGATAAAAAGTTAATGAAGAAAATAAAAATAACGCCATATCAGACGAACTGTAAACATACGGAGAGCTACGTAATTGTTTTTAAACAATGCTAGCGTGTTTCGTTAGCACTATGCCACTTTCAGTGTTGAATAGTTCACATTTCTTCCAGTTCAAATCAAGATTTTTTTTATACATAGTCAGGTGATATCAAGAGATTCTGAGGGAGTTGTGTGAGGAAGTCCACACTAATATTACGAAGGCCGAAGTAGCTCTGTTACACTTTCAGGACTAAGCTGCTGAAGCGATATCAGGAAATGTGGTGTGGAGATAGCTTAAACCCTGGGGAAGAACACACGCTACTTTAGAAAGTGAGCGGTGCAAGACATTTATTGATTTGAAGAATATAACGCAAGCCGGCCGAAGTGGCCGTGCGGTTAAAAGCGCTGCAGTCTGGAACCGCAAGACCGCTACGGTCGCAGGTTCGAATCCTGCTTCGGGCATGGATGTTTGTGATGTCCTTAGGTTAGTTAGGTTTAACTAGTTCAAAGTTCTAGGGGACTAATGACCTCAGCAGTTGAGTCCCATAGTGCTCAGAGCCATTTGAACCAGCCAATATAACGCAAAATGTGGAACAACAATTACTCTTTGAAAAAGCTGTTAAGTATTAGAGTTCTGAATTTTATCATATTTGTGAAAATGCTGTTATTGTTGATATTTTCTACATGACACGACTCAATGTAATTAATATAATGTTTATACCATCATGTACGTGTCTTATCCGTACTTCCATACTGCTAACAGTCACAATCTCATTGCATTTTAGCCACTGAGTGACACGCATCTCTTATATTTTCTGAGATAGATGAAGAATCTCAACGATGGCGTCATTTAAACCTTGTACGAAAAGCAGGAAGACGTCATTCTTTTACATGTCGGACGTGGGAGGCTTTTAGTGAAGCTGCATTTGATTTTGACACGCAAGGGCAACTGTGGATGACGAGCTGACGCGGGAGGGAGCTGACGTTATTGCATGTACAATAAGTTACTTACTCACCATCACTCACTATAAGTGATATGCGAGTTCAGCGGTGGGTAATAGCACGAGAGACACTAAATATCATAGAACAAATTTGCTATTTCGAAAGGAAAAACTAACGAGGATAGAAAATGCAGACTGTCAACTGGAAGTAAAGCATTTCTGGAAAAGAGAAATATGTTAACGCTGAATACAAAATTTATGTAGTAGGAAGACTTTTGTGAAATGTGGAAATGGAACATATATTATAAACAGTGCGGAAATGTGGTGCTAAAGGAAAACAGAAAAGATTAGCTTGGTAGATCGAGTAAGTAATGATGCGGTACTGGATCCACTCCGTGGGAAAAGAAATTTATTGCACAACTGGACTTAAAGAAGGAATAGATTTGATTGTATGCATCCAGAAACAATGAACAGTCAATTTTGCAAAGGAGGGAAGTGTGGAAGGTAAGAGCTGTAGAGGTAGACCAAGGCTTGAATACTGCAAGTGGGTTCCAATCGGTGCAGGTTGCAGTAGATACGCAGAGATGAAGAGGCTTGGACGGGACAGACTAGCGAGGAGAGAAACATCAAACCAGTGTTCTGGCTGAAGACTATAACAACAACAACAACAACAACATCAACAGCAATATGCAGTAACAAATCCATAAAAGTGATACATCCGACGCCTTCGTAGTCCTAATAATTTTTCCCTATTTTATTGTACGCAGTGTCCCGTGTAGAACGCTGACGTCGCGGCTGTTCCCTTTCAGACAGCGTGCGGCTGGCCCGCCTGCTGCTGGCAGAGCGCAGCACGTGGCTGGTGCTGTCTCCCGCCGTGGGCAGGATTCCCTTGGGCGGCAGCGTCTTCACCTTCCTGCACTACGATTGTCCTCACAACCGGCGAGTGCTGCAAGCGGTGAGTTGCCCCCACAGTTTACTATTGTGTATTAAACCGTGGACCTAGAAATGACGGAGAGCCTTCGTCCCGCCGTAGCCCTCGGTTGTTCACAACCCCGCAACAGCAGTCCATCCACCCCACCGCCGCCCCACACCGAACCCAGGGTTATTGTGCGGTTCGGCCACCAGTGGACCCCCCCTCCCTCCCCCCCTCATCCCTCCCCCCCTTTGCTCTGGGAACGTCTCACACACCAGACGAGTGTGACCCCAAATGTTTGCGTGGTAGAGTAATTTTGGTGTACGCGTACGTGGATACAGTGTTTGTGAAGCAATCGCCGACATAGTGAACTGAGGCGGAATAAGGGGACCCAGTTCGCATTCGCCGAGGCTGATGGAAAACCGCCTAAAAACCATCCACAGTCTGGCCGACACACCGGAATTCGGCACTAATCCGCCTGGAGGATTGGTGTCGGGGACCGGCACGCCTTCCCGCTCGGGAAGCAGCCAGGAGGGCCAGACTTTTTGGAAATTAGAAATTTATGGTAAGGTCTTATGGGGTCAAACTGCTGAGGTCATCGGTCCCTAAGCTTACGCACTACTTAATCTAACAGGGACAACACACACACACACACACACACACACACACATACACTAATGCCCGAGGGAGGACTCGAACCTCCGACCGGGGGAACCGCGCGGCTCTTGAAAAGCCGCCGGCCGAGCGATTCTAGGCGCTACAGTCTGGAACGCCTCGATCGCTATGGTCGCAGGTTCGAATCCTCCCTCGGGCATGGATGTGTGTGATGTCCTTAGGTTAGTTAAGTTCGAGGGGAGTGATGACCTCAGAAGTTAAGTCGAATAATGCTCAGAGCCATTTGAACAGTGAAAAGGCGTCGTAGACCGCGCGGCGGGCCAGACTTTACTATACTTTTTGCCGTAAGGCCAGATTCACACCAGCGACCTCCTGGTCAGTATCGGCTACTCATGTTGCCCACGCATCAAGATATTTCACGTAAATCAGCAACCAGCCACGTCAGTGATCAGTTGATTGAATGTAGCGTTTTATAATCCTGAGTATGTTGCAGAAGTAGGAGACAGTGGTGTCACCTGCTGAAATGGGTAATTATAACTAGTTTTCGCCGCGCTCAGTCATATTATAGTAGTGAGTGCCACTATTATAGCAGTATAGCGGCGGTGGAACACTCTTTTACCTCCTTAACCGGCGTGGTGGTGGTAAGATCTTACGCACTACTTAATCCAACTTAAACTACCTTACGTTAAGGACAACACACACACTCATGCCCGAGGGAGGACTCAAACTGGCTTGACGTCTTTCCTTATTCGGGTATGAAACACGAACCTCTGCATAACACAGTAATCTTTGAGTTATAAATATGTAATTACGCGGAAACTATAACGGGCAGTCAAAAAGTTTCCGCTTGATGGCCGTACCTTCCAGAATCAGTATGCCAGTCAGGCAAAATAGTTGTGTCCATTGAGGCAACTATCCAACCGACGCTCCAGTTTGAAGGTACCCGTTAGGTAAAACACCGTTCCCTGCTGGGTGAAGAAGTCCTTGACGGCCTGCTCCACATCCTCGTCTGACAGGAATCTTCGATGCTTGAAGGCAGTTTTAAAGGACCTAAGCATGATACATGTGGAGAGCTGAGGACTATAGGGTGGGGGCTCGAGTGTGTCCCACTTGTTGTCTCTAATGGATGAGGCAGGCCTACCACATCGACAAGCGTCTCGTGTCGAATCGACAGCAAGGAACTTGGCGCACCATTCCACAATGATGGTTTTCAAGAAACGTGTTGCCACATACAGATTCTTCATTCTGTGATGGATATCCACCGATATGTGTCTTCGGAGCCTTTCAGGGTGACATCACTGGATAAAATCTTCTCGGCTTCCAAGCCGCGTCAATTCCAACAAAATTCTCGAGCTTTCACGTAATCGTAGGTATACAGGTTGGTCCATTGATAGTGACCAGGCCAAAAATCTCACGAAATAAGCGTCAAACGAAAAAAACTACAAAGAATGAAACTTGTCTAGCTTGAAGGAGGAAACCAGATGGCGCTATGGTTGGCCCACTAGATGGCGCTGCCATAGGTCAAACGGATATCAACTGGCTTTTATAAAAATAGGAACCCCCATTTCTTATTACATATTCGTGAAGTACGTAAAGAAATATGAATGTTTTAGTTGGACCACTTTTTTCGCTTTGTGATAGATGGTGCTGTAATAGTCACAAACATATGGCTCACAATTTAGACGAACAGTTGGTAACAGGTAGGTTTTAAAATTAAAATACAGAACGTAGGTACGTTTGAACAATTTGTTTCCGTTGTTACAATGTGCTACATGTACCTTTGTGAACTTATCATTTCTGAGAACGCATGCTGTTACAGCGTGATTACCTGTAAATACCACATTAACGCAATAAATGCTCAAAATGATGTCCGTCAACCTCAATGCATTTGGCGGTACACGTAACGACATTCTTCTCAACAGCGAGTAGTTCGCCTTCCGTAATGTTCGCACATGCATTGACAATGCCCTGACGCATGTTGTCAGGCGTTGTCAGTGGATCACGATAGCAATAACCTTCAAATTTACCCACAGAAAGAAATCCGGGGACGTCAGATCCGGTGAACGTGCGGGCCATGGTATGGTACTTCGACGACCAATCCACCTGTCATGAAATATGCTATTCAATACCGCTTCAGCCGCACGCGAGCTATGTGCCGAACAGCCATCATGCTGGAAATACATCGCCATTCTTTCATGCAGTGAAACATCTTGTAGTAACATCTGTAGAACATAACGTAGGAAATCAGCATACATTGCACCATTTACATTGCCATCGATAAAATGGGGGCCAACTATCCTTCCTCCCATAATGCCGTTCCATACATTATCCCACCAAGGTCGCTGATGGTCCACTTGTCGCAGCCATCGTGGATTTTCCGTTGCCCAATAGTGCATATTATGCCGGTTTACGTTACCGCTGTTGGTGAACGGCGCTTCGTCGCTAAATAGAACGCGTGCAAAAAATCTGTCATCGTCCCGTAATTTCTCTTGTGCCCAGTGGCAGAACTGTACACGACGTTCAAAGTCGTTGCCATGCAATTCCTGGTGCATAGAAATACGGTACGGCCGCAATATATGTTGATGTAGCATTCTCAACACCGACGTTTTTGAGATTCCCAATTCTCGCGATATTTGTCTGCTACTGATGTGCGAATTAGCCGCGACAGCAGCTAAAACACGTACTTGGGCATCATCATTTGTTGCAGGCCATGGTTGACGTTTCACATGTGGCTAAACGCTTCCTGTTTCCTTAAATAACGTAACTATCCGGCGAACGGTCCGCACACTTGGATGGTGTCATCCAGGATGCCGAGCAGCATACATAGCACACGCCCGTTGGGCATTTTGATCACAATAGCGATGCATCAACATGATATAGACCTTTTACGCAGTTTGTAAATGGTCCATTTTAAGACGGGTAATGCATCACGAAGCAAATACCGTCCGCACTGGCGGAATGTTACGTGATACCACGTACTTATGCGTTTGTGAATATTACAGCGCCATTTATCACAAAGCGAAAAAAGTGGTCCAACTAAAACATTCATATTTCTTTACGTACTACACGAATATGTAATAAAAATGGCGGTTCTTATTTTAAAAAATGCCGTTGATATCCGTTTGACCTATGGTAGCGCCATCTAGTGGGCCAACCATAGCGCCATATGGTTTCCCCCTTCAAACTAGACGAGTTTCGTTCTTCGTAGTTTTTTTCGTTTGATGCTTATTTCGTGAGATATTTGGCCCACTCACTACCAATGGACCACCCTGTATAAGCGGGAAATAGCGCCAGACAGGTCCGACAGTCAGTAGCTTCACTCCTGACGACGATGGCGGAGCTAGCCATCGACAGCTCAAGAATTTTCTTAGAATTGTCGTGGTTTGAAAATCGATAAGATTTATTCCAATGTCCACCAACGTTTGTCCTTCAGCAGCCATGAAATGAATGACGCACATTGGTCCTCTTTGGACGCATTTGGTAATAACGTCGCATTAGTTCACGTCTCCACTTTTATCACACGCACGGCGGAAAGACGCGAATACCACACTAACCCATTGCCTACACGTCAGTGTTTATGAACACGCGTCAGAGTCGCGCTACGTCGTATATATGCTGTAGCAACAACGTCAAATAGAAAATTTTTGATCGCCCCATGTAGTTAGGATTTTTAAATGTGAAACACCGTAGAAATTAATCTCTTTTAGAACAGCGATTCTAGCAATAGAAATTATTATAGTTACATTGGAAAAATCGAAGTTGTTAGCCATATCTTTGTAATTGTTACATCAATTAAAATAAACCATATATCGTTTAGTGAAAACTTACAATTCATCTGCTTGTAAACGGAATTACGATATTTTAAACGGTTTCGGAAATATTTGAAAGGAACATCTCAACTGAACGTAGGGTGATTCAACAGTGTGCACTGAACGCTAGGCTCCGAAACATTTGAGTCGGCATCTGCATTGCATTACGTCGCCGGATCTACCATAGAATCTATTCTGGTTTATAGGGTGGGTAGGTGTCCGCTATAAACGTTTTGTAATGATCCACGGATGGACAAGAGTTTTTCGCCTACCCTGGTGGTTTCACAGCCCTTTAGCCACTTTCCGTGGATCCTCACGACTGTAGCAAGCAAACAGCCGACAATATTTCTCCGTTTCTGAGATTCTCGTTCCCAGTCGGCGGACAATAACACCGTCAAAGTCTGTGGATTTTTCTGTTTGAGCCGTATCCACTCCGCTATACACCTCCATTACTGTGTCATGTGGTCGTAACGTCGCCGTACGCTATTGTCTCGCGGTGGGTTGTTGTCATAAGGCTTTGGACTCATCAGTGTACACTGTGATTCAGCTGCCCCTGTCGATTCGTTTTATGCAACCGCACTTTGTCTTTATCAGGAACGGTATCCAGACAGGTGACAGCCATGTAATTGTTATACACTGGATATGGAATTAGTGATATTGTTGCAGAAGAATCTGAGTAACACCGTGGTGTAGTGGTTATGATACTAAACTGTTGCAAGTGCTGAATAAACCTTCATTAACTGAAATTAGCGTTCGTCATTCATCTACTTACGCCTTCTTCTGCGTGACAATATGCACATAGATAGATGCCGGTAGTATCGGTTGCACAAGGAATAGAAGGGCAGTGCGTTGGCACAGCCGTCATTTGTACTGAGGTGATTAATGTGAAAAGGTTTCCTAAGATGGTTATACATGCACGACGAGAATTAACACGCTTTGAACACGCAACGCTTGGGATGTTCCATTTCGGAAATCGTTAGGGAGTTCAGTATTCTGAGATACACAGTATCAATAGTGTGCAGAGATTGTTACATTTCAGAGATTATCTCTCACCACGGACAACATTGGCAAATGGTCTTCGCGTGCCGACCGAGAGCAGCGGCGTTTGCATAAAGTTGTCAGTGCTAAAAGACAAGCAACACCCTGAGAAATAACCGCAGAAGTCAATGTGGAACGTACGATGAAAGTATCCGTCAGGACAGTGCGGCAAAATTTGGCGTTAATGTGCTACGGCAGCAGACGACCGACGCGAGTGCCTTTGCGAACACCACGCCATCGCCTGTAGTGCCTCTCCTGTATTCATGACCTTATAAGTCGGACCATAGGCGACTGGGAACCCGTGCCCTGAACAGATGAGTTCCAATTTCAATTGGTACGGGCAGATGGTAACGTTTGAGTGTAGCACAGGCCTCACTAAGCCATGGACCCAAGTAGTCGCCAAGGGATTATGCAAGCTGGTGGTGACTGGTGTGGGCTGTGTTTACATGGAATGGACTGGGTCCTTTAGATGTTCGGCTAGTTGGAGACCTTTTGAGCCATTCACGGATGTCACATTCCCAAACAACGATAGAAGTTTATGGACGACAATGCGACCCGGCCGCTGGGGCCGAACGGTTCTAGGCGCTTCAGTCTGGAACCTCGCGACCGCTACGATTGCAGGTTCGAATCCTGCCTCGGTCATGGATGTGTGTGATGTCCTTAGCATAGTTTTTAAGTAGTTCTATGTTCCAGGGCACTGATGACCTCAGATGTTAAGTCCCATAGTGCTGAGAGGCATTTTGACAATGCGCCACGAAACCAGGCCACAACTGTTTGCAATTGATTTGAAGAACCTTCTGGACAATTCGAGCGAATAATTTGGCCACCCAAATCGCACGACGTGAACCCCATCGGACATTTATGGGACATAATCGATAGGTAAGTTCGTGCATAAAATCCTACACCGGCAATAGTTTCGCAGTTGTGGGCAGCTATAGAGGCAGCATGCCTCAATATCTCTGCAGTGGACTTCCATCGACTTGTCGACACCATGCCACTACGCCGGACAATAGGAGGTCCGACATAATATTAGGAGGTATACCACGACTTTCGTCGCCTCAGTGTAAGTTCCCTCTCAGAGATCTGGGCCACTGTTAGCAAACGGAATCACTGTGTAAAAAATACAGGTGAGGATTGGCCATGCGTTACTTTCAGTAAATGATTCAGAAACAATGTCTTATAAAGTGGTTTTCACCACTGGAAACAACGAAATTAACTGGAGATATCAAAATGGGAAGCATGGAAGAAACAACTTCCGGATGTATAACCTCTGAACAATTAACGAAAGATAAAGTACTATAAATGGGATAAAGTAACAGAGACATGAAAAATCTGTATGACTACACCGCTGATTACACAAAGAAATATTGGAGACACTTGGATAAGTATGGTAGAAGTAAGGTGTATCTTGGTTAAAACATACCGTGTAACTCATGGCCAGTCCTCACTTGTATTTTTTACAGTATGATTCCGTTTACCATCAGTCTCCCAAAACTCTGAGAGTGGAATTAGGTCGATTACGTGGCTGTCTCCTGTCTAGATACTGTTCCTGATACAGATGTACTGCAGGCTGCACAAAACGAATCGGTAGGGGTAACTGAACGAACCTGTATTTACTGGGTGTCTCTCCTGAAAGTCGTCAGGCGCATTTTCTCTGTATTTTCTGCAGATATTTGTAGACTTATTGCAATGTGCACCTGTAATCAGCCCAAACAATTATTGCTCAACATGTCTTTCATGCCAACACCCAGTTAACGGAAAGTATCCGTTTATTCCCCATTACAAACAAAATGGTTTTTAAAGCAGAATTTTACGTGCCCAGTCGATAGAGCAGTCCCAGATAAGTGTGTGAGTGTGTGGGTTTTATTTTGTCAAGTTGCGTAATGGATTGACCCAACAAGTACCCTTTGGCCCCTGCAAGAAGCAATTTCCATCTCACACTACTACAGAAGTCAGACAGACGCTCGTAATGTACCAACAAGAACTGCTTGAAAAACATTCAGCAACAAATATCTTCTGGAGTCGTCCACTGTAAGGAAAAAACACAAGGATATTCGATATATTCTTACATAACTAGTGGAATGCTTGGGTATGGGAGTATTGCTAGTTAGTGTAAGAAAAACATCAAACGAACTAAAAACATTATTACAAAAAAAATCTGAGAAATCAAGTGAAACTTTTTCTTATAAAATAATAATAAATTTCTGGGTTCTTTTCGGAACAGTAAATTGCCTCTTATGGATAGGAATTTTTACACAGTATGGAAAAGTTCTTTTCTCACTTTTCTTTAAGAATGTTATTTACTAGGCAGAATGGCTGAGAGCCACACCTACACAACTTGAATAACTTTTCTAGGTACGGTCAAGGCTGTCGCATGAGAAATGTAGTGGAGTGTACCGTTAGGGAGGACAGATGGGGCTCGCATACGCTGTAGTGCACAATACCGTGAGCTGCGACGACTGCTGCCTGTGTCGCTCGCTGCTGACAAATAACACAACTCTCTTTCTATCTGGATTGACCTTGGCCAATCAAACTCTCCCTATGCCTTGATGAAGTTAAGGACTCCTATCCACCCCCAAGTCTAACTATTGGCGTGGTACACCGCTCAGATAACCAGTCCACTGTGATGCCACTCAATACTCGCTCGCAGGCGTTTAACTAGTACTCTGCCCGTGTTCACACCGCACAATAAGTGTGGCGACCAACAGAGTGAACAACGCTTAATTACGAGCGGCTCAATATAGAGTGTCACTGTGATTTGCTAACGACAGAGGTGCTCTCCCAGTGTAGTACTGAGGAGAGACTTTGTTCCTCGCTCTTTATGTACACATACGAGCGCACTCGCTCTCGTTACGTGTTCCCACTCCAAGAGCCACAATGGGACAGCCCCTTTTTCTGGAAAAGTTTCCGTCTTCCCTCACTCCTCTGGCTGTTTGCATCAGAAATATTCCACCAATCAGCGTTGCTCTTTTGAACAGGAGAACGTTTCGTTTGAGTCGACCAATGCGGAAATCTGTAACATCTCCGTTAGGCATGTATTCTCCTCCTGTGAGAACTCTGTAGCTACACAGTCGGTCTGTCAAAAAATGTGTCTTCTGGGCGCTCCCACACAATGTAGCGGAATTTGCTTTTAAGTCGAACATGGGGATTGTTATCCTTTCGCTCTGGCAAAAGCTGTCTTCTCTCTGTTCTCTCTGGGCGATCGCTTTGGCTTATGTAGGTATGTTGTTGACCTAGCCCTCTGAAGGGACAGTCTTCCCAACAGGCTGGTTTCGTCTTTAGAACGAAAATTTCTGTGGCCGTCATGTTACGTACGCCAGCCTCGACTTTTTCAACCTCGGTGCGCACTTGCAATTATTAGATTTGCATATCGCTGACATGAATTGATACAAAATTGGCTCTACCTTATCGAGTTTGGGTTCGAATGAAGCATCTTGATGTGCAGAATACGATTGTGAGGACAGAATATGTAAGAGATGAAGGTCTGGAGACCATGCCACCTTACAAGTGTAATGCAATTTTCTGTTTAGGGATATGTATTAACAGCATCAATAAAACACAATAAAACATTTGTTAGCCACTACTTTGTTGCCAGACTTACAATGTCTCCTGAGCCACCCTAGCCTACGCTGTCGGCTACCACGATGTAACGGAGCTGTCAATCTCTGCTGGAGTACTGGTTATTCTCCGTGTTTTACTGTCCCTGTTACTATATATCACTAAAAATATCACACTAGACTAATTTGGCACTGCTCTATCGAACACGAGAACGTAAAATACAGCTTTAAAAGTAATTTTGTTTATAACTGGAGACAAACCGAATTCCGTTGACACTGGGCCTCGCAAGAAACTTGTAATGAACAGTATTTGTTTGAGCTGACTCCATCTATATATTGCAAAGAAGGAATTGGAAATATCTACAGAGACACAAGAGAAAATGTGCCTGATAATTATTAGGAGCGACACCCTGCATGTACAGGGTGATTTTGGTCAAAGGGGACAAATTGCAGGAAACGATTTCTGAGAAGATAAGGAACTGAAAAGCTCAGAGAGAAATATGTCTGCAAATGCGTTACAAGGGATGTACATCATCTTTAAGGTCGAGAGAAAAGATCTTTTACAGTGTAAGTTTTGATGATTAAAAGCACACATAAGAACGCGCCAGGCCAAGTGAGAAAGTACTGCCTGTACTATTGTTTTTGTTGCACACACGATACACACAAGAGGGCATTATCCCTGTCAACAATGGCGGCGTGTTCAGTCATCACTACCATAGCACAGTCAATGAAGACCAAAAGTGTCAACTGGGGAAAAATCGTATAGTTGCAAGTTTTTGTGCCATGGTAGTGGGGAGCGTCGTGAACAACCTGTTCCTGAGCTGTGAGGTGTGACTGTGGGAGTGGGGAGAGGAGGACAGCGAGTAAAGGTCATTTTTTGGGTCTTTCTTGAACATCTCGAAAACTGCTCCATCTAATCAAAACATTTCCCAGCTCAAAATTAAATTCCCACTCACCTGAATCGCGTGAGTCTGATTCAGGCAGCTATTTGTGTATGCAGGGAGATGGGGTCTCCCGAACATACAGTCCTATTCTGCGAAAAGTAGACACATAAGGGGCACAGTACAAGCAACAATGTCTACAACCAACTAGACGATGCATTACGAAACGAAAAAGAATTGACATGATTAAATACCTTAACAGACAAGATTTCAATGGCATTACATGAAGTTATTTATTAGAGTGCCAGCGCATTGTCGCAAACTGCTTATGGCATCGGGCACTGTAAATCTGTCAGTATGTACATAGACATAACAGTTCTGATAAAGGAACAAGGGAATATAGTATAAAGACCACCCTACTTACTAACATGCAAGATGTCTGGGATACAATGGCTCGAAGCACATACTGAGGTATTCACCCTCATACAACTAGGTGGCGGAGCTAACGTCTCTAACTCTTTCCTAATTTTCTTTTTGTTTCTTCTTAGATTCAACTACATTTTTATATTGCCATTTCTAATTCATGTATTATATTTTGATAAAGTACAAAACTGCTAAACAAACAAAAAAAAGATGGAAATGAATAAAAAGCTCACCTCCATGTGGCAGGACACAGGCAACGGTAGGATGGGATGTGGCACTGCATGGAACTGTTTCTCAGATCACTCAGGCCCCATATACCGATCACAGCAGCCAAGAGGCAATAAGTGACCCACTGTAAGCAATCACGTGTTGGGTCGGTAAAAATAAGTAGCAATTGAAAAAAAGTGAAAAGTGCAAGTAAGAAATTAAACTACATTAAATTTCGTGCAGAATAGGTCCTATTCACTTTTTGTCTAGGCCTACTAGTTTCCGTGTTTCATGGGATGGAAAAATCGCCATTTATTAAAAACAGAGTTTTAATAATATTAAACGTGTTTCATGAGATGGAAAAATCGCCGATTATTAAAAACGGAGTTTTAATAATATTAAATGAATGTTTATTGGTAAATGAAGTACTGTTAAATGAAGAATGTGTAGACCATATCTAAGTGCAGTTGAATCACGTTAAAGGATAAACTGGGTGCAGCTTACAAGAGAAACTCCTCATCGCATTTAGTGTGTAAGGCGTCCGAATATTACGGACCTTACATGAGCTTGATCCCTAACGACAGTGTGATACAGCAGGAGATCCTCAGAAAATAATACACTCCTGGAAATTGAAATAAGAACACTGTGAATTCATTGTCCCAGGAAGGGGAAACTTTATTGACACATTCCTAGGGTCAGATACATCACATGATCACACTGACAGAACCACAGGCACATAGACACAGGCAACAGAACATGCACAATGTCGGCACTAGTACAGTGTATATCCACCTTTCGCAGCAATGCAGGCTGCTATTCTCCCATGGAGACAATCGTAGAGATGCTGGATGTAGTCCTGTGGAACGGCTTGCCATGCCATTTCCACCTGGCGCCTCAGTTGGACCAGCGTTCGTGCTGGACGTGCAGACCGCGTGAGACGACGCTTCATCCAGTCCCAAACATGCTCAATGGGGGACAGATCCGGAGATCTTGCTGGCCAGGGTAGTTGACTTACACCTTCTAGAGCACGTTGGGTGGCACGGGATACATGCGGACGTGCATTGTCCTGTTGGAACAGCAAGTTCCCTTGCCGGTCTAGGAATGGTAGAATGATGGGTTCGATGACGGTTTGGATGTACCGTGCACTATTCAGTGTCCCCTCGACGATCACCAGTGGTGTACGGCCAGTGTAGGAGATCGCTCCCCACACCATGATGCCGGGTGTTGGCCCTGTGTGCCTCGGTCGTATGCAGTCCTGATTGTGGCGCTCACCTGCACGGCGCCAAACACGCATACGACCATCATTGGCACCAAGGCAGAAGCGACTCTCATCGCTGAAGACGACACGTCTCCATTCGTCCCTCCATTCACGCCTGTCGCGACACCACTGGAGGCGGGCTGCACGATGTTGGGGCGTGAGCGGTAGACGGCCCAACGGTGTGCGGGACCGTAGCCCAGCTTCATGGAGACGGTTGCGAATGGTCCTCGCCGATACCCCAGGAGCAACAGTGTCCCTAATTTGCTGGGAAGTGGCGGTGCGGTCCCCTACGGCACTGCGTAGGATCCTACGGTCTTGGCGTGTATCCGTGCGTCGCTGCGGTCCGGTCCCAGGTCGACGGGCACGTGCACCTTCCGCCGACCACTGGCGACAACATCGATGTACTGTGGAGACCTCACGCCTCACGTGTTGAGCAATTCGGCGGTACGTCCACCCGGCCTCCCGCATGCCCACTATACGCCCTCGCTCAAAGTCCGTCAACTGCACATACGGTTCACGTCCACGCTGTCGCGGCATGCTGCCAGTGTTAAAGACTGCGATGGAGCTCCGTATGCCACGGCAAACTGGCTGACACTGACGGCGGCGGTGCACAAATGCTGCGCAGCTAGCGCCATTCGACGGCCAACACCGCGGTTCCTGGTGCGTCCGCTGTGCCGTGCGTGTGATCATTGCTTGTACAGCCCTCTCGCAGTGTCCGGAGCAAGTATGGTGGGTCTGACACACCGGTGTCAATGTGTTCTTTTTTCCATTTCCAGGAGTGTAATTACATTATATCAACAAAAGGCAATTGCAGTTAATCTCATGTACCAAAAACTAACAAAACGATCTCTACCAATATGGACAATGGCATGGAACAAACAAGTTAAAGCGAAACGCATTTTGGAGACGAACCGAGTAGGTGGTTAGTGACATCGTAAAACTCCCATTTAGCAAGAGAACGGCGAGGGCGAGCTTCAGTGCAGAAAGGGATAGGGCCAGAACAATACATTATTCCTTTTAACGTACGGCCAGGACCGAGAGTAAGTAGCTGCACGTTATTAACAGGAAGAGGCTGCGACCCAGCAAGAAAAATCAAAATTTTTATTCACCTAGAGCGAGACGGTAATTGGTTGCCATATTTAGCGATGCAGACGCGACACGGTGGGCAGATCCCCATTATATAAAAGCATTTTGAGACCTTAAAACTCTATCTCTCTCTCTCGTCTTGCGGCGGACCGCACAAGTGTGTGGAAATAAGCGAGGGCGTTGAGAGCTTTGCTTTCTGCAGAATGAGGATGATACGCTTCACGTATCGTGGCGACAGGTAGCAGAGCGGTAGTTCATTATTCCTGTGGGAATTTTTGGGTGCAAAGAAATTGTGCATGTCGCTCCAACCAATAGCGAGTGTGCAATAACCATTATTTCGACTAGGGAAAGATTAATGTTCTATGGACTGCAGGAAAGTTGCGACTGAGTGATTCAGTCAAGGCCAGAGCGTAGAATTAGCGTTTCAGATCCAGCACAGAGACAATGCTGTTGCACATGCTGCTTGGTAAAGTACCATCGCGCATTAGGCCACAGTAAATGATGAGTCTAGATTTTGCTCACTCCAACTTGTGTACGCTTTGACCATTGAATATCAAAAGCTAGGATACTAACCTACCCTCACATTGAGTACGTGAGGGTTTTTTCATTCGTTCAAAAAGTAAATTTATTCTCCACCAACACAGTGCATTGACCAGCTACGACAATGTAGATTTAAATGAGCAGATGAGGATTTTTAATAATCATTATTTCCTGTGAAAACAAATTTTCATGTGTGGAGCTAACGACTTCAATAAGCGTCATTTCAATATGTCCAAGGAAAATAATTGAACATGATTGTTGTTTATCACTTGACCCCTGAAAGCACAGTTGATAAATTATATGTAGAATAAAAAAGGGAATAGCTGTTTTGTCTTTCTTGAACAGACCCCAAAATTTAACTTTTATTAATTCATGCATTCTAGGTACGTGACAGCACCATTTCTAATGTTTTTTGTTCGGATTCGCACCTGATATTAGCTGGCTTACAGAGACAGGGTCATATTTATTTAGAATGTCTGTTTGACACTCTGGGCTCGAGAAGACAGTTCAGATATTTTGTCCATTTGCACACATTAGTACACTCACTGTGCAGATACAAAGGTCGGGTGTACGACAACTAGTAAGATGGCCCAGATCAAGCATGAAAATGGGAAGAAGGTGTACTGAAGTGTGAAAAAAAGCAAAATAAAAACAGTAAACGGTTCAAGCTTAACAATTGTAGTATTGAACTCATGTGAGCAGCCATGGCGTTGTGGTTAAGTGGTCCCGGAGTTAAACTATTAAGGAGAGGAGTCGAGTTCGAAACTCCTTCGTGCCATTTATACTTATTTTCATTTTTTTTTCACAACATTATGAACTAAAAAATGGTTCAAATGGCTCTGAGCACTATGGGACTTAACATCTATGGTCATCAGTCCCCTAGAACTTAGAACTACTTAAACCTAACCAACCTAAGGACATCACACAACACCCAGTCATCACGAGGCAGAGAAAATCCCTGACCCTGCCGGGAATCGAACCCGGGAACCCGGGCGTGGGAAGCAAGAACGCTACCGCACGACCACGAGCTGCGGACATTATGAACTGTCCGTTCGATTATTGAAATGTTTGTTCTCTTTCTGTAGTCTTGGCAATTGTCATACTATACATTCGTTATAGAATACGAGTCATAGGATAAATATACGCTACCGTCGCAAGTAAACACAATGAATAGTGAGAGCGGGCGAAATACCATATAGACGTCTCACAGAAATGACAACAAATAAATGGGTGTGAGCTATGTTACAAGAAAGAAGTTCAAGAGTCAAAACTTCCAAAACGGACCTCAGCTTCAAAACCGCTAAAAACATACGTTTTGGCAGAGCACAGAGAAACTGTGTGATTGTGAAACTGTTGCCTTCATTTGTTGCTGCTTATGTTTTCATCATTTCCTTGGGAATGATCACTTTCACATTCATACGAACACCTAAATCGGGCAAAGGGGCATATCTCACTCACTTACTAGGCGTACAAATTAGGTGCGTCGGTAAGACATTCCTATCGCATGACACACGTACTGTCACTAACGCCGTGTGTGACACATCAGACGAGTTTTACGGTGGAGGATTCGGTTGACTTGTCGCCTCGTCATCAAACGTTTGCGGTTCCTATTTCAAACCCACTTTCTTTCGGCTGCTAATAGAGTAATTGTGCAGAATCAACTTCCATTATAGGTCCTTACTTCAGACCTCGTTGTTGAAAACGGACGTTACACCACGACACAGACTCAAATTTGAATAAAGCGAACAGCGGAGAAAAAAATGGCGTGAGGGAGGTTTGAAGACCGCTCTCCCGCTTGGTACTCAAACACCGTGGCCACGTAACCAAGACTCCACTGATGTCTCAGGACCCTCTATATTGGACTTCCTGTCCTTGGACCGTTCGTTGTTTCTATTTCGCCTTTTTTCATAAGTCAATACACCTTCTGTGGTGTCACCGCCAGACACCACACCTGCTAGGTGGTAGCCTTTAAATCGGCCGCGGTCCATTAGTACATGTCGGACCCGCGTGTCGCCACTGTCAGTGATCGCAGACCGAGCGCCACCACACGGCAGGTCTCGAGAGACTTCCTAGCACTCGCCCCAGTTGTACGGACGACTTAGCTAGCGATGCAACACTGACGAAGCCTCGCTTATTTGCAGAGAAGATAGTTAGAATAGCCTTCAGCTAAGTCAATGGCTACGACCTAGCAAGGTGCCATCACCAAGTTATATTGAGATGATAATACTGTATCAACAAGACCAATGTTCACCAATTGTGGATTAAAGTTAAGTATTCCAGCAGCTACGTACTTTTCTTTATAGCATTCATTACGTATCCTGTTTCAGACCTCACGCCAGCCTGCGTGAGCTTATAGCGTGCATTTCGGCCTCCTCAAACAACACGGTGTTGGCACTTCTGCCGACACTTCACCTTCCTCTTTTCATGCTTGATCTATGTTGGCTTTTTGATGGGCTGTTCAATGGGCAAACTTACCACTAAGTCTGTGGGAGGGGGACGAGGGGGGGGGGGAGTGCTATGGGGAGTTTCCATTGTTAGAAGTTAGAAGAGTGGGGGAACGTGGTTGCCATATTATGGTCACGCACTTCCATTCTTCATAGGTCTGCAAACTAAAGAGCGAGAGGGCAATACCCCATTACTTCTACCTCACTGCATCACAAAAACGACTGTAGGATGTTTCACAAAATTATTCAGATTCTTCCGCAGATCGCCTTATGTCTCTTTGGCGACGCAGTGAACAGACACTCCTGGAAGTGCATGTATATTTTCCACAAAGTGTGCTAACACTATATTGAAGACAGAAATGAGTTGCTAACAAAACACACATCAGAAAAATACGTGGTCGTATTCTACGTAAATATCTGCGTACTGTTCTAGAGTGCTATAGTGTAAATCGATTGTTAGTCATCCCGTACGGCAGTTCACTTTTACAGATAGACTATATCTTCTCAGCATTTCTTGTCCAGTTCTCTTATGTGAGCAGACGAAACCGGAAAGAGCTGGAAAAGGGTAAAACATCTAAGGTCGCCATGTCCAGATGGAATCCCAATTCGATTTTACAGAGAGTACGGTGCGGAATTGGTCTCTGCTTAGCCTGCATTTATCGCGAATAGCTCGCCCAGCGAAAAGTCCCAAGCGACTGGGAAAAATCGCGTGTGACTCTTACATACGAGGCGTGTTTTTTAAGTAAGTACCGTTTGGAAATTTAAAAAAAAGACGTGCTAAGGTATCTAAATAATTTCATTTTTACATGAAAGTCTGTACCTTAATCTACGCACTAACGCCATTACAGTCTGATTTTTCCGTGTTACGTTAAGATGCCTCCGATAATCGTGAGTCCCGCCGACTGTGAAGTTAGGGCTGTTATAAGATTTCTTAGTGCTAAAGGCCTAAAAGCGATCGATATTCATCGTGAGATCTGTGCAGTTTACGGAGAAAACATTATCAGTGATTGAATGATAAGATTGTGGGTTAGAGCACTTGAACATGGCCGCACAAATGTGCGTGATGAACAACGGAGTGGGCGTCCATCGGTCGTTAATGAAGTGGACAATAAAATTAGAGAAAACAGACGCTTTACGATTTCCTCCTTGCGGGATGACTTTCCTAATGTTTCTCGTAGTGTTTTGTATGGCATTGTGACCGAGCACTTGAATTACCGAAAATTGTACGCACGTTTGGTACCGAAAATGTTGACGGATGTGCACAAAACCAAACGTTTAGACAGTGCATTGGCTTTCCTTGAGCGGTACTACAACGGCGGTGATGATTTCTTAAGCCAAATTGTTATGGGCGATGAAACATGGGTGGCCTACGTCACACCAGAACCAAAGCAACAGTCCATGGAAGTTGAGCAAGGGCATCGTTTTGCTGCAAGACAATGCCCGTCCGCATGTGGCGAATCAGACCAAAGATCTCAACACATCTTTTCGATGGGAAACTCTAGATCATCCTCCGTACAGTCCTGATCTTGCGCCCAGTGACTACCATCTGTTCCTGCACTTGAAGAAACACCTGGGCGGTCAGTGTCTTCACGACGAAGACGAAGTCAAAACAGTGGTGATGCAGTGGTTAACAAGTCAGGCGGCAGACTTCTATAACGAGGGTATTCAAAAACTGGTACAAGTGCCTCAATATTGACGGAAATTATGTAGAAAAGTAGATTAAGTACAGCCTTTCATGTAGAACTAAAATTATTGAGATATTTTAGCACGTCTTTTTTTAATTTCAAAACGGTACTTACTTTAAAAAAACACGCCTGGTATAAGAAGGTTAAAATTACAAACCAATATCCTTAATATCGGTTCACTACAGGCTTCTAAGACAAATAATAAATTTCCTTGAGACGGAAAAGCTTCTGTCCACAAACCAGCACGGATCTAGAAAGTATCGGTCGTGCGAAATTGAACTTGTCGTTTTCTCACATGGTATCCTACAAATCATGGATGGAGGGAACAAGCAGATTTCATATTTTCGGAAAGCATTTGACACGGTGTCCCACTGTAGATTGTTGACGAAGATCCGAGCATACGGTTTAGGTTCCCAGATATGTAAGTGGCTCTAAGACTTTTTAAGTTATACACCCCAGCACGTTCTCCTCTACGGCAAGTGTTCACCAGGAACAAGACTTTCGTCAGCAATTTCCCAGGGAAGTGTTATAAATGACATGAGGGGCAGAGGTGATGACGCTGTGTAGGATGTCAACGTTCAGCGACTGTAGGAATATACCAGCTGACTTAGACAAAATTTCTAGTTGGTGTGATGAATGACAGATTGCTGTAAATGTATAAAAATGTAAGTTAATGCGGATGACTCAGTCACTTCGATTAAACATCTAGGCGTAATGTTGCAAAACGATATGAAACGGAACGAGTACGTCAGGTTGGTAACAGGGAAGGCGAATGCTCGACTTCGGTTCGTTAGGAGAATTTTGGGAAAGTGTGTTGCTCATCATAAAGGAGACGGCATATTGATCGTTCGTGGGACCCTTTCATGAGTATTCTTCGAGTGCTTGGGATCCGTAATACGGATTAAAGAAGGCAACGGAAGTAATTCAGAGGTGTACTTCTTAATTTTTTACCGGTAGGTTCGATCAGAAAGCAAGTATTACGGAAATGCTTCGTGAACTGAGGTTGGAATCCCAGGAGGGAAGAGAACACACCTTTCGCAAGGCCTATTGCGGAAACTGAGAGAACCAGGATTTGTGGCCGACTGAGGAACGATTCTGCTACCAATGCACATTTCGCGTAAGGACTACGACAGGGCTTAACAACTGGCAGGTTTTGAGCGCGAGTACCCGCGTCTGCTCGCGAGCAGGTGCAAGGTCACGGAGTAGGGAGGGAGGGGAGGGAGGGGAAATGCGCGCGCATGTTTGAATAGGGCCGCAGCGTGCCTATTGAATTCGCGTCGACTGTGTAACTTTTAAAGTGCTACGATCAGGTCTAACAGTCACTTCGCTGGTTAAGAATCATGTCAAGTCGCCGTTGTGTAGCCCCAACCATGCTTTCGCAGTTCAACCCCCATTGGGAGAAAGTGTATCTGTTTACAGAAAAAGATGGTGTTGCAAATGTTTAGTATTGTGGATTGGCAAGAGAGCCAACCCTGTATGAGAGGAAGCCGAAAGGCACGCGTTTTAGCTCTCGCAGGCGGGCGTGAGGTCTGGAACAGGTCAAGGAAATTAGACTAGCAAAAAAGGACGTAGCTGTGGCATGCTTAACTTTAATCCATAAATGGTGAACATCGCTCTTGACGGTACATGTTTTACAACATCAATAGTAACTGGTAATGGCGCCTTGCTAGGTCGTAGCAAATGACGTAGCTGAAGGCTATGCTAACTATCGTCTCGGCAAATGAGAGCGTATTTTGTCAGTGAACCATCGCTAGCAAAGTCAGCTGTACAACTGGGGCGAGTGCTAGGAAGTGTCTCTAGACCTGCCGTGTGGCGGCGCTCGGTCTGCAATCACTGATAGTGGCGACACGCGGGTCCGACGTATACTAACGGACCGCGGCCGATTTAAAGGCTACCACCTAGCAAGTGTGGTGTCTGGCGGTGACACCACATTTAGTATGTCACAAAACGCTGAATTCTTTTAGGAAATTTAATTTGCAGTGACATTACATGTCGTACCACGCGAAAGACTACCGAAGTAGAAAATGTGATGGACCAGATCGTGCACAGGAAGCTATAACTTAAAAGGAAGCTATCCGAAGACGAAGAAAAATCAACTGAGGCAGCTCTCAGAGTGAGTTACAAAATTGCTTTGCTTTTAGCAAAATCCCTGCGCCCCTTCACTGATGGCGATTTAATAAAAGAATGTTTGGTAGTTGCAGCGGAATAATTGTGTCCATCTCAAGTTAAATAGTTTCGGATTGTGCCATTATCTAACATGACCATTATGCGTCGCATACAGGACATGGCAGACGACGTCCAGAGCCAGCTTGCAAATAACTGTAAAGATTTTATGGCGTATTCTCTAGCTCTGGACGAAAGTGTTGATATCACTGGAACAGCGCAGCTTGCCATATTTATTAGAGGTGTTAATAGAGATCTTCAGGTGAGGGAGGAGTTCCTCGATGTAGTAGCGATGAAGAACACTACAACAGGAGGTGATATTTTAAGTAGTGTTGAAGAAAGTGTTGAAAATATAGGATTGTCGTGGAATACTTTAGTTTCAGTGTCTACAGACGGTGCACCAGCGATGACATGGAAAAAATCAGATTTCGTTGCGCTGTTGAAAGAGAAAATGGAAAAACTGACCGTGCCGAATGAAATAAGGGGCGTTCACTGTGTGATCCACCAGGAAAACTTATGTGCAAAGAGTATCACTCTAAAAAATTTGATGAGTGTTCTTCGTACAACCAATTATGTAAAGAAGCATGGGCTACAACACAGGCAATTTAAAAGCTTTCTTGAGGATGTAGAAAGCCAGTATGGTAGCCAGCCTTATTACAGCGAGGTCCGCTGGCTTAGTCGTGGTGAATTATTAAATCGATGTTTTTGCCTATTAGATGAGATAAATATGTTCATGGAAATAAATAACATGTGTGTTCTTGAATTGAAAGAGCCTTCATGGAAATGTGATCTCGCATTCTTAGCAGATTTAACTAGCTATCTGAATACTTTGAACATTTCACTACAAGGTAAAGATCTGCTAATTATTCATTTCATAGATCGAATACGAGCTTTTAAAATGAAATTGACACTTTGGGTGAGTCAGCTGGAAACAGGAAATCTAGCTCATTTTCCTAAATTATCATCCATGCAAGATGTTCACAAAGACTGTGAACGGTATTCACATAGTTTAGTTGCCCTTAAGGAAGAATTTGCTCAACGCTTTCAAGATCTGACAGCACTAGACCGTGATTTTGATCTGTTCTCCTCTCCGTATTCAGTGAATATTGAAGAGATTCGTCCTGAGCTGCAACTAGAAATTATTGACCTGCAGTGTGACAGAGAATACAGAGACAAATTTCAGAACAAGAAAAACGTTCTGGAATTCTACAGACACTTCCCTCAGGATAGATTTCCTCGTTTGCACAAACTGGCGGCTACAATACTATCAATGTTCGGTTCCACGTATATTTGTGAACAACTGTTCTCTGCAATGAAATGTAACAAGACGCGCCTGAGAAACGCATTGTCTGATCGAAATTTAAACTGCACGCTGCGTCTACAATGCACGAGAACAATTACTGCGAACATAGACACAATTGTAAAGGGCAAAAAGTTCAAGATAACCGAGAATCCCACACTTCAGTGACACCTTTTATTGTGTAACAGTTGACAAATTAATACGGCATACACTAAGCTAATAAAATTATGTGGCACGTGTACATTCTCCTTTATTTGTTTCATTTGTCGCAGTAATAATTCGTGAGTGATATCCCTGCAGGTGACCGCGGATTTACATTGACTGGCGGCAGCTGTTGTGTGCCCCACGTGACTCTCCCCACTCTCCGCTCTGGTCCGGTAGTGGGGGTAGAGTGCTCGCGCTGCTCCGTGTTCGCGCCTTGCTGCTCACAGCTTGCTCTGCGAGCACCTGTATGTTGTGAAGTCCTGGACTACGAGGATGAGAAGCGAGATGTTAGGAATCGTACAGAGGCCTTTAAACAGTCGTTTTCCTCTCGCCACACACCATACGTCGTTTGCAGAGTATGTACAGCAATGACTTCACCGAGCTCGTGTTAATATAGTGGAGTTATTTTCAGTTTATTAAGTGAGTACTTCTACCACCGTACAAATATTTGCGACTACACAAGTTTTTCCCGTAATTTTCCTCCGCTGACGGTCAGTTAGGGTACATCCTCCTCAATGCTGTTGTCGATTGACTATGGTCATGACTCTCTCGAGTGTATAAGTAAAACACTAGTACAAACAGAACATTCCCATTTGCCATTGCCTGGCGTGTTCTCGTTTGTACTTCCAATTGCTGAAGTTTTTTGCTCCTTATCCCCTCAGGGATAGTTTGTTACAGTTTGTCTACAGTTGGCAAAATCACTGTTCTCGTTTGTACTTCCAATTGCTGAAGTTTTTTGCTCCTTATCCCCTCAGGGATAGTTTGTTACAGTTTGTCTACAGTTGGCAAAATCACTTATATATTTAAACATATGCAAGTACAGTTTTTCATCTGAGCAATAAGGGGAAGAGCTATGTGTCAAAACCTAGTGTTTTTTGCGCAATATACACTAAAGAGCCAAAGAAACTGGTTCACCTGCCTAACACCGTGTAGGCTCCCGCGAGCACGCAGAAGTGCCGCAACACGACGTGGCATGGACTCGACTAAGTGGTGGAGGGAACTGATACCATGAATCATGCAGGGCTGCTCATAAATCAGTAAGAGTACGAGGGGAGGGTGATTTCTTCCGAACAGCACGTTGCAGGGTATTCCAGATATGTCCAATAATGTTCATATCTGGGGAGTTTGGTGGCCAGCAGAAGTTTTTAAACGCAGAAGAGTGTTCCTGGAGGCATTCTGTATCAATTCTGGACGTGTGGGGTGTCACATCGTCCTGCTGGAACTGCCCAAGACCGTCAGAATGCTCAATGGATGTGAATGGATGCAGGCGATCAGATAGGATGCTTACGTATGTGTCGCCTGTCAGAGTCGTATCTAGACGTATCAGGGATCCCACATCACCCCACCTGGACCGACCCACAGTAGCTTGAATAGCTCTCGCTGACATGGACGGTCCTTGGATTCATGAGGTTGTCTCCACACTCGTACACGTCCATCAGCACGATATAATTTGGAACGAGACTCGTCCAATCAGGCAACATGTCTCCAGTCATGAACAGTACAAAGTCGAGTTGACGGGCCCAAGCGAGGCGTAAAGCTTTGTGTCGTGCTGTCATTAGGGGTACACGAGTGGGCCTTCGGCTCCGAAAGCCCATATCGATGACATTTTGTTGAACGGTTCGCATGCTGACACTTGTTGATGGTCCAGCATTGAAATATGCAGCAATTTGTAGAGGGGTTGCACTTCTGTCACGATGAACATTCTCTTCAGTCGTCGTTGGTCCCGTTCTTGTAGTATCTTTTTTCGGCCGTAACGATGTCGAAGATTTGATGTTTTACCGGATTCCAAATTCACGGTATAGTCGCGAAATTGTCGTGCCGGAAAATTCCCGCTTCATCGCTACCTGGGAGATGCTGTGTTCCATTGGTCGTGCGCCGACTATAACACCACTTTCAAACTCATCTAAATCTTGATAACCTGCCATTGCAGCAGCAATAACCGATATAACAACGAGGCCAGACACGTTTTTCTCTTATATAGGCATTGTCGCCCGCAGCGCCATATTCTGTCTGTTTACATATCTCTGTATTTGAATACGGAATCAAGAATTCCTGGCACTTCAATGTACCGGCTGATCAAAAAGTCAGTATAAATTTGAAAACTGAATAAATCACGGAATAATGTAGATAGAGAGGTACAAATTGACACACTTGCTTGGAATGACATGGGGTTTTGTTAGAACCAAAAAATACAAAAGTTCAAAAAATGTCCGACAGATGGTGCTTCATCTGATCAGAATAGCAATAATTAGCATAACAAAGGAAGACAAAGCAAAGATGATGTTCATTACAGAAAATGCTCAATATGTCCACCATCATTCCTCAACAATAGCTGTAGTCGAGGAATAATGTTGTGAGCAGCACTGTAAAGCATATCCGGAGTTATGGTGAGGCATTGGCGTGGCGTCGGATGTTGTCTATCAGCATCCCTAGAGATGTCGGTCGATCACGATACACTTGCGACATCAGGTAACCCCAAAGCCAATAATCGCACGGATTGAGGTCTGGGGACCTGGGAGGCCAAGCATGACGAAAGTGGCGGCTGAGCACACGATCATCACCAAACGACGCGCACAAGAGATCTTTCACGCATCTAGCAATATGGGGTGGAGAGCCATCCTGCATAAACATCGTACGTTCCAGCAGGTGTTTATCAGCCAGGCTGGGGATGATGCGATTCTGTAACATATCGGCGTACCTCTCACCCGTCACGGTAGCGGCTACAAAACCAGAATCACGCATTTCCTCGAAGAAAAAAGGCCCGATAACGGTAGATGTGGTAAATCCAACCCATACCGTGACTTTCTCGTCGTGCAATGAAGTTTCCACGACAGTTGTAGGATTTTCGGTAGCCCAAATTCTGCAGTTGTGGGCGTTGACAGACCCTCGGAGCGCGAAATGAGCTTCGTCGGTCCACAACACGTTACTCAACCAATCGTCATCTTCCGCCATCTTTTGAAACGCCCACACCAAAAATGCCCTCCGCTTCACTAAAATGCCAGGTAACAGTTCATGATGCCGATGGTTTCTATACGGATATCATCGGAGGGTACGCCTAAGTGCCAACCAAACAGTAGTGTACGGAATGCCGGTGCGACGACGAACCCGCTACAGTCTCCATTTCTTCCTGAACTGTCTCTGCAGCATTACACTTTGTGCTCGGTCGGCCACTACGGGGTCTATCGTCTAAACAACCCGTGGCTTCGAACTTCGAAATCATTCTCGCCACAGCTGCTTTTGTCAACGGACCTTTACCCGTTCGAATCCCCTTCCAATGGCGATAGGATCGTAACGCTGAACTAGCACCTCCGCCATTCTGATAATACAGCTTCAATAAAAGCGCCTTTTCAGGTAACGTCAACATGCTGCGACTACTGGCGCGTCTGATTCTCTCTCTCATTACAGCTCCTTTTATACACGATTGTCATTCGCAGTCATTGGCTGCTGTCCAGCGCCATCTGTCGGACATTTTATGAACTTCGTTTTTTTTTTTTTTTTGTTCTAATAAAACCCCATGTCATTCCAGGCATGTGTGTCAATTTTTACCTCTCTATCTACATTATTCCGTGGTTTATTAAGTTTTAAAATTTATATTGACTTTTTGATCACCCGGTATATCGGTATTGTACAAGCAGCTAACTTTCACTTGCCGCCCCAGAGTATAAAGCTTACACAGATTTGCAGGTGGTGCAAAACCTTTTTGAGCTGTTTAGACAGGGACGGTGCTGTTGCAGAGCGGCCAGATGGAGCTAGTAAACACCTCGTCCCACTGGCTGGTGTGGAGTTCCGGCCCGCCTGAGGCGGCGCTGCCGCTGCGGCTGGACAGTGACGTCATCTGGGCGCGGCGGCAGGGCGGAGCTGTGCTGTTGGACGCCCTCTGCCGCGTGCACCCATCGCGGCCGCTCTCCGTGCGGCCAGCCGGCCACTGGTCGCCGGCTACTGGGATCGTACTACACCGCAGCGCGCTGGACAACGGCTGGAGGCTTCTCGACGGCCTCATACTGGGGGCAGCTGGAGTGGTGAGACCTAGATAAGCACCTTAGACACCCCGCAGAGCACGTTACGCTAACTCCAAGTAACGGGGACTCTAGCCTTGATAACGTCCTCAAATAGATGAGGAAGGTAGTCCCGAAGGTTCTTCAGGTATGTCGTATCCACTTGCAGCAACCCGTTATCAGTTACATCCAGCAGCGCTGCCAAATTGTGCGGAAATTGACAGCAGCATCTCGCCCGCTAATGCGAATAATTCCGGACATTTTCTATCGCATTAAGATCGGATGATTTAGCGGGGCAGTAACGATGCGAGCGTTCGTCAAAGCAGGGACGTTTACGTGCAGCCCTACGAACATGGCTGTTATCTTGGAAGATAGTACCCACCAGCGTACTCGTCGTAAATACATAGAAGAAAGGTCAACACTTAGTCTTCGAGAATACTGAAATAAACATCACTGTACGTGCTCACAGTAAGTTGAAAGAGAGGGGACAACTCATGGTATGAAAAGTTCTCAAGACACTGTACAAACACCTACAGTGTAAAGTAGGCCCTCCACACACTGTGGGTTAAACACCTCACTGGGCCATCGGTGCACTCGAATTCTTGCCTCATTTGAAGAGAGGCAAAATCGTGACTCGTCAGCTCACACCACGCGCTTCTGATCAGCTATTGCCTTGTTAATGTGTTTTGTAGCCCTGTGAAGAGGTGCAGCTTTACGTGACGCTATGAGCAATGGCCTTTTGCGAGGTGCCCAACTCCAAATATCCTTTTTATGTTGCACCGTTCGCAAACTTCGCTTTGAAACTGATTGATCTGGACCTACGTTGACTGACAGCAGAAATTCCCGTTGGGTTTGAAACCGACTATCACTGATAAGCCGCGACATCCGTGTCCCATCCCTGTCATTTGGCATTTTTTCATGACTACTGTTCTTATTGGTTCAAATGGCTCTGAGCACTATGGGACTCAACTTCTGAGGTCATCAGTCCCCTAGAACTTAGAACTAGTTAAACCTAACTAACCTAAGGACATCACACACATCCATGCCTGAGGCAGGATTCGAACCTGCGACTGTAGCAGTTTCGCGGTTCCAGACTGTAGCGCCTAGAGCCGCACGGACACTCCCGCCGGCTGTTCTTATTGGCAGCTCCATTCACTGTGTGCTCATGGGCATGTTCAAACACGACTGTTCCTTTCTGCCATTGTGTCACGTTTCCGCATCAACCCATCTTACTGCATTGACTCCCTACAGCCGACCGCAACGTACGCTGCCATGACTAGCATCAGCGGTGGAGCGTCTCACGCAACTCTGATACCTGTTCTACTCTACCTACGCAACGCTCCAAAGCGGCCTGTATGCTTTTTTTTTTTTTTTTTGAAGGGGCTGGCTAAGGTTTTGTACTGTGAGTTTATGACATTGTACTTCAGGGTAATCAAAAACTGCTATTCGTATTTCCTAGAGAATGCTTTTTGGAAATACAAGAAGTTTCGAAAAAACGAGGAACTGCTGCAATTACATCGCAACTGATGCGTCGTCAAAACCCTACAGTTACCTTTCCTTAGGCTAAATTTGGAAATTTGTGGTAAGGTCTTATGGGACTGCTGAGGTCATCGGTCCCTAAGCTTACACACTACTTAATCTAACTTAAACTAACTCACGCTAAGGACGACACTCACACCCATGCCCCAGGGAGGACTCGAACCTCCGACGGGGGGAGTCACGTCAACCGTGGCAAGGTGCCCTAGACCGCACGGCTTCTCGCGCGGCTTTCCTTAGGTTAACGTGCTTCAGTATTTCAGCAGTGACTTTTTCTGCTTGATGAAGTAATTATGATCGCAGCTCTCTCGATGGTGCACTGTCTAGAGTTGTTGAATAACATATAGAGAGGTCAAATGTTCATATCCAATATCTGTCTCTCTGATTTTCCCTCCTCGTCTATTCTTACCCTTCTTCGACTCGCATTCGGGAGGACGGCAGTTCACATCCACATTAGCCTTCCCCCTTTCACAATTACATTTTCTATCGTTTCCCTAAATTCCCTAAGACAAATGCCAGGATGCTTCCTTTGAAAAGGACGCGACCGATTTCCTTTGCCGTTAGAAAGGCTCTGAGCACTATGGGACTTAACTGCTGAGGTCATCAGTCTTTTGCCGTTAAACCGCAATCTTCCTGTTATTATGCGAGCTGGCAACCATTATGTTCCGAGGAGCCAAATGTTACGACCTCGTTGCTAATGATAAATGGGTGGAAGGTGGCCAAAGGTAACCAGATATCCGCCGGCCGCTGTGGCCGAGCGGTTCTAGGCGCTTCAGTCCGGAACCGCGCTGCTGCTACGGTCGCAGGTTCGAATCCTGCCTCGGGCATGGATGTGTGTGATGTCCTTAGGTTAGTTAGGTTAAAGTAGTTCTAAGTCTAGGGGACTGATGACCTCACATGTTAAGTCCCATAGTGCTCAGAGCCATTTGAACCATTTTTTTTATTTATTTATTGTTTACTCGCAATCAGCCTGACCATATTAAGGCCTTAAGACCATCTCTTACACCTGACCAGGAACAACGCACACAAAAAATATTACATAACAATAACAATAATAGTAATTCGCACTATTAATAATTAATTATTTTATTGATGATGGTGACAATAATAATAGTAACACTAATAATGAAGCTAAAATAATGGAGAAATTAAGAATGATATTTATTAGTTGTTACGTAACAAACACAACAATAATAATTTGCATTATTAATTAGAGTAATAATTGACAATAATAATAATAATAACAGTATCACTAATAATAATAATAATAACAAATTAATGGAGGCAAGAAGAACGATATTAATTAGTTTAGCTTTTTCGAAGCCTCATTTTGTATTACAAGAAGCGGATGGGATAATGAAAGAGGAGAAGATTGAAATGAAAGCGACAATGGCTGCTAGGAAAGAAGAGAATCACAGTAGAGAAATCTGTAGAGGAGGGGAAGGAAAAGTGATGGGGGAGAGAGGGTTGATGAGCATGAGCTGCAGAAGCGACAACTTTTCTGATAGAAGGTGGGCTGTTAGTTGTCCTTTGAAGTTTGAAGGGATTTTAATTTCTCTGATATTTTGAGGAAGATTCTTCCAATCCGCAATGTCCCCTCTGCTTGCACTGCTTCATCACTAGCAACGTGAAGTCCTCGAAAGTGTCCATTAAGTTTTGGAAACAACGAAAATCAGTTGGGGACAAGTAGGGACTGTATAGAGGTTAATCGATGACAGAGAACCCAAGGCATTACACTGTTGCAGATGACGCAGCGCTCGTGTGTAGTCTGGCATTGGCTGAAGAAGACGGTGCACCATGCTTGGACGAACTCTTCCAATGCGAAACTCGCTTGCAGCACACTGTTTCTCAGGCACCGATATACTTATGTTAAACACCGCCATGTTACAAGCTGCAATTCGGAGTACTGTTACGGCAGAGCGCTGCAAATATGTAGATATGAAGAATAAAGTTGTAGAATGTCAATAAAGTTTGTTTTCTCTAAATATCTTTAAGATTTTTCACACAGAATTCGGAGGGATTATTTTTCAGCACGTTCTCGTAGAGAGACAATGTATCTGATGTGTTGGTAAATGTGCCAACACCTTGTAGATAGAGGAGGCCGAAATGGAAGCTATCTAACGCAGACGGGCGTGAATTCTGGAACAGGATAAGTAGTGAAAGCTAATAAGAAAAGTATGCAGCTCCTCGAATACTTAACTTTATTCGATCCTTGTGGTACATCGCTCTTGATAATACAAATAAGACTATCTTCAGATACGGTTAATGGCGCCTTGCTAGGTCGTAGCCATGGACTTAGCTGAAGGCTATTCTAACTGTCTCTCGGCAAATGAGACAAAGGCTTCGTCAGTGTAGTCGCTAGCAAAGTCGTCGTACAACTGGGGCGAGTGCTATATCGTATCTCGAGACCTGCCTTGTGGTGGCGCTCGGTCTGCGATCACACAGTGGCGACACGCGGGTCCGACATGTACTAAACGGACCGCGGCCGATTTAAGCTACCACCTAGCAAGTGTGGTGTCTGGCGGTGACACCACATTCCTCCCCCGCAAATCGGCGAACGGTCGTGTTATAAGGCTTCCGCCCGCCGTGGGGAGGACCCCATGTTGACGTATGCGATGAGGTGGGGAGCCTAATAACAGGCGAGGCTGTGCCACCCGCACCCGGCCATTCGGTCCGAGGGGAGCTAGGAAACGCCTGAAAACCTAGTCCAGGGTGCACGTCAACATGCGGTGTATGCACCCGTAAAGAGACAGGAGGGGCCGAAGGGTCGACCTCCATTGCGTCGGGGTATCCGACGCGCGATGACGTCATGTGGTCCGGAGCGGGCAAGAGTTCCATAGCGGAGGACAGCTGGGCACGAGAAGCGATCGGCGGCGCGTGACCCAGGGAGGTGCTTGGCGGCTGCAGCGAGGCGTCGAATGCGGGCGGCGCCGGCGGGAGAACAGGCGGCGGCGGCGGCGGCGGCGGCGGCGGCGGCTGCGGCGGCGCGTCGCCATGGGGCAAAATGGAAGGCATCGTCGGTAACACCTGGGGATGAGGCGAGCCAGTAGATGGGTCCCCAGGGCGCTGACCGGACGGCACCGTCGCTGAAAGCAGACGGGGAGCGGCAGAACCCGTGCGACGACAGAGGCGCAGCTGATTGAGATGCCGACGCACCTCACCAGAGGCCCCCAAAACCAAATACATCGCGCGGCCGAGGCAGCGAAGAATGCACCCTGCAAGCCAACGCCGTGAACCTCGATAATTGCGAAAGAATACAACGTCGCCTGGAGCAAAAGCAGAAGTCTGCCGCTGCACAGGAACCTGATGCGGCGGGTGCAGCAAAGACATCAAGGTTCGATGAGGACGACCGTGGAGCAACTCAGCCGGCAAGCGACCATCTCGGGGCTGAGAGCGATACGATGACAAAAAGAGCAACAACGCGTCCTCCCGAGAATGCGACTCTTTCAACTTCAACATCTGTGACTTGAAAGTCCGGACCAATCGTTCAGCGGCACCGTTTGACTGAGGCGAAAACGGCGCGGATGTCAGATGTTGAATACCATTGGCCTGGCAGAATGACTGAAATTCTGCGGACATGAATTGTGGGCCATTATCGGAAACAATAGTCTGCGGAAGACCTTCAATGCAAAAGATAGCAGACAACGCTTGGATGGTGGCAGAGGACGTCGTGGAAGACATCCGGACAACAAAAGGAAAATTACTGAAGGCATCTACCAGAACCAACCATCGAGCATTCCAGAATGGACCAGCAAAATCGATGTGCAAGCGTTGCCAAGGGGAAGTGGCTTTTGGCCATGCGAAGACTTTCCGCGACGGTGCGGATTGTTGTTCGGCACACGCCATGCAAGAAGAACACATAGTCGTAATCGCAGCATCGATTCCGAACCAAGTACAGTGCTGACGAGCAAGTTGTTTCGTTCGCACTATACCCCAATGTCCTTGGTGAAGAAGCAGTAAAACAGAGGACTGTAACGAACGTGGGACCACGACTCTGGACTGATCATTATCAGAACGCAACAACAAAACACCACGTCGAACAAAAAGTCTCTCCTTATGAGCAAAAAATCTGCGAACCAACGGATCCTCGATCCGAGACTTTGACAAAGGCCATTACGTAGCAACAAAATGCAAAACGGTAGCAAGGACAGAGTCAGCAGCTGTGGCTGTAGCTACACGACGAAAATCAATCGGAAACGATTCGACCACTTCATCGGTTTCCGCATCAATGAACATGCAAGCAAGTTCGGAAGAATCGAATGCTTTATCCTCAGCAACAGGCAAACGGGACAACGCATCGGCGTTTCCGTGCTTAGCAGTGGACCGATACAAGATATCGTAGCGGTACTGCGAGAGGAAAATAGACCAGCGAATGAATTTCTGCGCTGTACGCGGAGGTACAGGCTTGTTCGGATGAAAAAGCGACGTCAAAGGTTTGTGGTCTGTGATGATGGTAAAGTGACGACCATACAAGAAATCATGGAACTTCGTAACACCAAACACGAGAGCCAAAGCTTCTTTCTCTATCTGTGAGTAATTTCTTTGCGCAGACGAGAGCAATTTTGACGCAAAGGCAATAGGGCGATCATGCGAGCCAACTTTGTGCGCAAGCACACCACCGATCCCGAAATCCGATGCATCTACCATCAACAAAAGGGGTTTCTGGGGATCGAAAGGCGTAAGGCAAGCATGAGAAAGCAACGCCGATTTCAACTGGCGAAAGGCGCGTTCGCATTCCGTCGTCCAGACGAACGGAACACCCTTACGGCGTAAGCTATGAAGCGGAGCTGAAATGGAAGAGGCATTGCGCAGAAAGCGATGATAATAGTTAATTTTACCCAACACACTATGTAGCTGCTTCACATTTTGTGGCGAAGGCAATTATTGTATGGCACGGAGGTGCTCTGGACTCGGATGTATGCCTTGGGCATTAATGACATGTCCCAGGTATGGTAAGTCACGAGCAAAAAAACACACATTTGTCCTTCCTCAAGCGAAGACCATTTTGTCGCAAGACCTGAAGTAATGTTCGTAGGTTCGCAAGATGATCTTCTTCTGTCTGTCCGGAGATCACTATATCGTCCAGATAGTTTGCTGCAGTAGGGACCGACGCACAAATAGTTTGTAAATATTGCTGAAACAATGCAGGGGCGGATGCACACCCGAATGGCAGTCTTTTGAACCTGTACAATCCAAGATGCGTGTTAACCACCAATGCACGCGTGGGTTCGAATCCCATCCTCGTCGCCAATGATGTGTTGGTAAATGTGCCAACACCTTGTAGATAGAGGAGGCCGAAATGGAAGCTATCTAACGCAGACGGGCGTGAATTCTGGAACAGGATAAGTAGTGAATTCTAATAAGAAAAGTATGCAGCTCCTCGAATACTTAACTTTATTCGATCCTTGTGGTACATCGCTCTTGATAATACAAATAAGACTATCTTCAGATACGGTTAATGGCGCCTTGCTAGGTCGTAGCCATGGACTTAGCTGAAGGCTATTCTAACTGTCTCTCGGCAAATGAGAGAAAGGCTTCGTCAGTGTAGTCGCTAGCAAAGTCGTCGTACAACTGGGGCGAGTGCTATATCGTATCTCGAGACCTGCCTTGTGGTGGCGCTCGGTCTGCGATCACACAGTGGCGACACGCGGGTCCGACATGTACTAAATGGACCGCGGCCGATTTAAGCTACCACCTAGCAAGTGTGGTGTCTGGCGGTGACACCACAGTATCGAGTACTCATGACGCCTCGGGCATCGTAGAGAGATCAATCGATAAGTGTATAGCCTACTCCCATATGAATTTGATAGAGTGAAATTCCCGACCTGGCAGTTACGTCTCGATAGTGCTGGATTTGTGAAATCACTCCACTTAAAAACACCTTTTCACCTCTTCATAGAACGGACCTACGACCAAACTTCGCCTTCAGTTTCAGATATGTTCCTGTATCGCTCAAGTCGCTTAGTAGAGCTGTGAAAGGAAAATTTAGTCATTGCAGTTTTGGTCATTTCTGTTTCTACTTGGCTTTTCCATTCTTTCTCATCTTTTTTATGAATTGGGACTATTTCAGAATCTGCCTAAATTGTTTTTGTCTCAGGGTAATAAAGATTATAATGGCAAGATGAAGAACTAGCAGCCACGCGTGGTAGACGCGTGGTCTGGGGCGTCTTGTCACGGTCCGCGCGGCTTCCCCCCCCCCCCCCCCCCCCCCCCTCTTCATAGGTTCGAGTCCTCCCTCGGGGTCGGGGGCATGGGTGTGTGTGTTGTCCATAGCGTAAGTTAGTTTAAGTTAGATTAAGTAGTGTGCAAGCTTACGGGCCGATGACCTAAGAGATTTGGTCCCATAAGATCTTAACACAAATTTAAAATTTTTTTAAAAAAATTAGCAAACAGATATATAATCACAGTAGATATGTTTTCCTGTCATATCTTTGCACCAAACAGGTTGTCAAAGGACAAGACTTTGCTTTCTACTTTATGTGAGGATTTCCAAATTTTCTTGGAGAAGTATGATACTGATTTGAATTTCATATCAATATTAAATTTCGTCTTTCTGAAACATGATCACGAAAATCTCGAATGCGGAGTCCCCAGAATCTCCGAGAGGCATTTGCTATTGTGTTTAGTGTAGCAGCTAAGAAGAAAGGGTGGTTGCGTAAAATATTTTCGTACTCTTAGATTTTCTCACTCGCTCCACCATTATGAAAACTTGGTTGGATTGCAGCAAATTGCAATAATGAAATGGAATTTTTGGTATCAGATTATTGTTCGAGAAATCTCATAATCAACCATTTGACATCCACTGCTCGATAAAAGCCTCCTTTAGCCTTTTAATGCATTACTGGCGTCATCTGTTATGCATCCATTATGCGTCTTCATATTTGTTAATGTTATCGACCAAGTCGTCGTCAGCAAATCCTGGTCTTGTGCTTGGCGTTGCTGACTCTCAACCAAAGAGTCTTGGGTTCGATTCCCTGACAGGTCGGGGATTTACGCCGT